>NC_059271.1:16497847-16537847 GCF_017591435.1 Portunus trituberculatus | reverse complement strand
TTAAGTTAGAGCCGCCCTTTCTTTTTTTTATTGTTATTTTTTTCTTAAATGAGGGTGTTTTTTTTTTCTATTGTCCATAGGTTTTTTAATTCCCTTTCTTTCTTTTCAACGCGGATATTAGATAGGTGTGTGTGTGTGTGTGTGTGTGTGTGTGTGTGTGTGTGTGTGTGTGTGTGTGTAATTCACCACGGTCGTCTGCCTGGCCAGCCTTACTCATTACGGAGCGAGCTCAAAGCTCATAGACCGCTTCTCGGGTAGGACTGAAACCATAACACTCCACACACCAGGAAAGCGAGGTCACAACCCTTCGAGTTACATCCCGTATTTCCTTGCTGCTTGGTGAACAGGGGCCACACGTTTGCCTCGCCGCGCCCGGGACTTGAACCCGGGCCTTTTCGGTTGAATCGAGCGTGCTAACCACTGCAATGTGTGTGTGTGTGTGTGTGTGTGTGTGTGTGTGTGTGTGTGTGTGTGTGTGTGTGTGTGTGTGTGTGTGTGTGTTCTTTAAGCTCGAATATTATAAAAAAATAAATCGATAATATAAAATCTGCAGTACAATTTGAACCAGACCATCAGTACCATTACGAAACGTTTACACTACTGAAACACTCGTAGACACACTGCTGAAGTATTCCCATCATGCACCACCCACCACCGAGACACTCCCATTCCCAAGCACATTCCCAGACGCTATTTAAAGCCTTCTCATGACCACTGTGGCATTCCTATTCCTAGACACTGCTAAGATATTGCTAGGACCGCTGAGACACCACCAGTCATTGTTGAAGTATTACCAAGCTTAGCAAACCATTCAGAAGCTTCACCCTTACAATAGATATGCTGAGCTCAGACCTACTTTAGTCTCGGGGTCACATATGGCACCGCGGCTGATTAACCCTTTAATACTTACACGCATTTTTACCATGGTTTTAAGATATGATTAAACGCTTTTATTTGCATTAGAAAGAGTCTATAGAGCTTTAAAGATTAATGGCTAGAGTCTACTATTTTAATCCCCACATAAGATTCTTAGGTTGTATTAAATCATCATTTAATATCCTGGATAAATATGAAAACGCGACACGGTATTGAAAGGTAGCAACATCAATAGGAACAGACAAGAAGAATGTTGACAACCTTCCTTATACTCCCTTACACTGAGACAATATTAGTTCATCAGTAAAAGCTCAGGAATGCAACAGACAGGACTGGGTGCTGAAAACTTTTCTGAAACTTCCAGTACACTTAACCAGTCAGTATGGCTTCAGTATAAATAGCATCAGAACAAAAACAAAACAGAAATGAGTGCTGAAATACATCAATATACAGAGGTAACAGTAACATCATAGGAAAGAAACAGACATAACCTGGTAAATGCTGCAATTAAATTTACTTTTTAACAACAACTTTAGTTCAGAAGAGGCTAAACTGCATGCAGGAACCTTCATCGTCCTTGTCTCATTCTGCTTAAGCACATGTCACTTTCTATAGATTTTCCTAAGAAGAATTGTCTTTGTGCTGAAGCGGCGGAGGAGTGACGGATGTTAGCAAGGTGTTTTTACGTGAAGGGTGGGGATTTTTGGAGGCAGTACACACACACACACACACACACACACACACACACACACACACACACACACACACACACACACACACACACACACACACACACACGCCAGAGGACCGGGGTTCGATTCCCCGGCCGGGTGGAGATATTTGGGTGTGTCTCCTTTCACGTGTAGCCCCTGTTCACCTAGCAGTGAGTAGGTATGGGATGTAAATCGAGGAGTTGTGACCTTGTTGTCCCGGTGTGTCGTGTGTGCCTGCTGGTCTCAGGCCTATCCGAAGATCGGAAATAATAAGCTCTGAGCTCGTTCCATAGGGTAACGTCTGGCTGTCTCGTCAGAGACTGCAGCAGATCAAACAGTGAAACACCACGTAGTGTAGTGGTTAGCACGCTCGACCCACAATCGAGAGGGCCGGGTTCAAGTCCCGGTAAGCGGCGAGGCAAATGGGCAAGTCTCTTAATGTGTGGCCCATGTTCACCTAGCAGTAAATAGGTACGGGATGTAACTCGAGGGGTTGTGGCCTCGCTTTCCCGGTGTGTGTTTTGTGTTGATGTGGTCTCAGTCCTACCCGAAAATCGGTCTATGAGCTCTGAGCTCTCTTCGTAATGGGGAAGACTGGCTGGGTGACCAGCAGACGACCGAGGTGAATTACACACACACACACCAACACACACACACACACACACACACACACACACACACACACACACACACACACACACACACACAGAGAGAGAGAGAGAGAGAGAGAGAGAGAGAGAGAGAGAGAGAGAGAGTATGGTGGTAGTAGTTATCTGACAAAAAAATTAATGTCGTTATCAGCAGTCTGTCAATCAGAGCAATCTGGAGCAATAGTAATCTCACACACACACACACACACACACACACACACACACACACACACACACACACACACACACACACACACACCTACTGCTGCTACTACTACTACTACTACTACTACTACTACTACTACTACTACTACTACTACTACTACTACTACTACTACTACTACTACTACTACTATGCCATAGCATCATATGAAGGGTTTGCGATATCATAAATGAATCATTAATTTTGTCTGATATTATTAACCATAAGTATATTACGTAGTACATGTTTCTTTTTATACTTGTATTACAAAATAAAGCATGATGATGATGGTGGTGGTGGTGGTGGTTGTGGTGTTGGTGTTGGTGTTGGTGACTACTACGACAATAACTCCTCCACCACCGATAATTAAATAACCAACGATTTAATCCTTCACGCATTGCCCATTACCAGACGCGTGGTGCTTAGCCTAAAAAGAAAAGAAAAAAAAACTAACATCAAATGACAAAGAGCCACAGTTGTCCCTTCCGCCATCGTGGTGAGGAATAACAAAGGTTGGAGGGCTTAGGGGAGTTCCCAGCCAGGTGCTCGCCCTTGTCCTTTCTGATCGCCGTTTACGACATAGGAGTGTTACGTGGATCCATGTAACAAATTAATTCCCACGTCACTGCATGGGATTAGAAAGAGAGTGGGGGGTGGAGAGGGGAGAGTGTTATTAGTGATGGTTGTTGTTCCCTTTGGGATTATCTCTTGAATCCATGCTCTGATGTGAGTGCTCGTTGTGTGTTCCGTGTTTCCATTGCTCTCTCGCCTGTAAGTGGTGGTATAGGTGGTGGTAGGTGGTTACTATACTATTGTTGCTGCTGTTACTGGCTACTGTTACTGCTACTGCTACTGTTACTGCTACTACTGTTACTGCTACTGCTTCTGCAATTGTCACTGTTATTGCTACTGCTATTGCCACTTGTTACTATGATTGCTACTCCTACCACCACTACCACTACTACTACTACTACTACTACTACTACTACTACTACTACTACTACTACTGCTGCTGCTGCTGCTGCTGCTGCTGCTGCTGCTGCTACTGCTGCTGCTGCTGCTGCTGCTACTGCTACTACTACTACTACTACTAACCTACTCAGAAATGCACTGTGCAGCGGGAAGAAACAAGTTATAACTGATTATATGCTGACCTGCAAAAAAAAGCACGTAGATAAAATGCTAACGAGGAGACACTAAAGTAATGAGATTAGAGATACCAGATTTTGGGAAAACGTGGTG
Source organism: Portunus trituberculatus (assembly GCF_017591435.1). NCBI lineage: Eukaryota > Metazoa > Arthropoda > Malacostraca > Decapoda > Portunidae > Portunus > Portunus trituberculatus. Next base: position 16,534,164 of record NC_059271.1, on the reverse strand, counting down.
GTGGTGGTGGTGGTGGTGGTGGTGATGTGATAAGCTATCGCCATATGTATATCTTTTAAGTTGGCAAGAGTACATTAATTTTCATAGATTATAGTATTTTAGAGTATAAGTTTCGTTAATAAGAATCTCTCTCTCTCTCTCTCTCTCTCTCTCTCTCTCTCTCTCTCTCTCTCTCTCTCTCTCTCTCTCTCTCTCTCTCTCTCTCACAGGAACCTAACCGGGGGTAGGATGAGGCGAGATAGAGAAGGGAAAGGAAAAGAAAAGAAGGGAAAGGGAAGGGTGGAGTGGGTGTAACTGTTAAGGTATACTGAATTTGTAGAGAAGAGAGGGCTGGGCGGGGCAAGGCTGGTCTGGGCAGGGCTGGCACCTTTTGGCAGAGAGATGTGTGTGTGTGTGTGTGTGTGTGTGTGTGTGTGTGTGTGTGTGTGTGTGTGTGGTGTGTAGTAGTAGTAGTAGTAGTAGTAGTAGTAGTAGTAGTAGTAGTAGTAGTAGTAGTATCGGTAGTAGTAGTGGTAATGCTGGTAGCAGTAGTAGTAGTAGTAGTAGTAGTGGTGGTGGTGGTGGTGGTGGTGGTGGTGGTAGTAGTAGTAGTAGTAGTAGTAGTAGTAGTAGTAGTAGTAGCAGTAATGTTAATGGTACTAGTAGTAGTAGTAGTAGTAGTAGTAGCAATAGTAGTAGTAGTGGCCAGTAATGATGACGGAAAGGTAAATTAATGAGAAAGGGTTATACTGAAGGACTGGAAGCACATGTCAAAGTACGTAAAAGTGTGTACATACTGTGTGTGTGTGTGTGTGTGTGTGTGTGTGTGTGTGTGTGTGTGTGTGTGTGTGTGTGTGTGTCGCCTGGATATTGATCGGAGTCAGCACACTTGAATCTCACTCTTGGATACTCGAGTTTGGCTGTGTCGCGAGCCTCCTCCTCCTCCTCCTCCTGACATAATTTATCCTTCGTTCATTCCTTTTTCTTTCTCACTCCTCCTCCTCCTTATCCTTATCCTTATCCTTATCCTTATTCTTATTCTTATTCCTCCTCCTCCTCCTCCTCCTCCTCCTCCTCCTCCTCCTCCTCCTCCTCCTCCTCCTCCTCCTCCTCCTCCTCCTCTCACCCTCCATACATGACACAGATAGCCCGGAGTGAACGGTCACTACTTTTACTCTCGATCTGTGAAGGGCTGTGGATAGTCAAGAGCCCTGACAGTAGGTGACCATCATCGGGATTTAAGGTACCAGGGGTCACCGCTGCAGGGGGTAACCATACAGTGTGCGGCGCCCTTTAAAGGGAAGTGCACTTTTACAGTGGTTGTACGGAGCTGGGGCCTGATTGACTGCTGCCTCTCTTGAAAGCGCCAGGCAAGGCTGCCGCACCACCTTTTTGACTCCACACTGTGTTTACATACATACTACACTACACTGCATACACGCACAGATAGCCCAGAGTGAACGGTCACTACTACTCTCGACCTGTGACGGGCTGTGTTTGGAGAGGGCCTTGTCAACCATTGATCATCATCGGGAACTAAGTACCAGGGATTAATGTTGCAAGGGGTTATCAGCGTACGGCGTCCCTACAGGGAAAGTATGCTATCTCAGTGGATTGAACGGAGCTGGGTCCTGATTGACTGCTGCCTCCCTAGAAAGCGCCAGGCAAGGCTGCCGCACCACCCATTCGACATACACACTGTGCATCCACGTACACAATGCACACACAACATGACATTTACCAAGCATTAACACTTTCCCCCACCAACACAAGTAGTCAGACGTAGATTATACATTTCCTTTTCACTCTCTACTAAAATTCCATGTGATTTTTTGATATCACATGGTTTCGCCTTTTTTCCTGCCAGCCTCGGCTGGAGGGGGGGTGGGTGGGAGGAGCCTTCTGCTTTGCTGTCCTGTCTCTACCACTGGTAGTTAGTAGATAGTCTCCACAAACAGCCTAGTAAGGACCTAAGGGTCTGTTGCTGTTTGTATTCCTTTGTATTCTTTTGTATTCCTCCTCCTCCTCCTCCTCCTCCTCCTCCTCCTCCTCCTCCTCCTCCTCCTCCTCCTCCTCCTCCTCCTCCTCCTCTCTTTAGATTATTCCTGATATATTTCTTCCCTCTTCTTCTCCACATCTCTTCTACCTCCTCCTACGAACAAACATCTCTTTCTTCCTAATTGCGCTTATTCATTCTTTCCCCTCCTCCTCCTCCTCCTCCACCAAACAGCCTCGAAAGGACCAAGAGGTCTGTTGCTGTTTGGCTTTCCTTTGTATTCCTCCTCCTCCTCCTCCCCCTCCAGGGGGTAATCATGTAGTGTGCGGCGCCTCTTAGTGGGAAGTACACTTTTACAGTGGACTGAACGGAGCTGGGGCCTGATTGACTGCTGCCTCCCTTGAAAGCGCCAGGCAAGGCTGCCGCACCACCTCTTGACCTCTACACTGTGTCTACATTTACATTACACTATACTATACTTTACTTACACTCACAGATAACCCTGAATTAACGGTCACTACTCCCACTTTCGACCTGTGACTGGTTGTGTTTGTCTAGGGCCCTGTTAATTTTTTATCACCATCGGAACAACCAGGGATCAATGTTGCATGGGGAAATCAGTGTACGGCGTCCCTCAAAGGGAAAGTACGCTTACTCAGTGGAGTGAACGGAGGTGGGGCCTGATTGACTGCTGCCTTCCTTGAAAGCGCCAGGCAAGGCTGCCGCACCACCCCTCCGCCATCCACACTGTGACTCCACCCACACGCACATTCACCACACTACATAACCGTCAAGTACCTACATAGTCCCCCACAAACAAGAGTAGACGTAGATTACAACTTCCTTTCCCTATCCTCTAAAATTCCATTTGGTTTTTCAATACCACATGGTGCCTTTCCTTTTCCGGCCAGCTTCGGCTGGTGGGATGGGTGGGTGGGGAGGAGCCTTCTGCTTTCCTGTCTTGTCTCTCACACTGTGTAGTTAATATAGAATAGTTAACCAAGCAGCTTAGTAAGGACCCCAGGGTCTGTTGTTGGTTAGTCTTTCCTTTGTATTCCTTTGTATTCCTCCTCCACCACCACCACCACCACCACGGGCCATCAAGCAACACTTTCCAAGGGCACTTGTTTGTTCCTCACCGAATGATGGATAAGATTTGCTAGGTGTCGCCGGGTCCTCCACCTCCTCCTAATTTTGTCAATTTGGCCTTGTTGTTGTTGATCTTTTCTTCTTCATTTTGCTAATGGCTCACCACCACCACCACATTCTTTTGCTTTTTCTCCTTCATTACATGTTTCTTTATTCACCAATACCTCTTCCTCCTCCTCTTCCTTCGCCGCCTCTGGTAGGGGATTTACCTTCGCAACAAGTTAAGTAAGTCGGCTCGCTGCTGCTGCTGCTGCTGCTGCTGCTGCTGCTGCTGCCTGCTGCTGCTGCTGCCGCCGCCGCCGCCGCCGCCGTCACAAACTTTCTTGGCGACAGAGTTCCATCGAAATGTTCTCCCTTCAGTCACTGCTCTGATCTCTCTCTCTCTCTCTCTCTCTCTCTCTCTCTCTCTCTCTCTCTCTCTCTCTCTCTCTCTCACACACACACACACACACACACACACACACACACACACACACACACACACACACACACACACACACGGTATGTTTCATCTTCAGAAGGGCATGCAGCGGTGGCAGCTACACGAGGAGGGAATTTGCAGTGAAACGAACGAATCTCAAGGCTGACAACTATTACCTGGACATGTGTGTGTGTGTGTGTGTGTGTGTGTGTGTGTGACTTGGGTGTGGCGGGAAGGTTCTAAGGAAGGACTTTCCGTGCCAGCTGGGATCATTTTAAAGCCCTTGAGAGAGAGAGAGAGAGAGAGAGAGAGAGAGAGAGAGAGAGAGAGAGAGAGAGAGAGATTAAAAGTACCGTTTCATTGTAGTAGTAGTAGTAGTAGTAGTAGTAGTAGTAGAGAGAGAGAGAGAGAGAGAGAGAGAGAGAGAGAGAGAGAGAGAGAGAGAGAGAGAGAGAGAGAGAGAGAGAGATTAAAAGTACCGTTCCCTTGTAGTAGTAGTAGTAGTAGTAGTAGTAGTAGTAGTAGCAGCAGCAGCAGCAGCAGCAGCAGCAGCAGCAGAGAGAGAGAGAGAGAGAGAGAGAGAGAGAGAGAGAGAGAGAGAGATACATAAGTTCACATTGCGTGGATAGAGTGCGTGCTGAAGTATTCTAACATTTTATTCAAGGTCTGATAAAAGCATGTATGTTGGTAGCGGTGCTGGTGATAAGGGTGGGGGTGGTGGTTGTGGTGTTGGTGGTGACAAGCATAGCGGTTCAATCCAGTCTTTTCTTACTTCAATTTCTTTTCATGTCGTCTCATTTTCTTTTCTTCGTTCCTTTGTTTTATTTACACTTCTTTCTTTCATCCGTTACATTTGATTTTTGTAATCATTTCGTTTCATTACCTTTTACTTTTCTTTCACCTGTTACCTCATCTATTTAATTCCTCTCCTTATCCTTTGTCTACCCACATATTATATATTTCTTTTTTAAAATGCATTCCTTTTTATTTCCTATTTTCCATCATATTTCTGTCATACACACCCAGCCTCATTTCCTAGAACGGCGTAAAGGATCAGTCTCCTCCTATTATCAGAACTATAAAAAAAATACTCTTGAAAACACGACTATCTTCAACTACAGCCTTTGGAAAGCAGTGATGGTGAAAGAAGAAAGCGTTTCAGAATCAGAATACGGGCCTTTGTTGTAACTGAATGATAATAACCGGTTTGGAAGTCTCTTGTGGTTTGTTTCATTTTATATATATGACTGACTAATAGACCAATATAACTCGAAACAACAACGGGGTCATATTGCGACAGTGTTAATTGGAGGGCGTGGCGGTGAGGTCAGCGGGCAGACCACAGGAGCAGTATGTGGCGGGAAAGGTCAGAGCGACACTCATGGATGGAACGCTCAGCATCAGTAAGCGTGCCGCAGTGATGAGTGGGCTCGCCCGGGAAGTGAAGCTGTGGTGTGGTGAACGACACATGACAGTCAACGCGGAAGTAGTGAATGGATGGAACCCTCGCTTGCGTTGGAGCCTCGCCCTCAGACAGAATGCGATTTTTTTTTTTTTTTTTCACCGCCGATATTTTAGTTGATGCACCTCGCCATATTCTTACAGTGATCTGTTTGTAATGCATCAGTTAACCTTTCTCAATGATTCAGTGATTATAGTTGTAATGATAACTCTACCGTTTGTTGTTATTATTATTATTATTATTATTATTATTATTATTATTATTATTATTATTATTATTGTTGTTGTTGTTTTATTTTTATTATCATCATCTTTTTGATTGTTGTTATTATCATCATTATGATCATTATTATTGTCATTATTATTATCATTATTATTATTGGCACCTTAAAACACTAAGGGCAGCCATTGAGTTACGTTATAGTTGCTTCCGCCTCATTCTGGGTTATCGGACCAGCCTTGACATTTCCGTGATGGTACAGTCTGTCCGGTGGCTCCCCTGCTCTGGCCCCTTCACGTGTTTTCCGGGGTAGCTCCGTGACACCGCCACAAAGATGGTGACCCGAGTCTGGGTGGTGAAGGGAGGCTGTGTTGGGTAAACGTCGCGTCACGCCCCTCGCATCATTTTCGTATCTATTTGACGTGCAATGAGGAACATGACCAGATTATAGCTTACTGTACGATACTTAAGATATGAGGTGTGTGTGTGTGTGTGTGTGTGTGTGTGTGTGTGTGTTGAAGTTGAAAGAAGCTCCAAATTTGATTGTCTACTTTTTTGGTTTATTTTCATTTGTTTGTTTGTTTATATTTCTTATGTAGTGAACCATCACATCAGTGATACAGTTCATTTGATTTGGCAATCAAAGAGTTTTGTGCTTAAGTAATGAATCTTTGATTTCAATCCAACCAAAATGTCATGGAGCTGGAACTTGTTCCTTATTTTTGGCTTCACTTCTCTTTAAGGGAACTAGCACTAAGTGGGCTTTTTCTTTTTCTTTTTATTATTTTGTTGCCGTTGGCGGGTTTCCTCCTGCATGAAAAAAAAAAATTCCTTCTTTATCGTGCCCTTTCTTTTGAAGCCTTTGTCTGCACTTCACTGGTATGTGCTTATCTTTTCTGGTCTACCTGTTAATACTTTACCTTGCATACATCTATGTCAATCAACCTCCATTCAGACATTCTCATCTCTTATCTCAACATTGGCAAATTGATGCTTACTCTACCAGCATGTCACTGATGAGCTTAGTTTTAAGTTTGCTTTCTATCTGATCACCCTTTTATATAATTACGCTTAATCTGACACTACTAGAATTTATATTATTCTTATCATTTTATACAAACTGATGTCTGACAGAATTTCACTCATATATACTTTGTTTTTCAGATGGAAATCAGCAGAGAACATCTTTCTGACCAGCTCAGGCGGGAGCGTCTTGCATCCACCACTTGAAGAAGATGATGATGGAGGTGGTGGTTTGCGTGAGGCGCCTAGCAACCCTCATCGCCTAGTGTCGTCTGTGTCGGCCTACCCTCTTCCTACCACCAACATTGTTTCTGCTGGCATGGTCAATGCAACCCAATCCCCTGCTATTGTTACTGCTTCTGCTGCTGCTTCTACCTTTACCATATGTTCTACCTCCTCTTCTTCATCTGCCTCCACAAACTCTTCCTCATATCATGTTGGAATGCAGCAAAGTCAGTCTCCTTCCTCTTTGACCAATTCCACCTCACTCACCGGCGGACACAACAGCACAACTCGCTCCGGGGGTGAATATCCCTCCTCAAATTGCCTCTACCATGGCTCAGAGGCTCCATCATCCACACCCAACCCCTCCACCTCCCCACCTGCTGCTGACCTGGGTGGCTCCTTGAATCATTCTGCCGGGGGCCTTGGGGGCCTGGCGCCTCTTGATCTCTCGGGGATTCCTCCCATCACACATGTTACCCTCCCCACCCCAACAGAAAATGGAGAGGGCAGATTCAGGTAAAACACTGAGGGAAACCCACCCAAGTGGTTATGCCTGTGTGTTTATTATTTATGTCTAATGTGACCAGGTTTAATCTTTTATTCTTAGGATTTTTTTTTTTTTTTTTTTTTTTTTTGTGTGTGTGTGTGTGTGTGTGTGTGTGTGTGTGTGTGTGTGTGTGTGTGTGTGTATAAAAAACCTCTGGGGGACAAAGCAGTCTAAGTGAGAATTCTTTTTAAGAAAACTATTTTGTGTATGTACTTTAGCATTGAATTAATGTAGTGATATTGGTCAGATTTAGCAGCATGACTCAGTATAGTCCAAGTATATTATAAAAAAGCATGAAACATGAAAACACAGGAATTACAAGTGTGGCTAGATCATCACTAGCAACCAATTCACTCCAACACTCTCCTTCTTAGTTTTCCTAAATTCTTAACAAAGAAGAGGAAAGAGAAACATACTCAAGTTATGGTAACACAGAATGGAATGGAGAAGAGGTTTGGCATCAGTCATTGCTTGAGCTCTGTTACCAGTCAGCTTTGGAGGAGTGAAAGAATGGGGCACACTGCACTCCTCCATCATTCCATCATTGGCTGCACATTGAAGACTTGCAGTGGCCATCAAAACAAATTCTCACATGTTACTGGCTGAATGGCTTAACTCTAATAATGTCTGAAAAATTGTAAAGAGAGTTAAAGCATTTATTTATTTATTTATTTTCATTATGGTATACTGTATTTTGATTTGCATGATCTTTTATTGATTTATTTATGCTGTGAATATAGTTTCATTGCAGTAGTAGTCAGGATATTAGGATGACATGAGATATTGGCCATAACTCCATCTAGACGGCACACTGATGAATCTCAGAAGGCTGTGGAAATTTCATTAGATCTGAGTAACTAAGATATTTTGGTTCTAGAGATCATTTTACATCTTTTACATCAAAATCAGGAACATGTGCAGCTGCTATAAATATATAGGAAGGAGTAAAAGAGGATTATGAAGATCATTTCATTTTCAAGCCATCTGTCATAACTACTGATGTTTCCATAAAGCTTAATCTAGTTACAAACTTGAAAACATGTACATAAGCAAATTGCTTTATGCCTTGAAAAATAAATAAAGAAATAAATGAAATGTAGCATAAACTATAAAATGTGAATAGTGAATGAAACCTTTTTGTGTTTATATAATAATTCAAGATAAGCAATTCATTATCAATGTAAGATAAAATATCCATACATCACAATGATATGTCTATCAATGCATCATAGCAACACAAGACAGTTGTCATATACTTATCTAAGCAACAATCTATTGCTACTGAGAAATGTTTCCTCAACACTTTGCCTATTGAAATCCAGTTCATCAAAGAAGTGTGTGGTTGGCATCAGTACATTGAACCACTTGTGGATATGGATACATCATATAGAGATACATGCTTATGTGTGCACATTTGTGTGGAACCTGACACATGGGTGTAGGAGTACTAGTTATCAATACATATTATGCATGCACATATAGCTCAAGTTATAAGTTTGCATATCAGAAGACACAGGAAATTCAGACTTACTTATATTGTATGTATTGTGCCATCATAGTAATGTGTTGACATGGAGGAGGTGCTACATTTACTTTTTGAACAAATAGTTTAGGGTTTTGATTCCTTATTGGGTCAAAGAATACAAGAATACAATATGCATTTTTAGTAGCTTTATGGCTTTATTTTTTAACAGCATTGTTATGACACAGTACATCCCATATTTTTTATTTTTTTTTTCTTTAATGCATGGTATTATTACAATTGGATAGGTATCTATTGAATACGTTGAGCCTTGGGGTCAAAGTACTCTCTTACGTCATGCTTGACCAGACCTCTAGGCAGCTTCACCATTTGCTAGGCAGCTCAGTTTCAAAATATTGGAGCTAAATATGGAAAGCAATGTGCTTTCCATTTTGCTGATTTTGCTAAGATAGTATAATTTTTTGATAGTAGAGATAGCATGAACAAGTTCCCTTTTCAAATTGTTTCATTGGCTTTCAAAATTTCACAAAATTCAAATCATCAATCACTAATTTTGTTTATCATTACTGATTGATTTTTGTTTAACATCTGCAATGTTTCTAAGTTTAGAATGTATGTTGATAGGTGGTTGTTAATTTAATTCAGAAAATTATACTATTAATGTTCAGTTTACACCAAAAGATGTATTTGCTTTGATTTCATAGTAATTTTTTTAATATGAAAGTTGATTGTCATGACTGAAAGTGTTTGAAGTGTTTTGTTTCCTAATATCACGTGCATGATTTCCTTCCAGCCAAAGTCCAGCACCAAGCCCCAAACCAAGCCCTACACTCATGCCTCGCCAGACTTCTTGTGACAGCTTTGATGAGCGAGTCACCAGGAATGACAGCTGTGGAGTCATTTCAAGAGAAGGAAGCATAGAGAGATCTCTTACTGAGGTCTCATTAGATCAACAAGGAAATGAAAGATTGGTAAGTGAATTCTAGAAATATGTAGTACAGGCAACCCCCGTTTAACGAAGGGGTTACGTTCCTAAAAAACACTTCGTTAAGCGAAACTTTGTTAAGCGAACCGATTATAACAAGTTTAACCCCTGATTTGAACTTCCATTGAGAGTAAACAAAGCGAGAGTGCATCATAGTACAGTAAAAGGTTTAATGAAAGTAAAAATTATGAAGTTAAACATTTAGGTAGTTTAATTTAAGTCATTATAATGTACACTAATGTATGTATGTATGTAACTTTATAATGTTGATGATCTTAACTTTATGAAGGGAGGGAGAGTGAAACGGGAAATACACTAACCGGCAACCTGTGGAATGTAAACAAAGTGCGCATCATGGTACTGCATACAAAACTTATGTACCACATTTCCACAAGGCTTTCCATTTTATCCATTGTAGAGTCACGAGTTCTGGTGGTTCTTTTAGCTTGCAAGGAAGATGAGGTCTCACTAGCCTTCTTAATAGAGTCTCTTGACTTGAAAATAGTAGACAGTAGATGGAGTCAAGCCATGGTGGGAAGCAATGTTATTAGTTTTCTGGCCTTTCTCTTGTCTGTGAATAATACCCAGCTTCACTTCGAGAGTAAGACACTTCCTGGTCTTCTTAGGAACGTTAGGCCACATTGCAGGGTTTTGGTGGTAAGTTGAACTAAGGAAGATGAGCTGCTGGTGACGCTGTTATGTTTTGACTGGGCAGTGAGTGGTGCGTGTGATCTTGATCTTGATCTTGATGCTACAGGTGACACAGAATTTCTTCTGAGTCAGGCCTTTGTATCGGCAGAGCCTGTGTTGTCCACGAGAGGCTTGATCTTGATCTTTATTCTACAGGTGTCTCAGGATTTCTCCTGAGGCAGGCCTTAGTACCAGCAGCTCCTGATGTATTCAAAAGCCTGTCAGCTTGCATGATACGGTAGGGCTTTCAAATTTGGAAAAAAAAATTACCTGGATAAAACTTTGTTAAAGCGAGTTTTGTGTTCGTTAAACGAGCAGATGGTAGTAAAATGAAACCTTCGTTATAGCGAAATTTCGTTGTGTGAACCTTCGTTAAACGGGGGTTGCCTGTATGTATATTATAGTTATTAAATTCTTGAATATTATTTGAGTGGCAAGTTTTGCATAGATACTGTTTAGTCAGCTATTGCCAAATGATAAGATATAAACATGATGCCTGCTTATCCAAACCATGATTGTCATAAACAATGTATGGCCAGCTTTTGATTAACGCAAGTTTGAATAACGCAATTTTAGTTTTACGCGAATTAATATATAAGGAGGTACGATTAAATAACGTGATTTATTATATTTAATGCTGGTTAACTCATCTTGATGACGTCATGTGTACCCATGCTGCCTCTGGTGGGAACCACACTGGCCTGGGATCCAGCAACTTCCAGCTGCAAAATGATATCCATGAACACTTAGAGAGATATTGTTGCCATAGTAACAAGGTTGTTAGCAGGCTGCCGGTAAAACCACCCCCTGAGGAGGTGTTACTGTCTCATACAGTCAGCCCTCAACATTCGTGACAGTTAGGGGATCAAGAGCCTCGCGAAGGTTGAAAATTTGCGAATGTTTGGTACACATATGTAACAATAATGTTTACTTAACATAACAATAGGGTTTTCTTTACCTGATATTAGAATTTCCTTCACCTAATAATAATGTCTCCTTCATCAAATAAACCTAGTAACTCATAAAACCCCAAAAACAATATGAAATATTGCACATGTTATGGTTTAATAACAATAAATGCATGTAGAAAAACAAAACACTCACCACTCGCGTAAGTTTCAGCGCACTATTACTTGTGATGGTGAAGATGGTGATGATAGTTAGCCATACAGTTACTGATGATGAATGACTGGGGTCCCTCCTATTGTTCTCAAAAACTGTGCTTCTGTGCTTGCACCTTGCCTAGCCAAACTCTTCCAACTTTGTCTATCGACTTCTACCTTTCCTTCCTGCTGGAAGTTCGCCTACATTCAGCCTGTTCCTAAAAAGGGTGACCATTCTAACCCCTCAAACTACCGTCCTATGGCTTTAATCTCTTGCTTGTCTAAACTTTTTGAATCTATCCTGAATAGGAAGATTCTCAAACATCTGTCACTTCACAATCTTCTGTCTGATCGCCAGTATGGCTTCCGTCAAGGTCACTCTACTGGTGATCTTCTGGCTTTCCTTACTGAGTCTTGGTCATCCTCTTTTAGAGATTTCGGTGAAACTTTTGCTGTTGCGTTAGACATATCAAAAGCTTTTGATAGAGTCTGGCATAAAGCTTTGATTTCAAAACTGCCCTCCTACGGCTTCTATCCTTCTCTCTGCAACTTTATCTCAAGTTTCCTTTCCGACCGCTCTATTGCTGCTGTGGTAGACGGCTACTGTTCTTCTCCTAAACCTATTAATAGTGGTGTTCCTCAGGGTTCTGTCCTGTCACCCACTCTCTTTCTATTATTCATTAATGACCTTCTTAACCAAACTTCTTGCCCTATCCACTCCTACGCTGATGATACCACCCTACATCTTTCCACGTTCTTTCAGAGACGTCCAACCCTTCAGGAAATCAACAGATCACGCGGGACGCCACGGAACGCCTGACTTCCGATCTTTCTAAGATTTCCGATTGGGGCAGAGAAAATCTAGTAGTTTTCAATGCCTCAAAACTCAATTCCTCCATCTATCAACTCGACACAACCTTCCAGACAACTATCCCTCTTCTTCAATGACACTCAACTGTCTCCTCTTCCACAATGAATATCCTCGGTCTGTCCTTTGCTCATAATCTTAACTGGAAACTTCACATCTCATCTCTTGCTAAAACAGCTTCTATGAAATTAGGTGTTCTGAGGCGTCTCCGACAGTTTTTCTCGCCCTCCAACTGCTTACTCTGTATAAGGGCCTTATCCGTCCCTGTATGGAGTACTCTTCGCATGTTTGGGGGTTCCAGTCACACAGCTTTGCTTGATAGGGTGGAATCGAAAGCTCTTCGTCTCATCAACTCCCTCCTCTGACTAACTGTCTTCAGTCTCTTTCTCACTGCCGAAATGTTGCATCCCTTTCTATATTTTATCGCTATTTTCATGCTGACTGTTCTACTGATCTTGCTAACTGCATGCCTCCCCTCCTCCTGCGGCCACGCTGCACAAGGCTTTCTTCTTCCTCTCATCCCTATTCTGTCCAACTCTCTAATGCAAGAGTTAACCAGTACGCTCAATCATTCATCCCTTTCACTGGTAAACTCTGGAACTCCCTTCCAGCATCTGTATTTCCGAATTCCTACAACTTGTCTTCTTTTAAGAGGGAGGTATCGAGGCATTTGCTCCCCTAATTCTGGCTGATGGTTTTGGCACTTTTTGAACTCTTTGGAGAGCCAGCGCTCAAGTGGGCCTTTTTCTAACTTTCTTTTTTTTGCCCTTGGCTGGCCCTCTTCCGTACGTAAAAAAAAAAAAAAAAACTGCATGGCATGAGAAGTCTAGTGCCTGGATTAAGGTCAGGTGGGGTAGCAGGAGGCTTCCTTGTGAAATGCATTGTGATTGGTAACTGAGACCATTTTCTCTTTATTTCATCATCATCATTATTTGATATTTCAATTTTCTTGTCAATATGAATTCTGTTCACTCGCTTGTTTTCCATTGTGCGGGCTCATTTATCTGATTTTTAACGGATCACCAGAATGTAAAGAAACCAAGTGCACCGTGGAGCTGCCACCCACCAAAACTTGTCATCGCTATTAGAGGGGATAATTAGTGAACAGGATACTGCTTTTTTTTTCCTCCTCTGCAGGAGCTGCCAATCAAAGGTTCATGGTTCCAGCATAGCCTTTGCAAGGGTGGCGCTGGATAGAATCATTGTTTCTTCTTTCATTTACTACAATTGGTTCTTTCATCTGAATGTGTTATTTTCCTTTCTTTAGCTGCAGATAACTATGCACTGTTGTTTTTAGTAACTTCTTGGCTGAAAGCTGAAAAGTGATTTTGGGCCACCTGTAGTATCAAGATCAAGATCAAGATCAGTCTTTTGGTTGTTCAGCCATGAGTTTGTGTTTTGCTAAAAATTCAGATGCATTGTTGGGTAGTATTATGATATGATACAAGAGTGACATCTTCCAACCATCCTGCAACACTTAGTGTTGGTGAACTGAAGGCCAAGAGACCAAGGAAAAATTTGTCTTAACCCATTGCCTGTGTACCTGTTTTTAATTACAAGTACTGCCACAGCAGCTGGATTTGATTTAATTCTTTATATTGTGGAAATGGAATCTTTGTGGTCTAAAACCAATGAAAAATGAGTTCTTAGTATCTGTTGTATCTGTAAAGTTTCACTTTATCATCCCAAACATGTTTAAGCCAAGCCTTTTCTATGCCCACCACTCATTTGGGAGGTGCAGGTGTTGATTCATGAGGCAAGCCATGCCCGAGGGCAAGCACTTACACAAAGCATGGGCAGCCTTCAGGGATGACTCTGTCAAAATTTAAGTGCTCAGCAACACATTGGGAATATTCTATGAATATTTTAATTTGTTAATACATAATGTGTGTTGCCCACAGTTTTTATTTTTTTTTTACCGATGACACTGTGTTGTCGCCTGCAGCCTTTGAATTAAGAGAAAAAGCTTGAAATTGTTAAGTGCCATGAGGGAGCTAGGGAGCCAACTTCATCACCAGATCCTTGCAATTGCCCCACTCCAATGTCTCTACCACCATCAAACAATCAGCAAGTGTGAAGGAAGCAGGTGAGACAGCTTCTACATTAATGGTAAGGACTCTAATGAGGGAGAGGGAACCAATAATGGAGGAAATCTAGAGACTTAAGGCTATGGATTGATGACCAGACTTACCGCTGAGTTGTACCTGCTAACCTAAATGAATTTTGGTAAATATGTTTGTGCTGCTGGAAATTTTTAAATAAGTGAACCGTGCAAAGTGGAACTCGCGAATGTTGAGGGCCTACTGTATATACGTTTACATATGTTCACAAAACAACATTTTTATTAGCTTTTTACAAGCCTTACCACCAAGAACGGATTGTTTTGTGATGCACTAAGTGAAATCTTGTATGGAACACAGAAAACAAAGCAGATGAGGAGGCATATGTCCACCACTGATCAGCAGCAGACAAATGCCTCCTCATCTCTTGCTTTGTTTTCTGTGTTGCATGCAAGATTTCACTTTATGCATCAAAAAACAATCCTTTCTTGGTGGTAAGGTTTGTAAAAAGCTAATAGAAATGTTTTGTGAACATAAATGTGTACTCACTCCTCGGCACTAACCTGCACTGTGAGTGGATCGTTTCTCTGTGTTTTCACCTTGTGTCCTACACTATGGCATCTAAGTGTCCTTCAGCCTCCTCACAGGAAAATGATTCCAAGAAATCAAGGAAGACTGTGACCATTGAAAAGGTGTTGGAAATGTTAGATCGCTATGGTAGGGGAGAAAAGACCTCAGTGATTAACCGTGCAATAGGACCATGTTACACACCATCAGAGTTAATAAAATGAGAACATGTGTTTTTTTATTGTTTCCATGATCTAGTGATGTATTAATAGTTTTTATGGTTTGAGTAACAAAATCCCCAAAATAGGCAGACTTTCCCAGTGACCAGGAATGTAACCCTCCCTGTCCTATTACTATTGTTTTCTGTGGGAAAATTATTTTTGAATAACGCAGTTTTGAATAACGTGACGTCTCCAGAACGTAACCCTCATATTAATTAAAAGTTGACTGTAGTTACTGAATTGTAAATGCTTCAGCAAGAATGCTTCATAAAAGGGTGGGATCAAATACATGTGGGTAGAGTTTAGTGACAAACTGAACTGGTAATTTTTTTCTTTTCAGCCGGACTCAGTTAGCAGGTCTTCAGAGTCCAGTCGGTCAGTAGAGGCTCCCCGAACTCCTGAAATCGGCAGCAACATCAATGGTGTAATAGGCAAAGAAAGGAAAGAGTCACGGGATTCCAAGTCTGGTGACAAGAAGAGCAACAAGGCATGGTACAAAATGCTGAACCCTACTTACAAAAGTAGATCGGAAGACCTCAAAAGATTGTTCAAAGACTTACCTTCTGATGAAAGACTAATTGTTGGTGGGTTCCGGCTCTTTTATGTTTCTCATCTCAGTGTTTTAATCTTTTCCAACACCTCAGTGAAAAGAAGGATCATTCCAGACAAAAGAACTCAGTTGTCATAAAATGTCTTAACAGATTTTCAAATATTCTTAGACATATACATGTAAGCATTTTGTAAATAGGCCTTTGCTACACATGCTATATCTATTACTTATTTTATTGTTTACCTTCCAGACTATTCCTGTGCACTGCAGAAGGACATCTTAGTTCATGGTCGCCTTTATGTTACACCAAATTACTTTTGCTTCTATTCCAAGATATTTGGCTGGGAGACCTTTGTAAGTAGGGTGAATTACAGACATTCTTTATATCCATATAGAATTTTGTTATTGTAATGCTCCCAATGTAAAGTACAGTTTTTGCTTCAAAGCTTTGTTCTAAGTAGTTTGTAGAACAATTTAATTTGATATCATTAGAAAAGTAATGAAATAGTCACTTAATATTGAAGAAAAGAAGATACAATAAAATTTAAAGTCTGGTACTTGAACTAGACCACTGTAGATGAATATGATAAACAAAGTAGTGCTTTATAGAGGGGAGTATAATGTCAAAGGAGATGAGACATTAGGACATGAGACAATAAGGGAAGGTGCAAGAAATCATCAGGCATACATGTGGTTATGCCTGTATGTCTTGAGAATACCTCAGAACTGCAGAGGTAGTCTTCATAGTCAATACTCAAAAAGCTCTCATAGATAATGTGTAGGATATGAGATCCACACATCCAGTGACACCCTAATCTTTGAGGGAATAAAAAGAAAAAAAAGTTGAACAATATGATAGTGATGATAAACAAGGTGTGGAGCTTAGCTTCAGTCTTTTAACTATTATCCCAAAAATACAGCACAAATTCTGATTTTGTTTATTCATTTATTATTTTATTAGTTACATTTCATCCTTATCTCATACATCTGGCTAACTCATATAGCAAAGGATGGTGTGTGTGTGTGTGTGTGTGTGTGTGTGTGTGTGTGTGTGTGTGTGTGTATTATGTAAAAG
Organism: Portunus trituberculatus; assembly: GCF_017591435.1. Taxonomy (NCBI): domain Eukaryota; kingdom Metazoa; phylum Arthropoda; class Malacostraca; order Decapoda; family Portunidae; genus Portunus; species Portunus trituberculatus. Next base: position 16,517,541 of record NC_059271.1, on the reverse strand, counting down.
GATGAATGCATACTTGGATGTATATATGAAAATCTGTCTCTCTTGTGTCCCATCAGGTGTCCATCAAGAGCAAGGATATAGTGGCAATGACTAAGGAGAAGACTGCCCTGGTTATTCCTAATGCTATTGAGATCAGAACTGAAGGAGAGAAACACTTCTTCACTTCCTTTGCTTCTCGAGACAAAACCTACCTCATGCTTTTCCGTATTTGGCAGAATGCTCTGATGGACCAGGTTGGTATATTACTTTATACTACTTTTTTGTGTGCTTGTATGTATGTGTGTATGTATGTGTGTGTACATGTGTATTTTTGATAGTTTGCATGTTATTTCTTTTTACCTTAACACAAATCCACTACTTGACGGCAGGTGGAAGCACAAAGGACACCAGGCCATGACCAGCTTCCACACACTGCACACCCTCAGTAGTATGTTTCTGTCACTCACCTAGAAGTGCTCTGACTTAACCTCTTGCTAAGCTATACACCTTTTTTTCTTTTTACAATTAAAGCCTCTGTATCTGTTATTCATCCTGCTTTATTACAGCTATGGCTTTCACCTCTGGTATGTGTTGAAATAACTCACTTGGGACACCATTTCTTTCATATTATACAATGTTCAACTCTTAGGTGTAAAAGTTGCTACATATAGATAATTGTGAATGATAAGTTGGAATAAATACAAAAGTTCCAATGTTTAATTATAAACATGGATTTAAGAAAACTGAAATGAGACACTGGTTGGGTAACAGGGGCATCACTAGGTTTTAAGAATAGGGGGGATTAGCCCCCAGGAGATTCACAGGATGTGAGTGCGTAAAAGCTTTTGCACTTGCAAGATCTTTTCGCTCACAACTTTTTGGCACTGTGTTAGAATTACACAACAAACCCTGAAGAAATCTAGATATTCCTGCATATTGAATTTGTGTGCAATTCTTTTTTTTTTTCTCACATTCAAATAATTTAGGGGGTCTTAAGAATATTTTAGAGAGGCTTCATCCTCCCCAAAATAGGCCTAACGATACCCATGTTGGGTAAGGGAGCTTATTTAAATTGTGGAATTTCTGAGAGAAATTTACTATGGCAACAAAAATTAATATGGTGAGAGATTGTAATATCTATTGTTTTGGCTGAGGTGTTGAGTACTGAGTCAAGGAAAAAGATTTGTGGCTGACAATGCTTCAGTCCATCTGACATGCAGTGTTTGCCAACCTTGGCTCCTAAGCAAGATGGGGGATCACGTAATATTATGGTGTGATAGTCCGTAGATTAGGAACCTTTGGAGGTATGAGACAGAGTACTCTCTTCATGACAGATGGCATTGCAGGGATTTGCCTGCTTAACACACATATTATACTAGTTTATTGGCCAGGCAGATATATCAAATCCACCATAATGATAATTAAGTGTAGCTCCACTCGAAAATTCTTCCTTGACTCTGTTACTAGCATGATGTACATTCTGCAGCATGCACATATTACTTTGCAATAAAACACTTGTATGTCTCCAGCTGTATAAAGAATTTCTCAAGGGTTAGTTGAAGGACTGTAGCCATTGTCAAGGGACACCAGAAGATCAGCCAGCAACTGACAAAACTGCAAGAAGACAGAGAAGTACAATAATAAGCAGTGGAAGAACAATACCTTGAACATTTAATGTAACAAGGGTATTACCATTATATCCACCAGCTTGCTGATGTACCCACAAAGTAATTGCATAACATAAGGGACAAAGATAATAGCAAGTAACCCTAGGAGAGCCAGTCATCATATGAACTGCCATACTCATTCAGTGTACCTACAGCCACGAATGGCACTGAATGCTTCTTTTTCTGCATCTCCCTTTCAGGGACACAAACATTACATTGTAAGAATTACTTGTTCAGTGAGATATGGTTATGTCACTTGTTGTGTAGATTATTTTTACTTAACAAAGAAACAGCCTTTCACATAACTTTCTGTTTGACTACTGTCAGGCACCTCTTAGCCCTGTTGCTTGATATTTCTAGGTAGGGAAAGATGTGTTTTGCATTGGGAAGAGGTGAAATATTGAATGTATATTTGCTACCCTTGGCCAGTGGCTCTCTTAAAGAAAAATATATACATATGTATATATGAGCTGTTTGTTATTGTACCATAGTAATATTGTAATTTGCTGCTCACTGCCCTCTATAGCAAATTCTGTGGTTCATTTCTAAAGCAATCACAATAAATATCACACTACTAGGTATTTTTACACCCTTCAAACTCCAACAGAGAATTAAGGGTATTCAGGAGAGAGTAGCTATTATCAAGGCAATGGATTCACACTTTGGGTGACGTGGTATGCTCTTTTCTACTTTCCTTTCCCGTCTTGAAAGTATTCTTACTTGCTACTAAAAGTGTTGTAGTCTTAAATGGTTTTACATACAAAGCTTTAAAGCATGGCTCACTTTTCACATTATACTTGTTTAAGTTTTTCCCTGCTTAGTTCAAGACAGTGGAAAAGTAATGGTTGATAATCTATATGCTTACATAAACTGCTTATCTGTTGAGTTTACCTATTTCATTCAAGTTCCATTACATATTTTTTGCTTTACTGCCATAACAGCAAATGAGTGCAACAGAGTTGTGGCAGTGGGTCCACTCCAGCTATGGGGATGAACTTGGCCTGACCAGTGATGATGATGACTATGTTGCTCCATCCACTGAGGATGATGCCAAGACCAACACCATCATGCATGGCACTGACCGCTCTTGTGATGCACCCAGCTTGAACCCAGCCCACAAATTGTTCAGCGTGGACTCTATAGAGGTAAGTCTCGTGCTGATTCAATACTTTGACATTGGTTTGCATCAGTCTACAGAAATTACTACAAGTCTCTCTCTCTCTCTCTCTCTCTCTCTCTCTCTCTCTCTCTCTCTCTCTCTCTCTCTCTCTCTCTCTCTCTCTCTCTCTCTCTCTCTCTCTCTCTCTCTCTCTCTCATACCTAAGGTAAGTTTATATATTGGATTCAAAACTTTTTAGTTTTATAGTTTTGAACATAAATGCAGCTTTGCCATAGTGAAGGCTTTCAGCACCATTGAGCTGAGAATGTACCTTAGGTTGTGAAGCAAGTAATTTGTTTATACTTAGTAGAAAAGTTATAGCTTTTCTCTCTTTTCCTGTCGGTTGCCTTACATGACAGGCAAGAGATGAGGAGGCATGAATTTTAAATGACAAGCCTTCAAGCATGAAGACAACTGACTAACCAGACACAGAAAAATTGTACAGTGGATGTCCTTCTATGATGGATGCAGCAGTCACTTTATAGAACCAAGAGTAAGGCCATGGTGTACAGATGTATATAGTAAATATGAAAGATGTACAGGTCCTGGAGGTCCATGTATCAATTCCTGACAAGTCTGACTCTAGTTATCAAGAAAAATATTGATTGCCCAGCTCAAGGAGACAAACATGTGCAGTATAGCATATTTTGATATAGGAATAATTCAATCCTGTCTGAAAACAGCATTAAGATATTGACATGCAAGGTGAAGTGACATTTTGAGTCTGTGGAGTTAAAGGATTTATAAGACCACTGAAGTGACCAAACTGGTGATTTGTTTAGTTGGTTTATGGACGAGTTGAGAGTACAAAGTCAAGCACACTGGAGCCAGGTCGAACGTAAAAACAATGATACGATTTAGGGAGTTTTTCTTTGACAGAACAGTGTTAATATTCAGGGAGATCTACTAGACAACATAATCGAGGCTGATGTTTTCATGAGTCATGATTGTTGTCTCATGCTTTTGAGTGCACTAAAGAAGTACATCAAATAAAGCTGTATTCATCCTCTATAGCAGTGGTTCTCAAAGTTTTCAAACTTATGGAAACTTTTTGCACTTCTGGTATTCGGCGGAATCTCCTACAGTCTCTTCACCCAATATAGGTAGAAAACCCCCACATGTAATTACAGGCGCTAAATGGACGTGGACTTCACAGAGTCACTCGATCAGTGTCTCTCTCTCTCTCTCTCTCTCTCTCTCTCTCTCTCTCTCTCTCTCTCTCTCTCTCTCTCTCTCTCTCTCTCTCTCTCTCTCTCTCTCTCTCTCTCTCTCTCTCTCTCTCTCTCTCTCTCTCTCTCTTGCAACGGAAATGGCATAGTCTACTATACTATCAATCTAGAGAAATCTTTTGGGGAAAAAGATTGGTTGCACTGCCACTTGAGTTGGTATGCCACTGGACTTTGTGTGCGCTCAACTTTTCCAGGTACCTTTTTTTTTTTTTTTTTTCATGCAAGAGGGAAAACTGCCAAGGGCAACAAAATATTAGAAAAAAGGCCCACTGGAACTGCAGGTTGCCTAAAAGATTTGAAAGCGTTAGCCAAAAGCCAGGGACAAATGTCTTGAAACATCCCACTTAAAAAAGTCAAGTCATAGGAAGATGGAAATACAAAAGCAAGTAAGGAGTTCCATATCTTGCCAGTGAAAGGTATGAATGATTAACTCTTGTATTAGAGAGTTGGACAGAATAGGAATCAGAGGAAGAAGGAAGCCTTTTGCAGCGAAACCACAGGAGGAAGGGAGGCATGCACTTAGCAAGATCAATAGAGCAGTTAGCATGAAAATAGTGATAAAAGATAGAAAGAGATGCAACATTTCAGCTGTGAGAAAGAGGCTGAAGACTGTTAGTCAGAGGAAGGGAGTTGATGAGAAGAAAGCTTTTGATTCCACTCTATCTAATAAAGCCATATGAGTGGAACCCCCCAAATATGCGAAGAGTACTCCATACAAGGACGGATAAGGCCCTTGTACTGAGTTAGCATTTAGAGGGGCGAGTAAAATTTGCAGAGACAGCTTCATAGAAGCTGTTTTAGCAAGAGATAAGATGTGAAGTTTCCAGTTAATATTATAAGTAAAGGACAGACCAAGGATATTCAGTGTGGAAGAGGGAGACAGTTGAGTGTCATTGAATAAGAGAGGATAGTTGTCTGGAAGGTTGTGTTGAGTTGATAAATGGAGGAATTGAGTTTTTGAGGCATTGAAAACTGCCAAATTTTCTCTGCCCCAATCAGAAATCTTAGAAAGGTCAGAAGTCAGGCATTCTGTGGCGTGTCTGCCTGATCTGTTGATTTCCTGAAGGGTTGGTTGTCTCTGAAAGGACATTGAAAGATGTAGGGTGGTATCATCATTATAGGAGTGGATAGGGCAAGAAGTTTAGCTAAGAAGGTCATTAAAGAATAATAGAAAGATAGTGCGTGATAGGACAGAACCCTGAGGAACACCACTATTAATTGATTTAGGAGAAGAACAGTGGCCATCTACCATGGCTACAATGGAATGGTCGGAAAGGAAACTTGAGATAAAGTTACAAATAGAAAGATAGAAACTGTATGAGGGCAGTTTTGAAATCAAAGCTTTATGCCAGATGCTATTAAAAGCTTTTGATATGTCTAATGCTACAGAAAAAGTTTCACCCACATCTGTAAAAAAGGATAACCAGTGATCAGTAAGAAAAGCCAAATCACCAGTAGAGTGACCTTGATGGAAGCCATACTGGCAATCAGATAGAAGATTGTGAAGTGACAGATGCTTAAGAATCTTCCTATTGAGGATTGATTCAAAAACTTTAGACAAGCAAGAGATTAAAGCTACATGATGATAGTTTGAGGAATTAGAACAGTCACCCGTTTTAGGAACAGGCTGAATGTAGGCAAACTTCCAGCAAGAAGGAAAGGTAGAAATCAATAGACATAGCTGAAAGAGTTTGGCCAGGCAAAGTGGAAGCATGGAAGCACAATTTTTGAGAACAATAGGAGGGACCCCATCAGGTCCATAAGCCTTCTGAGGGTTTAGGCTAGTGAGGGCATGGAAAACATCATTACGAAGAACTTTAATGTTATGTTATTGTAGGAATGAAATAGTCAGAGGGAGGAGGAGAGTGAGGAACAAGCCCAGAATCATCCAAGGTGGAATTGTTAGAAGAGTTCAGCTTTAGAGACAGAAGTGATGGCAGTGGTGCCATCAGGATGAAATAAAGGAGGAAAAGATGAAGAAGTAAAGTTATTGGAGATGTTTTTTTGGTCAGATGCCAGAAGTCATGAGGTGAGTTGGAGTCTGAAAGATTCTGACATTTTCTATTAATGAAGGAGTGTTTGGCAAGTTGAAGAACAGACTTGGCATGATTCTGGGCAGAAATATAAAGTGCATGAGATTCAGGAGATGGAAGGCTCAAGTACTGTACCTTTTGTGGGCAACCTGTCTTTCATGTATAGCACAAGAACAGGCTGTGTTAAACCAAGGTTTAGAAGGTTTAAGTTGAGAAAAAAGAATTAGGAATGTACACCTCCATGCCAGACACTATCACTTCTATTATGCGTTCAGCACAAAGAGACGGGTCTCTGACACAAACCGTAATCATTTCAAGGAAAATCAGCATAATACCTCCTCAGGTCCCTTGCAATTGGCAGAGGCAAAACGCCAGAGACACCTTCGTTTTGGGGGATCCTGTGGAGGAATTGGAGAAATAAGACAATATACAGAAATGAGATTGTGATCGGAGGAGCCCAATGGAGATGATAGGGTAACAGCATAAGCAGAAGAATTAGAGGTAAGGAAAAGATCAAGAATGTTGTGCTATCTCCAAGACGGTCAGGAATACAAGTAGGATATTACACCAGTTGCTCTAGGGCATGGAGGATAGCAAAGTTGAAGGTTAGTTCACCTGGATGGTCAGTGAAGTCACTGTAGTCTTTATTCACTGTAGCTAAATTCAGATTCCTTACATTAACAGCCTATTCAGTCACCAAGTGCTTTCACGTGGATCAACCAATACTTTTGTTTTATATAATTAAAGCGTCCCATTCATCCCTCAGCTCTCTCTCTCTCTCTCTCTCTCTCTCTCTCTCTCTCTCTCTCTCTCTCTCTCTCTCTCTCTCTCTCTCTCTCTCCGAAGTTAGAATCAGAAAAGCTAATGTAACCCATATACTAATCTCGTTGGTATTGAAACCTAATCTGATTCATAAGAATCCCAAATATACAGGTTAAGGTCAGGTCAAATGAAAATAGTTCTAAAGGCAGCGACGTGTGTAGTGAATACCCACATGGCACATGTCAGCTTCTCGTTCAGTAGGACCTCATCCCATGTCCCGTATCTACAAGTATCACAAGTCAAGGGATCTCAGGAAAGGACAACGCGAAATGTTGCATCCCTTTCTATATTTTATCGCTATTTTCATGGTAACTGTTCTACTGATCTTGCTAACTGCATGCCTCCCCTCCTCCTGCGGCCACGCTGCACAAGGCTTTCTTCTTCCTCTCATCCCTATTCTGTCCAACTCTCTAATGCAAGAGTTAACCAGTACGCTCAATCATTCATCCCTTTCACTGGTAAACTCTGGAACTCCCTCCCTGCATCTGTATTTCTGAATTCCTACAACTTGTCTTCTTTTAAGAGGGAGGTATCGAGGCATTTGCTCCCCTAATTCTGGCTGATGGTTTTGGCACTTTTTGTACTCTTTGGAGAGCTAGCACTCAAGTGAGCTTTTTTCTAACTTTTTTTTTTTTTTTTGCCCTTGGCTGGCCCTCTTCCCTACGTAAAAAAAAAAAAAAAAAAAAAAAAAAAAACAACCCTCATAATAAAATGGTCAGATCATAGAACATCCTTACATCCAACCATTATACTCCCTAATGGGCAGAAGCTGAACAGCACTTCTTCAGGTATGCCTACAGGCACTATAGGACATAACTTAAAAACCCCTCTTTTTACTACAGTTGATTCCAACCTTCCTTCCCAAGTTTTGGCTCTCTCGGACTTGCAAGGGGACTGGCAACGTAGTGGGCCTCGTTTTTTCTTCCGTCTTCCCGTTTTACGTTGCCCTTGACCTTCTTTCCCTCATACATAAAAAGAGAGTACATTTCATCAATACCAGAGGAAATTTCTACAGTAATCCCTGCAGAACATTACCTCATCAGGGGAATCAGCAAAAGTGGTAGTCAGACGATGGGAATGTGGGAATTAAGGTCTCTTGGTGGTAGCCGAAGTGGTTATTTTGGGGGACCAACTTAGGTATTCATGGGACCCGTTTTTTTGTTTGCCGATATATTTCTCTCTCTCTCTCTCTCTCTCTCTCTCTCTCTCTCTCTCTCTCTCTCTCTCTCTCTCTCTCTCTCTCTCTCTCTCTCTCTCTCTCTCTCTCTCTCTCTCTCTCTGACCGCACCCATGATTCCATGGATAGCTTCGTGTCATGGTGATAAGTAAGCTTATAATTAGGTGTGTTATCAATATGAATTGAGACAGAAACAGGTTTGGTGTCAGTGGGTTAGTATATACCCATGGTAACCCCATTGACTTGAGCATATCGTGGCGAAATTTGGAATTAACCTTACCGTCAATATTACAGTCGAGGTGAGAAACTACTGCCGAGGCTTAGAATTAGGAGAATTATTCATGCATTTTTTTTCTGCGATTCCTGCCTTCTGCTTGATCCCTCTGCTTACTCTTATTGAAGTAACATAGAATAAGTCTTACACGGTCTAAAGAAAAACTTGTTTGGTTGATTTTGAATCCTTACAAGTTTATCTTGTGATTACAGTGAAATCGGTGCTTGTTCTCATTCGTAACTTCGTTCTTATGCCGATATCAGATGTAGTAATAACGAGTAAGAAGTTGGCAAATTATTATAAATTTTTTAGACTAGTATAGAAAAATCGTATATTTACATCGTATGCAATGGCAGCATTGTGTAAATTAAATGTTGCACTTTGTGTGTGTGTGTGTGTGTGTGTGTGTGTGTGTGTGTGTGTGTGTGTGTGTGTGTGCGTGCGTGCGCTTTTTTTTCCCCCTGTTATTTTTGGAAGTTTTACAGTCATACATGCGTTGCATAACAGAAGTTCCCAGAATGATTTTAAGATAAGAAGTGAAACTTAGATAATCTGAACGTAATCCTCAGAACGTGAGTGGGCAAGAGTGTAAATGGATAAAGTAAGGGCGGGCCTAGCGCGCCCACCTCCACCCACTCCCTCCTGATAATGCCACTACTCGTCAGTCGCTCTCTGTTCAGGTCTTCCATTCTGAGGATGTTTGAATTTGCACTTATCTTCCTTATTAACAGGATGCACTCAGCTTAGGTGCGTGTGTCCTCGACCGGTGCAGCCATCCCGCAAGGTGTGGTGTGTGCACCTGGCGGGCACTCCAGCGCGGTACAGGTGTTCTGGCACTATACGAGGTCTGTTCCGATTGTGTTGTGACTGTACTCAGTATTTCGACAATAGTGGTGCAAGAGGTGCCAGCGTCAAGTACAGTACACCTGCACTGGCGAGTTGGGTTAGGCTGTACCTGAGGAAGTACCCCTGCACTCAACCGTCCCAGGGACAGGACACTTGCACCGAGCAGGTGGGTGAACCGGCCATGTGCCTTGGCTCTATACCTGCAGGCTGCCTGCCAGCCTCCCCCACCGACTCTTAAATTACCTCCGCCATCACTAATATCAACATCCCGCACCCTGTTGGCTGCGTCGCCTGCCTCGCGTCGCCTCCACCGTCCTCGCCACCATGACTCTCACTTGCTTATGTTACTTTCGAGTTTGTTATTCCAACCAATCCGCGCCGTGCCGCCTCACGCTGGTGTAAGCTGTTGCTGCTGCCTTGTGGCAACCCAGCTGCCTGCCCTTCTGCATGGAGCCTGTGGAGGGGCGTGGCGTTAGCGAGCGTGATTAGGTGAAGTTGTTTAGTAGTTTTGATGGTGTTGTAATGCTGTGCTCTCTTGTGGTTGTTACTGGAATGAGTACCAGTAGACAATGACGTGCATACAGCAGAAATGATGATGCTCTGCTGTAACGGTATGCAGTCTTTTTTAGTAAATCCCTGAAAGAAATAATGCGTTGTATATTCCTTGAATCATTATACATTACAGCTTTGACAGCACATACTGTTGCCTTACAGCGTTATTTTCAGGTGTAATGGGAATTTATAATGAAGGAAAATAGGTGTTAGCGGACTGAATACTGATATCACGATTGGTCAGCAAGGCGGCAAGATTTGTTGGGCTGCGAAAACGAGTAGGTGAGTCATTGATGCGGAAAGAATTGCTGGGACTACGAGGATTAGTCTTTAAGGAGGTTATGCCTTTAATAGCACGAATCGTCTCCTTAACCGCCGTGGCAGGTGACTGCCAGGAATGTGATCTGGCGGATCTTGGAGGCGTCCAGTCACTCATGTGGGGCTTCCTTCTTCAGCTGTGACAAGTTGGGTTCCTCCTGGTCGATAACATTTGATTGCTTGTTAAGTGTACGAAAGTTATCATAGTCTGTTCTTGCCTCAGTCTTCCATTAACTTTTATTAGCCTTCGCCTTTGCAGTACTGCGTTTCTTACTATTCATTACCTGCTGTAGTAGGCATTATTCCCAGTCTGTTGATGTCTGTTGTTCCTTTGTGCTCCTACGTAGTGATAAGGTGCTCGTGACTGAAGATGTCCCGATAATTGTTTGTTTCCTTCACAGCATGAATTATCGAATTGTTGACACATCATGAAATATAAATAACCTTTGATGGGGATGAATCGATGAGATCTAAATCACACCCAGAGGAACACGTTACCGTTGGGGGAGAGGTTCGGCACCAGGCAGATCTCCAGATCGGGCTTTCTTAATGCCGTGTCATGTTGCGTCAAGCGGCAGCCAGTCACGTCATGAGAACCAGCACCAAAATTAAATTATTCTAGTGGTATTTTCCTGGAGTTACTCTTCTAAAAGAATCATCATGGTCGCCAGGCGTGTATGCGCAGGAGGTGAATGAGAGCAGAAATCAGAATCACTACTGTTTCCATGTGCGAGATATTTACGTTGTGGATTTTCTTAGATATTGTTGATATACGTAAAGATCATGGTCCTAAAGAAAACATTAAATAATATCAAAGAATAGCAGACGTGTGCAGTTTTGTTCGACCGCAATTGAATTTCTCAGTTGTCACTATAGTAACAGAGAAATGTGAATATTGAAGCTCTTGTTACAAGCTGTGTGTGAGATAACTTTAATATCTTTGACCAAACACACACACACACACACACACACACACACACACACACACACACACACGCCCGGTAGCTCAGTGGTTAGAGCGCTGGCTTCACAAGCCAGAGGACCGGGGTTCGATTCCCCGGCCGGGTGGAGATATTTGGGTGTGTCTCCTTTCACGTGTAGCCCCTGTTCACCTAGCAGTGAGTAGATACGGGATGTAAATCGAGGAGTTGTGACCTTGTTGTCCCGGTGTGTGGTGTGTGCCTGGTCTCAGGCCTATCCGAAGATCGGAAATAATGAGCTCTGAGCTCGTTCCGTAGGGTAACGTCTGGCTGTCTCGTCAGAGACTGCAGCAGATCAAACAGTGAAACACACACACACACACACACACACACACACGGCCCGGTAGCTCAGTGGTTAGAGCGCTGGCTTCACAAGCCAGATGACCGGGGTTCGATTCCCCGGCCGGTTGGAGATAATTGGGTGTGTCTCCTTTCACGTGTAGCCCCTGTTCACCTAGCAGTGAGTAGGTACGGGATGTAAATCGAGGAGTTGTGACCTTGTTGTCCCGGTGTGTGGTGTGTGCCTGGTCTCAGGCCTATCCGAAGATCGGAAATAATGAGCTCTGACCTCGTTCCGTAGGGTAACGTCTGGCTGTCTCGTCAGATACTGCAGCAGATCAAACAGTGAATCACACACACACACACACACCGCGTAGTGTAGTGGTTAGCACGCTCGACTCACAATCGAGAGGGCCAGCTTCGAGTCCCGGCGCGGCGAGGCAAATGGGCAAGCCTCTTAATGTGTGGCCCCTGTTCACCTAGCAGTAAATAGGTACGGGATGTAACTCGAGGGGTTGTGTCCTCGCTTTCCCGGTGTGTGGAGTGTGCTGTGGTTTCAGTCCTACCCGAAGATCGGTATATGAGCTCTGAGCTCGCTCCGTAATGGGGAAGACTGGCTGGGTGACCAGCGGGCGACCGAGGTGAATTACACACACACTACACTACACACCGCGTAGTGTAGTGACACCGCGTAGTGTAGTGGTTAGCATGCTCGACTCACAATCGAGAGGGCCGGGTTCGAATCCCGGCGCGGCGAGGCAAATGGGCAAGCCTCTTAAATGTGTGGCCCCTGTTCACCTAGCAGTAATTAGGTACGGGATGTAACTCGAGGGGTTGTGGCCTCGCTTTCACGGTGTGTGGAGTGTGTTGTGGTCTTAGTCCTACCCGAAGATCGGTCTATGAGCTCTGAGCTCGCTCCGTAATGGGGAAGAATGGCTGGGTGACCAGTAGGCGATCGAGGTGACACACACACACACACACACACACACACACACACAGAGAGAGAGAGAGAGTAACACAGGGTAAACAAAACTCCAAGAGTGGAAGCTCAAGAGTTTATCGTAAGCATATCCTTTGAAATTGAGAAATCTGAACTCATGATACGCGCGCGCGCGCGCTTGTGTGTGTGCGTGTTTTTTTTTTTTTTTTTTTTTTTTTTTTTGCATAGATATGTCTTCTTGGTGTTTGCTGTTTGACAGTGGTCTGGAAGGGTGAGCATGAACGCAGCAACTATTCCACCACCAACACAACCAGCAAGTGTAGCCTATCGTAGAATGCACGCCTCCACGCCAGAGAGAAATTTGAGAATGAATTCCTTTATTGCAGATACAATAAAAATGAAATAAAATGCGTGGACAAAGAATTAAACACACCCACACACATGGTAGCTCAGTGGTTAGAGCGCTGGCTTCACAAGCCAGAGGACCGGGGTTCGGTTCCCCGACCGGGTGGAGATATTTGGGTGTGTCTCCTTTCACGTGTAGCCCCTGTTCACCTAGCAGTGAGTAGGTACGGGATGTAAATCGAGGAGTTGTAACCTTGTTGTCCAGGTGTGTGGTGTGTGCCTGGTCTCAGGCCTATCCAAAGATCGGAAATAATGAGCTCTGAGCTCGTTCCGTAGGGTAACGTCTGGCTGTCTCGTCAAAGACTGCAGCAGATCATACAGTGAAACACACACACTTGACCAGGCGTATTATGGGAATCAGCACAGCTAAGGGTGGACTGACTTGAGGACAAGATGGATAGTGTATGTGTTTGTTTGTGTTGTCAGCAGGACATTTACTACATAGGTGGATTCCAAACAACGTTAATTATCGTTTAATTATTTGCATATCTTATCGGTAGACGAGTTAAAGTCATGTCGAAAATATTTTATCAGAGAGAGAGAGAGAGAGAGAGATGAGTACACATGCACCGACAGAACCTCTCTCCCTCCTCCGCGGCCAGGGGCCCCTCCCCCCGACAGTGGTCCCTCCTCTTCTCCCTCCCTCCTTCCTCACGCCTCTACCACCCCTGTCTTACTCGTTCTGTGTGTGTGTGTGTGTGTGTCAGTGTGTGAGGGTAGCTGGCGCGAAGTAGGTGTGTGTCAGTTAGCTCCGTTTTCTCTCGAGTGTAAGGAAGCATAAAGTGAGACTGACTGACGTAAATATTGCTACTACGGGAGGAATCATTATCTGTGACGAGACGTTGGCCAACCTTATTATATCCTTTATGACGACTGAGATACCCACACAGCCCTCTCAGATGTGATCGCACGTGTGGAGTGTTGTGTTAGTGAGTGGCGGTGGCATGTGGCGGTGCCTCAGTGAAATGTTAAATGAAAAATTATAGCGACCAGTGTTAGTGTTTCATCAGCAGGTACAGGCTGGTTGACCTAAAAGGAATTATGACTGATTTAGTAGTTTCTTATCGTTGGTGTTAATTGGTTTGCATTTATTTTTTACTCATTTATTTATTTCTAAGATCATCTCATGTTGTATTTCTTTTCTAATGTATTTGAAAAGCGGAGGTCATCATCGTTATTATTATCATCATAATAATTGTTGGTCTGTCATAAAAGCGCTGGGAACCAGTAAAATTTGTAGACATAAGTGAAAGACGTTAGTAATGCCGAATTAGTTTATTACGTTACCTTTGGGGAAAATGCATTAAGATGCCAAGGGCATTGTGCTGTGGAATGGACCGTGAGAAGATAGACACATGCGTGGTTCTCCACGGTCTTTGCTCAAAAAAAAAAAAAAAAAAAAAAGAGCTGGAGCAGGAGCGGCTCTTAGGACATTGGTTTTGTCATCGGGGAAAAATGCAGAAGACAGTTTTCAACCACAAATATTTCATCCCATTATTTGAGCAAGACCTCTTTTCAAGTTTCTCAAGATGGAACACTAGTAATCTTATGTGCGTAATATTTTCGATGGTAAATCGTTTACAACATAATGGTTCCAATGCTCACCTTGTTGTTCTCCACTGCCTCCTGTAGTAGGATGCAGTTATCATGTTACTCTGGTCATCGGCTGATCCTGGGTGCAGTGGCTGCTGACCTTGACTACATTCATCACAGCAATCTGATCTTGTGTGATTTTAAATGATTACTATTCCAACAGTTTGTTTTTCCGCCTGAGGTTACCTCGGTGTCTCGCTGCAACGACTTTGCACAGAGATTATCAAACTTATTCCCTTTACTACCTGATACCTGTGTGGGATTAGTGAAAGTGTGTGTGTGTGTGTGTGTGTGTGTGTGTGTTCTCCCACAAAGTGCCCCTTTTATGATGGCTTGGGGAAGGTGGCTGGCAATCTCGAGGTGAACATCACGTGCCACAAAAAGATTGTTGTTGCCCCTCCGTGGAATGTACGGACTCTTAGTGAGCACTGTTCTCTATTCTTTACCTAATAAATCACTAAACAATAAAAGTAATGTTGTTATGATTGTTACTTCATTACTTTCACCATTGTTTGCAATGGACTCATCATCATCATCATCATCGTAGTTTATCGATGAAGACACTTGAATCACAGCCGAAAGAGTGACAGGATTCGATGGCTTGTTTGAATGAGGACATGTCAGGTCTGTAAAAGCGAACCTGAACGTCTACCTACCCTCGTCTTTGCGACCATTAAGCAACGTGCTTGTCAGATATTTTCAAGCCTGCGCGTCAGGCAGCTAAGACCAGCGAGATCCAGTCAGTGTCTAGCTTGTAACGTGTTTATATTAATAACACCTTCACTTCCCGTCGAGTTTCCGTCGTGTGCCGGCGCTCCGTAGGCCTACTGGCGGTGGCTTCCTTTTCTTTCGGAATGGAAAATAAACATACGTACTTCTAATGGTTCGCCAATACATACGTGCACGGTATAAGAGTGAACTCAGTGTATCGCACTGCCGTGGCCTCTTCTGACAAAACTGAGGATGTGCGTTCTGCGTTGATAATTCGGGCGGTGACATTGTTCAACAAGAAGGCGTGTAGTTAAATGCGAGCGGGTGCAAGCTGGGAGGATTGAGAAGGGCTTGGAGGGGTTTGAGGAGTAAGATGAGAAGGAAGTATGAGGATTACAGGGGACGGCGAAGAGAGAGAGGAAATGAGAAAGGCAGGAAAAGGGAGCATAGCGTGGTAGGGGTCAGAAAAGCGACTGTTTCGTATTCTAGAGAAAAATAAGCCATAATAAGTCTTTATTCTTGATTGTGCGTGCAAGTATCTCTTATTCAAACTGTAAGACTAGAGATACTGCCGCCTCTGTCTTTGCCCTCTGACTCATGTTACAGGAAATGTAATGTAAGTGGTCAGTGTGTGCAGTGCGCTGCTGTGACGTCTTTTGTGTTATTTAGTAATGGAGAAAAATGGAGTTGTTATGACAAGATGGTGAAAATGGAAGAAACTTAATGAAGCGAGGGAAAGTTAGAGATGGCTGGATGTGTTCATAAATCAACGAAGAATAGCATCGGAATGAAGAGAAGAAATGGCAAGTGACGGTGGTGGTGGTGTTAGTTAAGCAAAATCTGCTCTGTGTAGTCCAATATATATATATATATATATATATATATATATATATATATATATATATATATATATATATATACCTCTATTTTTTTTAGTTAAGTTTTATTTATTTTATGTATTTATATTGTATTTATTTACGTATTTGACGTAGAGTAAGTAGTGCGTTAAATATCAGCACGTAGGCTCTTTAACAAACTTTTGCATTATTCTATATATATACTTCATAAACATTGATCACATGGTTCGAGAAAGTTAAGAGTTGGAAAAGATGCTCGTCTACTCGAAGGAACACTGGTCGCGTGAACGAAGAGGAAGGAGGACGTGATGGTTTGAGCTAAAATCGGCTCCTCCTTCAGTGTTACCACGCAGCGCGGCCCTTCCGGGATTTGCAGCGTTTTTCTACAAGGTTTACGCGTCGCGCCAATATTGCGTGGTGTTTTCATACGCTTGGAAGAGATAACTAAAAGACTCGTACATTTATTTAACTGTATGAATAAGAGTAGGATTGCCGCGGTGGCGAGTGAGTGGATGATGGTATGACGAACACTGTTGTCGCTGGTAGTGGTGATGGGGGTGGTTTTCAAGGTTACGGTGTAGGAAGACGCCCGCCTGCCTGCCAGCCATCCCCCTTTCTACTCCCCCACCACAGCTGTGCCCCGGCTGGAGGACGCCTCGTTCCCTTCCTCCCTCCCACTCACCTGGGATACCCAGTGATAGTTATCCCAGTGATAGGTATCGTTGCATTAATCCTACAGAGGTTATAATTATTGAGAGATCGCAACAGAATAGGAAAATATATCTTTAGATGCAGGACGAGAGGGAACGTCGATCTCAAGGAGCCTGGGAGTGATGCTGGTCACTGCGTGGGAGAAAGTGCGCAGTGGTATGGAAAGTGTTGGGCCTATCTTGTGTTAATTTGAGCCACCCTGCGTCCCCTGTAACCTTCACAGCAGCCTTGCCACCGCAATGTAAACAAACCATATACGTGAATGATTCTATATAGACTCAGCGGTCAGGTGTACTGTAGTAGAAAGCAGTTAATCGGCAACCCTCCCCCTTATAAAGATTCAATCTCTTTCTCACCTGTGACGAATTTCTCTCAGAGAGAATTTTGCTTCGTCTTTTGTGGCTTGCGTATTTTGTTCTTAATGCCTAGATGGTGTTACGCGGCTCTCGGCCAACACCCTGCTTGACCAGTCCACTTAGACAAGATTGGTTAACCAAAACTCCTCGCCTTAATCGTATGTAATACGTGTAGATTCTCGAGTTATAGGAAGAGATTGCTTGATTGATGAGTATGCTTGGCAACGTAACATAGATAGTGAAAGAGGACGAGATAAGAGAAAGAAATGTATGATAGATAAGTAAACCATGGAATACGTACCTTTTATGACAAGCTGTAACTGGTGACAGGAAAGATAAAATGAAATGTGTATGTGTGTGAATCTAGATATCGAGGACAATGATATTTGGCCAGGTAAAGACTTGGTTGCACCTTTGCAGGTATTCATCATCATTTAGTAGTTGCCCTGACACTTATGGCCATCACTTGTGGAGTTTGAAGAATTCACCAGAAGCTTTATTCACCTATTTGTTTATTTGTTTATTTATTTATTTATTAATTAATTAATCAATTAATTAATTAATTTTGCGTAACTTTGAGCAATGATTAATTAGTTTTAAGTTACAGCTTAGGGAAAGTGGAAAAAGGTAATTAAAAGCAGCAGTGTGTGTTGAGAGAGAGAGAGAGAGAGAGAGAGAGAGAGAGAGAGAGAGAAATGAATGATTATACAACAATATTTTGGATTAAACATGCCTTCCGTTCCGATCACACACACACACACACACACACACACACACACACACACACACACCGCAGTGACTCTCCTGTGGTATAAAGGAGTCAAGCTTGCAGACCAGGCGCACCTCACGTGCCAGGTGGACATTGTTGGGGTTAGGGTGGGACGCCATCCGTGCTGTCCTTGCTGGTGGTGGTGGTGCTGGTGAAGGTGGAGTACATTCTCGCACACTCGGCATCATGAGATCACTCGTTTGGAATGCTGGATATTGACGTCATCTTTCAATATCTGTACACACGCTTGCATACGTATCTCTCTCTCTCTCTCTCTCTCTCTCTCTCTCTCTCTCTCTCTCTCTCTCTCTCTCTCTCTCTCTCTCTCTCTCTCTCTCTCAAGCCTTCATACTCCACCTACTTTACGTTCAACCATACAAAAACTACTAACACACTTCACAGACTTTACCGCCATCGTGAAGGATAGGATGAAAATATGCCGCCTGAAATAATCATGTAGCGTGCCAAAGTGTGAAGGGCACTGTACATTGTGTAGGTATCGGATTAAATCTGGTGAAGGGGGTTGGGCCAGCCAGCGTCGCCGTCTCTTCCTTTGCACTCAAGGCACCGCGGGCGTCGTGTAGGCTGAGCGAAATGTTTGGCGTGGGGAAGCCGTGAAGATGTTCCGCCAATGCATTTCAAATGTTTCCGGCTGCTTCTTCAGTGTGTGTGTGTGTGTGTGTGTGTGTGTGTGTGTGTGTTGTGAGGAGGAGAGGGAGTGATATATATATATATATATATATATATATATATATATATATATATATATATATATATATATATATATGTGTGTGTGTGTGTGTGTGTGTGTGTGTGTGTGTGTGTGTGTGTGTGTGAATTGGTAGGTCATTCTAAGTACAGCATGAGGCATTATGTAGCTATGCATACTTAACACGTGTAGGCTCTCTCTCTCTCTCTCTCTCTCTCTCTCTCTCTCTCTCTCTCTCTCTCTCTCTGAAGTGTTAGTTGCTTTCAGAAACAAAATTACACATCCAATTCTGAATCTCGTGACCTCAATGAATAAAAATAAGCATGACCATGAACGCGACGTGTGTGTGTGTGTGTGTGTGTGTGTGTGTGTGATGAGTTACTAATGAGTTATATATATATATATATATATATATATATATATATATATATATATATATATATATATATATATATATATATATATATATATATATATATATATATATATATATATATATATATATATATATATATATATTTCTGTACAAGATTTTGTCGACCTTCAATAATCTTTCATTCCAAGAGAGAGAGAGAGAGAGAGAGAGAAAAAGAATATAATGATTCGTGAGGTACAGCTGTACATTTAAGTGTGGGGGTGATGGCTACCACAGCTGTATACATGTATATTCAGTGCCTCAACTCCACACCCTCCTCCCCACCCACCCAGTCTCCATTTCTGTCAGTAAGCCCGCAGCAGCCTTGTGGGGCCCCAGTGAAGGTTGTTTGCTGATAATCTTGTTAACGAGAAGTTGAGAGTGACAGCGTTGGCGAGGCAGCCCACCACCTACACTGCTACTATTCTATATTTGCTCAGTACTATTCTTAGCCTACTGCTGTGTGATTTTTATGCCGTGGCGATAATCTTGGTAGTGAGAAATAGAGTGAAAGCGTTGACGTGTGGACCACCACCTCTTATGTATTATATTGTTCAGCGTTATACTTAGCCTACATTTGTCCTTGCGAAGATTAGAAAGGTTGAAGGTCGACGAGGTTGTATCTGAAGTGAAAGAAAAAAAAAACTTGGTAAAGGAACGATTATTGACAAAAGGTGAACGCCCGCTTGGCGCTGAACGTCGAGAAGTCTGCCCTTGAAGGTTTTGTGAACGCAGAACTGAAAAAAAAAACAAGGTTTTGGGTGTAAAAAGGCTTAGAAATATTTATAATAGAAAGGTTAGTGACAAAGCTGTCTTATCAATATATTCCAATATATTATCATTGAGTTAACGCTCCATAATGCAAAAACAAAGTAAAATAGTGGATAAGAAATCATTCCTTATCATAGGTAAT
>NC_059271.1:16487847-16490347 GCF_017591435.1 Portunus trituberculatus | reverse complement strand
TAGCAGTGCGTCTAGAAACAATATACGGAAGACAGAATGTGCCCTTAAGTCAATTCTAGAATCACTTACACGCTCCTGATCACATTTTCAAGTATCTCCATAACGTGCATTGAACCACCTGGGCTTCACTGTGGGCAGGCATCCTGTCAGATCTCATTTTCAGCATGAAATATCTTGGGAGTTTGAACCGAATACATTGTAGGTCAAAGTCTCGGTGTTGGCATTCGTGGAGACGATAGAGATCAGGTCGCTTGGCTTGCTTGTATATGGCGAATCACCTGCAGTGCCTTGAACAATGTAATACTCATCATTTGGAGAAACAGTATTAGTAGTTAAGTAGAATGGGAACCGATATATGACTTGGGTCAGAGTGTAGGAGAAATGACACACCATTTTGCTAAATTGTAAATTTAATGAAAAAATGTTCTTCGTGAAAGATCACTTGGAGAACACGAGGTGTGTGTGTGTGTGTGTGTGTGTGTGTCATCGAGGTTTTCGCTCCACAGTGACTAAACTGTAACCTTTTGAATCACTGGACCTACTGGAGTTTCGAAGCCTCTGTCTCGGCGCCTCAGGAAGCTGCAATCATCACCCTTATCAATTAATGAATTAATATTAACAACGTTTCCTCTATTCTTCATGAACAGTATTATTTGCCATAACTAGTACACATAACCTACATATCTTTTTTATTCTCCCTATTTTTATGTTAGCAACATTTGTTGTGAACGTTCATAATACAGTCGTAGTCTGATTGTAAAGTATATAAACCATCCTGCTTTTCACTACCAGGTAAAATGCTGAATTCATCAGAGACACAGACTACATATAAATCATTTCATGTACTTCATCCTGCAGTTGTTATTACAAGAAGGAAGAGACAGAAAGATTTGAAGCGAGATACTTTGTTGGCTTGTTACTTAGTGAAACTGAGTTAGGAATCTCGAGAAACTGAACAATGAGAAATTACTGTCGGTTTATCAGTAACATGAGTAATGCTACCACAGATCCCGTCGACTGTTATAAACGCATCATTGCAAACTTGTGAAATAGACGCAGTGCAGCTAAGAAAATTATGCTAACAAATTGTCATTACAGGAATAAGAATTTGTAGACTGAATAGACTACTTTTATGTACTGTGATTTTCCATCTTTGAGACCAGGCCATCTGAATTGGACCGCCGCACTGGTCGGAATCTTGCGTGCGGCGTGGCCAGTGAGCTGACGGGTGTTGTGTTGTCTGCAGTGCCAACAGCTTTATGTGATGCCTATGTGTTTACTTCACTCCTAATTTAGAGGCAGTGTGTTAAGTGAGTGTGTGTATCTTAAATCAGAACAGGAACTGCTTCCGAGTACGGAAAATTATATAAACAGAGTGATAAAGCTCCATATCAAAAGGCGGAGTGTGTGATCGGGATGTAGCAAGCGTCGGGCGAGCGGCACCATGCCAGGTGTGGTGTGCCCCGAGCCCCCCGCCCATCCCTCCCCTTCGCTTCCCCCGAACACCACCGCCGAGGTGTCATGGCCGCCCTCGGCACCCGATCCCCCAGTCTCAATTTGGCCGGAGTCAGAGTCGGGGATAGAAGATTCCGCGGGAAGCGTGGAGGGTGGGAGCATGCCTCTCTCTCCGCCCATCCCTATACCAAGCCCCCGCCGTAGCAGCCTCCAGACCTCACGCACCGAAGCGTCACCTCCCTCGCAAGATGATAAAAGTTCTTCAGCCCCAGCCACCGCCCACGAGTCTGACACCGCTCCGCAGCCTCGTACCTCCACTCCTAATCCTTCCACAACGCCTGAAGATGGATGCGAACCCACCGAGGGGACCGCGGAGGAGGAAGGCTGTGAAGTACCCACCATACACATCAGCGAGGTACGGCAGCAGCCTTCTCGCTGATCACACAGCGGATGGAAACGCTGCCCCATTGATAGGATGCTATGGGGATAGGTTACAATTTAACAGTGTTGCTGTTTTATTGTGGTGACAGGAATTACGAATTTTAAGTTTCTTATTGCGTTGTGACTAGAACTAATACCACTGTTGTTATTGTAGTCTTGAGAGAGAGAGAGAGAGAGAGAGAGAGAGAGAGAGAGACTATAACCCCACGAGTTATGGTGAGTCATGTTGCTGAATTACAAAAATATTACTGGTACAGTACATACTCGTAGTGAAGGCTGTTCCTAAATGCTCCTATCCCTTGTGATTGATAATGAGTCTGATATACCAAGTTGTGAAGATATATAATCGAGTAAGACAGTTACGCTGACTGACGAGTGGAAATTATGTTCACCTGAGAGAAAATGAACATTACAACAATACATTTATAACTAAGATAAATATCACAATAGTACACCTTTAAAGATAAGCATCACAACAATAGCTACACCTCCCGATATTAATATGGCAATAATGGGGAGTTTTCATAACTAGTGGTTGTCACCGGGTGGCAGCACAATGTTCAATGCATGTCCCCTTTGCTGTCACATGGATAATATAGAACAT
>NC_059271.1:16475347-16482847 GCF_017591435.1 Portunus trituberculatus | reverse complement strand
CCTTAAAAAAATGGCCATTCTTTCTTCCGTTCCTATTGCACGCCTGTAGTTAGTGTTGATTTTCCTAATGGAAGGTCCAACCAACTCCACCAGCTTCTTGAAGTTTTCATTTGTCATCCTAAAAAAGTTGTAAAATTTTTCTGGATGGTTTACCAGGTCTGGGAATAAATGACTGAAGCTACCGAATTCTGGCCTCCTGGTGTTCAGATGATGCATCCAGATTCGAGTTTTATTTTTACGTCTGCGACGACAAAGCCAGAGCAATGCAGTTACTACAGCAAGAGAATATGCGTCCATTCTCCCTGAAATCAAATGGGTCACTGTGTAGTGACTTGACTCGGGTTGACGCATTCGGTGTAAACGGAGATACGTCGAAATGAATCGCTTCAAATGACTTGATGCGACTCGACTCGACGCGACTCGCTCGGTGTAAACGCAGCGTTAGACCACCTTGTATTGAGTTCGTATGGGATGCTTTATGACTTTGCTTGTTTGGTAGAAATGGAAAGCTGGTTTCTTAGCCTATATGCTGTGTGTGTGTGTGTGTGTGTGTGTGTGTGTGTGTGTGTGTGTGTGTGTGTTTTATGTAGGAGAGAGGGCCAGCCAAGGGCAACAAAATATAAAAAGCCCACTTGAATGCTGGTTCCCTAGAAGATAAGTAGAGGGTTAGCCAAAATTAGGTAGCAAATGTCTTGATACCTCCCTCTTAAAAGAAGTCAAGTCATTGAAAGATGGAAATAAAGAAACAGGTAGGGAGTTCCATGAGTGATTGAGAGGACTGGTTAACTCTTACATTAGAGAGTTGGACAGAATAGGGATGAGAGGAAGAAGAAAGCCTTGTACAGTGAGGCCACAGAAAGAGGGGAGGCATGCAGTTAGCAGGATCAGTAAAACAGTTAGCATGAAAATAGTGATAAAAGACAGAAAGAGATGGAGCATTTCAGCAGTGAAAGGTGAAGACAGTCAGATGAAAGGAGTTCATGAGACAAAAAGTCTTAGATTCCACCCTATCTAATAAAACTGTGTGAGTGGAACCCCTCCCCCCCAACATATGAAGAGTACTCCATACAGGGGTGGATAAGGCCCTTGTACAGAGTTAGCAGTTGGAGGGGCGAGAAAAACTTGCGAGATGCCTCTGAGCGCCTAACTTTATAGAAGCTGTTTTAGCTAGAGATAAGATGTAAAGTTTCCAGTTAAGAAATTGAGTAAAGGACAGACCGAGGATATTCAGTGTGGAAGAATTAGATAGTTGAGTGTCACTGAAGAAGAGAGGATACTTGTCTGGAAGGTTGTGTCAAGTTGATAGATGGAGGAATTGAGTTTTTAAGGCATTTAAAACTACTAGATTTTCTCTATCCCAAACGGAAATCTTAGAAAGATCAGAAGTCAGGCATGCTGTGGCATCCCTGCATGATCTGTTGATTTCCTGAAGGGTTTGTCATCTCTGAAAGGATGGAAAGATGTAGGGTGGTATCATCAGCATAGGAGTGGATATGGCAAGAAATTTGGTTAAGAAGATCTTATGTGCGACCAGCCTACATATTGGCAGGTGGAATTTGAAACTGTGATGCTGATCAGCCTACATATAGCAAGGCTGTAAAAAACTGGTGTTAAGAGGTAGCGAGCTGGCATTAGCACCATTGGAAAGAGCGTTTCCTGTAGGTCAGGACTGACTATTGTAACACTGGCCTGCACTGCGTACTAGCAATCCACTCTCTCCCCCATCCATTGCTTTTATGCAAAACTTGAATTTTACAGGTGAAACCCCATTTTCTGTTGGCCCGCAGGTAGGATATTTTCTTCATTTTTCAGACTTTGGTGGCTCGTCAAACCAGAGTACTTAGAGAGTTGCAGATTTGGATTTCAGATGTGGAAAAATATGATCTACAATCCCATAAGGAAAAAAACTCCATGGTGAAAGTTGAAAAATATCCAGAAATGGTTGGCTGGGGGTGAAGGAAGGTGAAAAAATTAATCGTACCGAAGGGGTTAATGAATAATAGAAAGAGAGCGGATGACTGGACAGAACGCTGAGGAACACCACTATTAATAGATTTAGGAGAAGAACAGTGTCCATCTACCACAGCAGCAACTGAACAATCAGAAAGGAAAAGAAACTTGAGATAAAGGAGGGCAGTTTTGAAATCAAAGCTTTATGCCAGATTCTGTCAAAAGCTTTTCATATGTCTAATGCAACAGCAAAAGTTTCACTGAAATCTCTAAAAGAGGATGGGCTCAGTAAGGAAAGCCAGAAGATCACCAGTAGAGCGACCTTGAAGGAAGCCATACTGGCAATCAGATAGAAGTTTGGGAAGTGACAGGTGTTTAAGAATCTTCCTGTTCAGGATAGATTCAAAACTTTAGACAAGCAAAAGATTAAAGCTATAAATAGACGGTAGTTTGAGGTATTAGAACGGTCACCCTCTTTAGGAACAGGCTGAATGTAGGCAAACTTCCAGTAAGAAGGAAAGGTAGAAGTCGATAGACACAGTTGAAAGAGTTTGGTCAGGCAAGGTGCAAGCACGGAAGCACAGTTTTTGGGAACAATAGGAGGGACTCCATCAGGTCCATAAGCCTTCTGAGGGTTTAGGCCAGTGAGGGCATGGAAAACGTCATTATGAAGAATTTTGATTAAAGACATTAAATAGTCAGAGGGAGGAGGAGAAGGAGGGACAAGCCCAGAATCATCCAAGGTGGAGTTGTTAGCAAAGGTCTGAGAGAAGAGTTCAGCTTTAGAGACAAAAGAGATGGCAGTGGTGCCATCAGGATGAAATAAAGGAGGGAAACATGAAGAAGTGACGTTATTGGAGATGTTTTTGGCTAGATGCCAGAAGTCTCGAGGGGAGTTTGAATTTGAGAGATTTTGACATTTTCTATTCATGAAGGAGTGTTTGACAAGTTGAAGAACACACTTAGCATGGTTCCGACCAGATATGTAAAGTGCATGAGATTCAGGAAAAAGAAGGCTCAAGTAGTTTTGTGGGCAACCTCTCTATCATGTTTAGCATGAGAACAGGCTGTGTTAAACCAAGGCTTAGAAGAAAGAATGAGGAATGTGCACCTCCATGCCAGACATCACTTCTGTTATGCATTCAGCACAAAGAGATGGATCTCTGACACAGAAACTGTAATCATTCCAGGGAAAATCAGCATAATACCTCCTCAGGTCCCCACAACTGGCAGAGGCAAATTGCCAGAGGCACCTCCACTTTGGAGGGATTGGAGAAATAGGACAAGATACAGAAATTAAATTGTGATCTGAGGAGCCCAATGGAGAAGATAAGGTAACAGCATAAGCAGAAGGATTAGAGGTAATGAAGAGATCAAGAATATTGGGGATGTCTCCAAGACAGTCAGGAATACGAGTAGGGTGTTGCACCAGTTGCTCTAAGTCATAGAGGATAGGAAAGTAGAAGGTTGGTTCACCAGGATGGTCAGTGAAAGAAGAGGAAAAGCAAAGCTGGTGGTGAACATTGAAATTTCCAAGAATGAAGATCTCTGTGAAAGGATAGAGGGACTGAATGTGCTCCACTTTGGAAATTAAATAGTCAGAGGAGTTATGAGAGAGAGATAGACAGCACAGATGGTGGAAAACTCGGAAGATTCAAGAGTATGGGCATGAGAACAAGTTAAGTCGTTGCGCACATAGACACAACATCCAGCTTTGGAATGAAAAATGAGAATAGAGAAAGTAGGAGGGAACAGAGAAGGGGCTACTGTCAGTTGCCTCGGATAGCTGTGATTTGGTGAGGAAAAGATGAGGAGGTTTAGTAGAGGAGAGGTGGTGTTCCACAGATTGAAAATTAGATCTAGGTCCAGAAGTTAATGTAGAAAAAGTTGAGGGAGGTGTCAAGACATTTGTGGTCGTCATCAAGAGAGGAGTCTGACCTGGGGACATTTCTGGTCCCCTCCCCAGAAGGGGACTCAGGGGGTGGGTTTGAAGTTGCTATATTTTTATTTTGAATTTTAAGTGAAGGGTGTGTGTGTGTGTGTGTGTGGTAAGTGCATGTAGTTTTGTGAGAAGGAGAGTTGTCTTCTGTGTGTGTGTGTGTGTGTGTGTTTGTGTGTCTTTTCTCATATTTTTTGTATTACACTAGTCAATAACACTGGTCTGTGGTTTAATAGTGTATGTGTGTGTGTGTGTGTGTGTATTTACCTAGATTTATTGTACAGGGTTCGAGCGGGGCTCATAGTGTTCTGTCTCCATTTATCCAATTTTTCTTTAAAGTTATGCACATTATGTGCTTTAACAATATCATCACTCAATGCATTCCACTTTTCCACTATTCTATGTGGAAAACTGTATTTTCCAATATCCTTCACACACTGCCTCATCCTAATCTTTACATGTCCTCTTGTCCTTCTAGCTTCTTCTGTCACCAGCACCAGGTTTTCCTTGTCTATCTTTTCAATACCATTTACTATTTTATACATTGTTATTAGGTCTCCTTGTTCTCTTCTATCTTGTAAGGTTGGCAGTCCCATTTCCTTTAGTCTTTCTTTATATGTTAGGTTCTTTAGTTCCAGCTCCATATTTGTAACTACAGGCAACCCCCGTTTAACGAAAGTTCACACAACGAAATTTTGCTATAACGAAGGTTTCATTTTACTACCATCTGCTCGTTTAACAAACACAAAACTCGCTTTAACGAAGTTTTATCCAGGTAATTTTTTTTCCAAATTTGAAAGCCCTACCGTATCATGCAAGCTGACAAGCTTTTGAATACATCAGGAGCTGCTGGTACTAAGGCCTGCCTCAGGAGAAATCCTGAGACACCTGTAGAATAAAGATCAAGATCAAGCCTCTCGTGGACAACACAGGCTCTGCCGATACAAAGGCCTGACTCAGAAGAAATTCTGTGTCACTTGTAGCATCAAGATCAAGATCAAGATCACATGCACCACTCACTGCCCAGTCAAAACATAACAGCGTCACCAGCAGCTCATCTTCCTTAGTTCAACTTACCACCAAAACGCCCTGCAATGTGGCCTAACGTTCCTAAGAAGACCAGGAAGTGTCTTACTCTCGAAGTGAAGCTGGGTTAATATTATTCACAGACAAGAGAAAGGCCAGAAAACTAATAACATTGCTTCCCACCATGGCTTGACTCCATCTACTGTCTATTATTTTCAAGTCAAGAGACTCTATTAAGAAGGCTAGTGAGACCTCATCTTTCTTGCAAGCTAAAAGAACCACCAGAACTCGTGACTCTACAATAGATAAAATGGAAAGCCTTGTGGAAATGTGGTACATAAGTTTTGTATGCGGTACCATGATGCGCACTTTGTTTACATTCCACAGGTTGCCGGTTAGTGTATTTCCCGTTTCACTCTCCCTCCCTTCATAAAGTTAAGATCATCAACATTATAAAGTTACGTACATACATACATTAGTGTACATTATAATGACTTAAATTAAACTACCTAAATGTTTAACTTCATCATTTTTACTTTCATTAAACCTTTTACTGTACTATGATGCACTCTCACTTTGTTTACTCTCAATGGAAGTTCAAATCAGGGGTTAAACTTGTTATAATCGGTTCGCTTAACGAAGTTTCGCTTAACGAAGTGTTTTTTTAGGAACGTAACCCCTTCGTTAAAGGGGGTTGCCTGTATTTTCTGAATCTGCTTTAATCTTCTTACATAATTTTTTGAGTCCAGTGACCACACCACAGTTGCATATTCCAGCTGAGGATGTATCATGCTTGTGATAATTTTTTTCATCATAATGCCACTCTTATATTAGTCAACATTTTATATGTTAATCCAAATATCTTACTTATGTGTTTTTCGGGGTTCAGATTTTCCTGTGTAATCACTCCCATATCTTTTTTCTCTTTAGTCTTCATTATTTGTTCCTCTTCCATCAGATAGTTCCATACTGATCTTTTATTCTTTTCTGGTTCCATTACATGACATTTCTTGGCATTAGACTCCAAATTTCCACTTGTTACTCCACTCGTTGATTTTGTTTATATCTTCCTGCAACAGCAGACAGTCCTGTCTGGTTTTGATAACTCTTAGGACCTTTACATCATCAGCAAATAAATTTATATAATTGTTTACCCCATTGTAAATGTTGTTTACATATATCTGGAACATAATGGGGCCTAACACTGACCCTTGTGGCACTCCACTTGTTACTTTAACCCAAGATTATGTGTCTCTCATCTCCCTGTTCTTCAAATAATCCCTTATCCAGTCTAACAAAGTTCCTTGCAGTCCTCCTATGCTCTCTAGTTTCCCTTAGTAGTCTGCCATGAGGGACTTTATCAAGATTCCAGGTATACTGTGTCCACCTATCCATCTCTGGTTTTTTTGTCTTTCTGTTACTCTTGAGTAGAAACTTTATAAGCTTGATACACATGACCGTCCTGTCCTGAACTCAAATTGTCTGTGAGTGGTACTCTCCCTAATTTAAAGAACTTGTAATCATTTCCCAAATTGGATCTGCTCTTTACATTCTTTTAGCACCCAGCCTGATACACCATTCAGCCCCATTGCTTCCCTGACATCCAAATTATCTTATAATCTTATAATATCCTCTTTGTGCGCTATGATATTGTCCAGTTCTTGGCAATGCAATGTCCTATTTGGTTCTGCTAAATCCTCTTCTTCAGTGAACACAGTTTTGAAGCGCACATTCATTATTTCACTCATTTCCTTTGCTGTTTGGTATGTCTTCCCACCTTTAATTATTTTTTCTATTGTTTCTTTATTCTTCATCTTATCATTTATAAATTTGTATAAAAGCTTGGGTTCATCTGCACTTTTTCGCACTGCATCTTTCACAAAGTTTCTTTCTTCCTCTCTCCTTACTCTAATATATTCATTTCTTGCTTCCTTAAACTGCTGTCTGTTATTGTCATTTCTCTGCTTTTTTAGTTTCTTCTAAGCTTTATCTTTTGCCTTTTTAGCTTCTGTACATCTGGCATTGTACCAAGCGTGCATACTTTTCTTAACTCTATAGCTAGGTATGTATTTCTTTACTCCTTAATTATATTTCTGTTGGATTATTTCACATTTTCCTTGTATTATCCTTCCATTCATAATGTTTCTTCATTCAATATCAGCAAAAAATGTTCTTAATTTTAAAAAATCTGCTCTTGCTTTTTTTTTTTTTTTTTTTTTCTCCTATTTTTTTTGTCATCCCTGTATTTTATCCCATCTTCCTCCTACATTTCCAGCTCTAATGTCACATGATCATTTCTTGCCATTAGACTTGGGTATTGTAGTTCTTCTTCCCCCCTGTACGTTGTTAACTCTTCCACCCATTGATCAATTGTATTTACCATAGTCAACTGTAACACCACCTGGCTCCATTGTTCAGTATTACCCATTACTTCTATCTCTCTCTCCAGTATATTCTTTTACAGTTAAAGTTTCCTACAAATAGTATTCTTCCATCTCTTCTTATCATATTATCTAGGCACTTTAATCACCTCTCTTTGTATATTCTTATGTTCCTCAGTTCCCCATGTATTTGTCTTAGCTGGC
>NC_059271.1:16400347-16470347 GCF_017591435.1 Portunus trituberculatus | reverse complement strand
TTTTAAATAACATAGGTTTTTTTTCCAGGGGTGATTGATAAGAATGCATATAGTGGTGTTGACTCACTCCTGAATGACATCAATGCAGCCTTGCTGGCAGAGGTTGACCGCACCAACCTGAAGAGAACACGTAGGAGGCGGCGTAGAGGAGGCAGTAAAGGAGAACCTCCAGATGTGCTCCTTCCTTCACAAGTCTATCCAGATAAAGTAAAGGATATCCATAAGGCTACACAGATACCTGCCAGGAAGCTAAGTAAGCAGCTCCAGTCTGTTTTAATCTTCATTGTATAATCTTTTATTGTTTAGTCATTTCAATAAAGCCAAATCATTCAAGAGCTCATGAATTTGATCAGGAGTCATAGTAGTCCTTGTATATAACATGTCATGCTTCTGATAAGTGTTGATAAGATTTGTATGCAAGTTTGTTTGTATGTGTTGTGTATATTTACCTAGTTGTAGTTTTACAGGGCCTGGGGTTTACATTCCTGTTGTCCTGTCTCTATATCTACACTTATCCAATTTTTCTTTAAAGCTATGCACACTCTTTGCTGGCACCACTTCCTCACTCAAACTGTTCCAAGTCTCAACACATCTTTGCGGGAAACTATATTTTTTAACATCTCTCAGACATCTTCCCTTCCTCAGTTTTTTACTATGCGATCTTGTGCTTCTAATGTCATATTCTTCTCTCAGAATAAATTTCTCATTATCCACGTGATTCATTCCGTTAATCAATTTATAAACTTGTATCAGATTCCCTCTCTCCCTTCTCTGTTCCAGGGTTGGTAGATCCATAGCCTTTAGTCTCTCCTCATATGTTATCCCTTCAAATTCTTGAACCATTCTTGTAGCCATTTTTTGTAGTCTCTCCAACTTCCTTATATGTTTCTTTTTATGGGGGTCCACACAACTCCTGTATATTCCAATCTAGGTCTTATTATAGTACTTATTAATTTCTTCATCATTTCTTTGTCCATGTAGTGAAATGCTAATCCAATATTCCTTAGCAAATTATATGTCTCTGAAAATTCTATCAATATGGCTTACCAGTTGATTGTTTTCTTCCATCGTCACTCCCAAGTCCTTTTCCTTTTTTACTTTTTCTAATTCACTCCATCTCCCATCTTATAAATTCCCATTGGTTGTCTTTCACTCTTTCCTATTTCCATGACATGGCTTTTGTCCACTTTGAATTCCATCTCCCATTTTTTACTCCATTTCCAGATCTTGTTTAAGTCTTCCTGCAGTATTTTACAATCCTCTTTTTGCTTTATAACTCTGCACAGTTTCGCATTGTCCGCAAACAGATTTATGTAGCTGTTCACTCCCTCTGGCATGTCGTTTATATATATGAGAAAAAGTATTGACGCCAATACTTTTTACTGCTCTCCGCTTGGACTTCGTATCTTTAACTACCGTCCTTATTTCTCTCCCCCTCAAATAATTTTCCATCCATCTCAATGTGCTTCCTTTTAACCTACCCTTCTCTTCTAACTTCCACAGTAATCTTTCATGTGGCATTTTATTAAATGCCTTTTTAAATCCAAATAAATACAGTAAATCCATCGTTCTCTCTCAACTATTCTAGAGTAGAAACTCAGTAAATTTGTTACACATGACCAACCTTTTCTAAAACCAAATTGGCTATTTGATAATAATTTGTTGTCTTCAAGAAACTCGATCCATTGTTTCTTTATTACTCTTTCACACATTTTGCATATTATACTAGTTAGTGATACTGGTCTGTAATTTAAAGATTCTTCCTACCTTCCTTTCTTATATATGGGAACCAACTCAGCTCTTTTCCATTCTACTGGTACTGTTCCATTTTCTATTGAGCATTTTATGATGTATATAGGACTTGCTAGTTCTTCCTTACATTCTTTTAATATTCTGCCTGA
Organism: Portunus trituberculatus; assembly: GCF_017591435.1. Classification (NCBI taxonomy): domain Eukaryota; kingdom Metazoa; phylum Arthropoda; class Malacostraca; order Decapoda; family Portunidae; genus Portunus; species Portunus trituberculatus. The sequence continues at coordinate 16,468,446 of NC_059271.1, read as the reverse complement.
GACTTCATCCGGTCCTATTGCCTTCTCTTCTTCTAATTCTTTCATCAAATCTTTTATTTCAAGCTTGGTTGCTTTAATCTCTTTCATATAGACAGTCTCTTTATTACCCTGTGGTCTCTCGAATTTGGAGTCCTTAGTAAAGACCTCCTGAAATTTACTATTTAACAGTTCTGCCATATTTTTGGGGTCTTCCACCATCCCATTCTCTCCTTTTAACCTTTCTATTGTTTCATTTTGCCTTATTTTTCCATTTATTAATTTATAGAACAATTTTGGTTGCTCCTTACATTTTTTGACAATGTCCTTTTCAAAGTTCCTTTCTTCTTCCTTCCTCACCTTAGCATATTCATTTCTCACTGCTTTGAAGTTTTCCTTATTTTCTGGATTTCTATTTCTCCTCCACCTCTTCCATGCTCCATCTCTTTTCTCCTTTATCCTAGCACACCTTGCATTAAACCAATCTTTCTTTCCTTCTTCTTTAGGTAGGTCTATATTTTGGGACATATTACCTGACTCCTGTTTTGTATATTTCCAAAAATAAGTTATATTTCTCTTGTATCCTCTCTGAGTTTTCCATCTCCTCTCAGTTAATGTTTTTAAAATAGTTCTTGAGGTTCTCAATATCAGCCTTTCTGTAGTTTAATCGTTCTCCTTTGTATGATTTGTCTCTATCTTCCTTTCCCTCTTCTATATCCATTTCTAATATTACATGGTCACTCTTTCCCAATGGGCACTTATATCTAATATTATCGTTCATTTGTATACCCCTTTTAAAAACCAGGTCCATTCTCGCCGGCTCATCATTTACTTTGAATCTTGTGTTTTCGTTTACTCTTTGGTCCATCATATTATTTGTCATTAGGTTCATGAATCTATCTCCCCAGGCTTCTTACCCCATACCACTTTCATAATTTTCCCAGTCCACCTCCTTACAGTTTAAAATAGTTCTTGAGGTTCTCAATATCAGCCTTTCTGTAGTTTAATCGTTCTCCTTTGTATGATTTGTCTCTATCTTCCTTTCCTCTTCTATATCCATTTCTAATAATACATGGTCACTCTTTCCCAATGGGCACTTATATCTAATATTATCGTTCATTTGTATACCCCTTTTAAAAACCAGGTCCAATCTCGCCGGCTCATCATTTACTTTGAATCTTGTGTTTTCGTTTACTCTTTGGTCCATCATATTATTTGTTATTAGGTTCATGAATCTATCTCCCCAGGCTTCTTACCCCATACCATTTTCATAATTTTCCCAGTCCACCTCCTTACAGTTGAAATCTCCTACTAATATCACTTTTCTCCTTTCTTTAATGATTTTCGTTAGACTCCTTATTGTGTCATTTATCATGTATTTATATTCTTGATTGGTTCATGAATTTTTTTTTGGTGGCACATATGTTCCAATGGTTGTTAACTCTTTTTTATTAATATGTATCTTAATATACAGTACTTCTGCTTTTCCTTCCCCACACTCCACTTGGTTTACCACCATCTCTTTCCTTAACATCATCATGACTCCTTCTCCTCCTTTACCCACTTTGTCTTTCCTCCATACGAGGGGGATTAAGAAAATACACGGAATTTTATCATTCTTTATTGATATTACAATACAACTAATCTATTTTTCAACATAGCCTCCGTCAAGGTTGATACACTTCTCCAGGCAGTGTTTCCATCCTTTTAGACCATTTTCAAAGAAATCTGCAGACCTCTTTGTGAGCCATGTTTTTGCTGCGGTTTTAGCCTCAACATTGCTATTAAAACGGACACCTCTCAACTATTCTTTGAGTTTTGGGAATAAATAAAAGTCAGACGGAGCTAGGTCTGGGCTATAAGTTGGATGTGGCAGTAATTCCCATTGAAATTCATGGAATATCTGAGCGCTCATTGGCCAAAACAGCCTTCCTGCCAAGATCAATTCGGCTATCGCGTTTTCGGCTATGGCGCGGCTATTTCGGGCCCATTTGGGTGCGATAGCCGAGGATTAAGTGTAGTATAATATGTATGTACATAGTAATGATAAATTAAAAACATTTGAATTTTATTGTACTTACCAATAATGAATGATAATGATGATGAAATTTGCTGTACCATATGATGAAGTGGCATTATAGGAATGTAAATAATACAGGGGTACAGTAATAGTTATATAACATACCAAAAACTTGAATTCAAACAATCAATTTGAAAACCTGCATGCGACTGAGAGAGAGCTGTTTAGCGTGCATGAAGATGCTTGTGACGTCACGTCGTCTGCAGCCAATCAGCAGGAAGGAGAAACGAAAGGTCGTAACTGACATTGTTATTTTAGAATTATTTACCAGTTATACTGTATCATCTCTTTTCTATTTTTTTTATATTATATTAACTGACATTGTTATTTTAAAGTTATTTACCAGTTTTGCTGCATCATCTCTCTTTTCTAATTTTTTTTTTTTTTTTCATATTACCTGACATTGCTATTTTAAAACTGTTTACCAGTTAGGGTGAATGTGAGTGTTTTTCTGCAAAAAAAAAAATAGCCTAAGAAATTAACGAAATTGCGGAAATTATGAAAAAAAAAACTTTGAGACCAAAATCCACGAGTATGCGGGGCAGCGAACGGTGAACTGCGAATGGGTGAGGGTATACTGTGCATTCGTGCTGTCCCATCTCCATATCTTTTGATATCCAACTTATTCTTGAATCTATGTATATCTCTTGCATTTATTATCTCCTCATCCAGATTGTTCCATACATCAATACAGTAATACTCTGCTTAACGAACAGGATAGGGGGTGTCAAAGCTGTTCGTAGAGGGGAAATTCGTTAAGCAGACGTAATTTTCCCATAGGAAATAATGGAAATAGGGGGGATGCGTTCTGAGCTGGTCCCCAACATACCACATGGGTAAAAAATATATATATATATATATATATATATATATATATATATATATATATATATATATATATATATATATATATATATATATATACACTCAACCCTCGATTTGCCGGACTAAAAGGGGGGAAGGCTTGTCCGGGAATGGCAAATGTCCGGCAATGGAAAATGTCCGGGGTCTACCCCCTTGCCGGACTTTACCCTATACAGGTTGAACCCGCTTTAACGGCACGCGATTTACTGGAATCCCGTGTTTAACGGCAAAAATTTCCGGTGGGAACATAGTGTTGTCTTTAACGGCATTTCGGCACCTGCACCAGCTGTACCAGGAAGTTGGAAAATAAATCAGACGTTTTTGTTCAGAAAACAAAACTGAGGGAGAAGAAAGAGACTTTGCACCAGATGTGGAAGACAAGAGAAAGAAAAATAAAAGAAAGGCAGGATCAGGAAGAATAGAAGTAACAGGAGGTGCCGAGGCAAAGGCAAAACCTCCGACGACCATCATCATCATCATCATCATCATCTCACCACGTGGGGCCGTAACACATGCCAATGCCGCCGACACACATCTGTACTGATTTTTTTATTAGCATTTACCTTACTTTCTTTGGTGGGTTTTTGGGTGGCATCGTTGTGAAGAAGAGGTGTATCCACGACAAGCACGTAAGCACAACACTCGTGTGACGCGGCAGACTTGTTTACAGTCCAGTACTAGACGTGTATGTCCGCCCGCGCTGCCATCTATAGTGCCCGATTTGCGAACTTTGTCTGGCGCGGTAGTTTGAAATCGACTTGTCCCGGACTTTTTTTTTTTTTTTTTTTTTTTTTTTCCCACAGACTCTTGTCCGGCAAATCCGAAATCCGGCAAATGGAGGTCCGGCAAATCGAGGGTTGAGTGTATATATATATATATATATATATATATATATATATATATATATATATATATATATATATAAAGTGAAATCTTACTTGAAACACCAAAAAATAAAGCAGAGATGATGAGATCAGCCACAGACGGCGGAGACTCCAGCGACTTGGCCGCTTCTTCTTCTTCTTGTGACCTTTTTAGCTTGGCGTGTTGTCTTTCACCACGATATTAAATTTCTTTTCACTCCTCTATTGCCTGCTATAATGGATATCATATCTTAGTATTCATATACGCTCATGCTATGTGGATAACCTGGACTGTGGCACTGAGTGATAGTGAATTACTAATGAAATACCGCAGTAGCCAAGCTAAAAAGGTCACAAGAAGAAGAAGAAGCGGCCAAGTCGCCGGAGTCTCCGCCGTCTGTGGCCGATCTCATCATCTCTGCTTTGTTTTTTGGTATTCCATGTTAGATTTCACTCTATGCATTACAAAACAATCCTTTCTTGGAGGCAAGCTAATAGAAATGTTGTTTTGTGAACATGTATGCATATATTAGACAGTAACACCACCTCCAGAAGTGGTGTTCCCTGCAATCTCAGAGTAACCTTGTCAAAGTCCCTCCAAACATTCATGTAAGCCATTTCGTGGCAGAAGGTTGCTCTGAGGTTGTTTAAGAATCTTGGATCCAGCTCCAGGAGCGCTAGAGACAGGCATGGAGCCAGACAATCACAGTGAAGCTGTCGCGTTCAGTCCCTCATCCGGCAAATTCAAACCCAGAAAATTAGCTAAAATGGATGTGGTTGTATGTTATGCAGACTTTTTGGTCTAACTTTATATAGTACGTTAAACCGGAAATTTGTTAGACGAACGTTTGTTAAGCGGAGTATTACTGTACAGGCAACCCCCAGTTAATGAATGTTCACACAACAAAATTTTGCTACAATGAACATTTCCTTTTACTACCATCTGCTCGTAAAACGAACATCAAACTCGCTTTAACAAAATTTTGTCCTGGTAGTATTTTCCAAGTTTGAAAGCCCCACTGTATCATGCAAGCCGACAGGCTTTTGAATACACCAATGCCTCTCGTGGACAAAATGCGCACCACTCACTCCCCATACCCTTCCCCGCTCTTATTAGTTAAAAACAATAACAGTGTCCAGCAGCAGCTCGTCTTCCCTCACTCAACATGCCACCAAAACACCCTGCAATCAGCTTTGCAATGTTACCTAGCATTGCTAAGAAGACTAGAAAATCTCATACTCTCTAAGTAAAGCTGGATATTATTCACAGACACAAGTGAAGCGAGAAAACTAATAGCATTGCTCGCCACCATGGCTTGACTCCATCTAGTGTCTCTACTATTTTCAAGTCAGCCAGACTCTATGAAGGTTGGTGAAACCGTATCTTCCTTGCAAGCTAAAAGAACCACCTGAACTCATGACTGCAATGGATAAAATGGAAAGGCTTGTGGAAATGTACATAAGTTTTGTATGCAGTATAATGATGCGCCCATTGTCTACATTCCTCAGGTTGCCGGCTAACGTTTTTCCTGCTCCACTCTCCCTCCTTTCATAACTTTAAGATCATCAACATTATAAAGTTACTTACATACATACATTAGTGTACATTATGATGACTTAATCTTAAATTAAACTGCATAAATGTTTAACTTCATAATTTTTTCTTTTATTAAACCTTTCACTGTACTATGATGCACTCTTCCTTTGTTTACTCTCAATGGAAGTTCAAGTCAGGGGTCAAACTTGTTATAATTGGTTCGCTTAATGAAAATTCATGCAACCAATGTTTTTTTAGGAACGTAACCCGTTCGTTAAGCGGGGGTTGCCAGTACTTATAAATATTTTTTGATGTCTTCTACAAGCACTCTTCTTCAACCTCTTTCTATATCCTCTAGTATCATATGTATCTCAAACCATTAAGTAATTTTGATCCACCTTCTCTACTCCCTCATATGCTTTTATATATATATATATATATATATATATATATATATATATATATATATATATATATATATATATATATATATTTAGGCAGACGAGGTTGAAAGCTATAGAGCATTCTCCTTTGTTTAACTTTTTGTGTAGGTTTCTATGTGCGTACTGTGTTTCTGTCTTTTTCTCAGTTGGTGAAGCAGTTGGCTAAAGGGTCAGCGGCAGAGATATCTCTCCATCTTCAGGCTGTGGTTGTGTGCGCATGTGCGTCTTATATGTTTCCTGGGTCAGTAGAGGTGATGCGCAGTGCACGCATCACCCACCTACCTGACCCAACGGAAACATATAAGACGCGACATGCCTCACACAACCACAGCCTGAAGATGGAGAGAGATATCTCAAACGCTGACCTTTAGCCAACTGCTTCACCAACTAAGAGAAAAAGACAGAAACACAGTACGGCACATAGAAACCGTACACAAAAAGTTAAACAAAGGAGAATGCTCTATAGCTTTCAACCTCGTCTGCCTACAAGAAAATATCCTCCCTGGCTATACAAATATATATATATATATATATATATATATATATATATATATATATATATATATATATATATATACACACACATACACACAGGCAACCCCCGCTTAACGAAGAGGTTATGTTCTTAAAAAAACACTTTGTTAAGCAAAACTTCGTTAAGCGAACCAATTATAACAAGTTTAACCCTTGACTTGAACTTCCATTAAGAGTAAACAAAGCAAGAGTGCATCATAGCACATTGAAATGTTAAATGAAAGTAAAAATTATGAAGTTAAACATTTAGGCACTTTAATTTAAGACTAAGTCATTATAATGTACACTAATGTATGTATGTAAGTAACTTTATAATGTTGATGATCTTAAATTTATGAAGGGAAGGAGAGTGAAACGGGAAAGATACTAACTGGCAACCTGTGGAATGTAAACAAAGGGCGCATCATTGTATCACATACAAAACTTGTGTACCACATTTCCACAAGGCTTTCCATTTTATCCATTGTAGAGTCACAAGTTCAGGTGGTTCTTTTAGCTTGTAAGGAAGATACGGTCTCACCAGCCGTCTTAATAGAGTCTGCTGACTTTAAAATAGTAGAGACAGTAGATGGAGTCAAGATGGTGGCGAGAAATGCTATTAGTTTTCTCGCCTCTCTCATGTCTGTGAATAATATCCAGCTTCACTTTGAGAGTAAGAGACTTCATGGTTTTCTTAGCAACGCTAGGCAACATTACAGGGCGTTTTGGTGGTAAGTTGAGTGAGGGAAGACGAGCTGATGCTGTTATTGTTTTGAACAGGGGAGTAAGTGGTGTGCATGTTGTCCACGAAAGGCTGGATCTTGATCTTGATCTTGATTCCACAGGTGTCCCAGGATTTCTTCTGAGGCAGGCCTTAGTATTGGCAGCTCCTGGTGTACTCAAAAGCCTGTCGGCTTGCGTGATACGGTCGGGCTTTAAAACGTGGAAAAAATTACCTAGATAAAACTTCGTTAAAGTGAGATTGGTGTTCATTAAATGAGCAGATGGTAGAAAAATGAAACCTTCGTTGTAGCAAAATTTCGTTGTGTGAACCTTTGTTAAGCGGGGGTTGCCTGTATATATATATATATATATATATATATATATATATATATATATATATATATATATATATATATATATATATGCAACCCCCACTTAACGAAGGGGTTACATTCCTAAAAAACACTTCACTAAGTGAAACTTCGTTAAGCGAACTGATTATAACAAGTTTAACCCGTGATTTGAACTTCCATTGAGAGTAAGCATCATAGTACAGTAAAAGGTTTAATGAAAGTAAAAATTATGAAGTTAAACATTTAGGTAGTTTAATTTATGTCATTATAATGTACACTAATGTATGTATGTACGTAACTTTATAATGTTGATGATCTTAACTTTATGAAGGGAGGGAGAGTGAAACGGGAAATACACTAACCAGCAACTTGTGGAATGTAAACAAAGTGCACATCATGGTACCGCATACAAAACTTATGTACCACATTTCCACAAGGCTTCCCATTTTATCCATTGTAGAGTCACGAGTTCAGGTGGTTCTTTTAGCTTTCAAGGAAGATGCGGTCTTACCAGCCTTCTTAATAGAGTCTGCTGACTTGTAAATAGCAGACAGTAGATGGAGTCAAGATGGTGGCAAGCAATGTTATTAGTTTTCTGGCCTCTCTTGTCTGTGAATAATACCCAGCTTCACTTCGAGAGTAAGACACTTCCTGGTCTTCTTAGGAACGTTAGGCCGCATTGCAGGGCGTTTTGGTGGTAAGTTGAACTAGGGAAGATGAGCTGCTGGTGACGCTGTTATGTTTTGACTGGAGAGTGAGTGGTGCGCGTGATCTTGATCTTGATCTTGATGCTACAGGTGCCACAGAATTTCTTCTGAGTCAAGCCTTTGTATCGGCAATGCCTGTGTTCACGAGAGGCTTGATCTTGATCTTTATTCTACAGGTGTCTCAGGATTTCTCCTGAGGCAGGCCTTAGTACCAGCAGCTCCTGGTGTATTCAAAAACCTGTCAGCTTGCATGATACGGTGGGGCTTTCAAATTTGAAAAAAATTACCTGGATAAAACTTCGTTAAAGCGAGTTTTGTGTTCGTTAAACAAGCAGATGGTAGTAAAACGAAACCTTCATTGTAGCGAAATTTCGTTGTGTGAACCTTCGTTAAACGGGGTTGCCTGTATATACAGGCAACCCCCATTTAACGAAGGGGTTACGTTCCTAAAAAACACTTCGTGAAGCGAAACTTCGTTAAGCGAACCGATTATAACAAGTTTAACTCCTGATTTGAACTTCCATTGAGAGTAAGCAAAGCGAGAGTGCATCATAGTACAGTAAAAGGTTTAATGAAGGTAAAAATTATGAAGTTAAACATTTAGGTAGTTTAATTTAAGTCATTATAATTGTACACTAATGTATGTATGTATGTAACTTTATAATGTTGATGATCTTAACTTTATGAAGGGAGGAAGAGTGAAACGGGAAAGACACTAACCGGCAACCTGTGTAATGTAAACAAAGGGCGCATCATTGTACTGCATACAAAACTTATGTACCACATTTCCACAAGGCTTTCCATTTTATCCATTGTAGAGTCATAAGTTCAGATGGTTCTTTTAGCTTGTAAGAAAGATACGGTCTCACCAGCCTTCTTAATAGAGTCTGCTGACTTGAAAATAGAGACAGTATAATATGGAGTCAAGATAGTGGCCAGCACTGCTATAGTTTTCTGGCCTCTCTCGTGTCTGTGAATAATATCTAGCTTCACTTGGAGAGTAAGAGACTTCCTGGTCTTCTTACGAACACTAGGCCAATTGCAGGGGATTTTGGTGGTAAGTTGAGCTAGGGAAGACAAGCTGCAGCTGATGCTGTTATGTTTTGACTGGGGAGTGAGTGTTAGGTGTGTTGTCCACGAAAGGCTTGATCTTGATCCTGATCTTTATTCTATAGGTGTCCCAGGTTTTTTCCTGAGGCAGGCCTTAGTACCAGCAGCTCCTGGTGTATTCAAAAGCCTGTCAGCTTGCATGATATGGTGGGGCTTTCAAATTTGGAAAAAAATTACCTGGATAAATCTTCGTTAAAGCGAGTTTGGTATTCGGTAAACGAGCAGATGGTAGTAAAATGAAACCTTCGTAGCGAAATTGTTGTGTGAACCTTCGTTAAACGGGGGTTGCCTGTATATATATTATGTACAGGCAACCCCCGCTTAACGAAGGTTCACACAACGAAATTTCGCAACAACGATCTGCTCATTTAACGAACACCAAACTCGCTTTAATGAAATTTTATCCAGGTAATTTTCTCCAAGTTTGAAAGCCCGCCAGATCACGCAGACAGGCTTTTGAATACACCAGCACCTCTTGTGGACAAAATGAGCACCACACACTCCCCCCTAGTTCAAAACAATAACAGCGTCAGCAGCAGCTTGTTTTCCCTCTCTCAACGTGCCACCAAAACGCCCTGCAATGTCGCCTAGCATTGCTAAGAAGACCAGGAAGTCTCTTACTCTCGAAGTGAAACTGGATATTATTCACAGACACGAGAGAGACGAGAAAACTAATAGCATTGCTTCCCATCATGGCTTGACTCCATCTACTGTCTACCATTTTCAAGTCAGCAGACTCTATTAAGAAGGCTGGTGAGATCCTATCTTCCTTGCAAGCAAAAAGAATCATATGAACTCGTGACTTTGCAATGGATAAAATGGAAAGCCTTGTGGAAATGTGGTACATAAGTTTTGTATGTGATACAATGATGCACCCTTTGTTTACATTCCACAGATTGCCAGCTAGCGTATTTCCTGCTCCATTCTCCCTCCCTTCGTAAATTTAAGATCATCAACATTATAAAGTTACTTACATACATACATTAGTGTACATTATAATGACTTAGTCTTAAATTAAACTGCTTAAATGTTTAACTTCATATATTTTTTTACTTTCATTAAACCTTTTACTGTACTATGATGCACTCTCGCTTTGTTTACTCTCAATGGAAGCTCAAGTCAGGGGTTAAACTTGTTATAATTGGTTCGCTTAACGAAAATTCGCTTAACGAAGGTTTTTAGAACGTAACCCCTTCGTTAAGCGGGAGTTGCCTATATATATATATATATATATATATATATATATATATATATATATATATATATATATATATATATATATATTATATCACAATCAAGTCTTCCCTTTCTCTTTTTTCCAATGTTGATATTTTATGCAATGCTTCTGCTGAATATCAAAATATGCTTTCAGTTCATTTTAGCTTAGCATAATTCCAGTCCTCATTTATCATTTCCCCATCATGAAAGTGCTTCACTTCTGTATGATGAAACTTTGATCATCAATTGTCTACATATATCTTACCTTGTTCATTTGAATTCTACAGAATTAATTATTACTTTCAGCACTTCCAACAGTGACACCTGAGAGTAGTGGCCTGTCCAATGAAGGTCCCGTGAGACTGGTGGTATTGATCCTCATCGTGGTCCTTATCCTGAATGCACTTCTCTACTATAAGCTTTGGGCACTTGAAGACAAAATGTTCCACCGCTCTACTTCATATCCCACACTAGATCCTGCCATGTTCAGGTGAGCTGAGGTCCTTATACGTCCTACTGATTTAAAAGTTAAATAAGTGCCGAAGCCTTTTAGTAGAAAGACATAGGAAATTATTGTGTACTTTATTCTCTCTTTTTATGTAAGAAGGCCACTGACCAAGGACAACAAGAAATTGGAATAAAAAGAAGGCTTACTTAAATGCCAGTTTTCTGAGCAATAACTTGAAATTATCAAATAATAAAGAATGAAACCTCCCCCTTCAAAGAATTGAAATTATGGGAAGGAGGAAGTACAAGGGTAGGCAGGGAATTCCACGTGTGCAGTGACACAATAAAAGGACTGGAGGCATGTATTTAGCAAGATCATAAGAGCAGATAGCATGAATGTAGCAATAAAAGATAGCATGAGATGCAACACTGCAGCAATGAGAGTGAGGCTAAAGACCATGGGAGTGTTTTGCTTTTTTCTATTATAAGAGTTAAAGTGTTAATCATTTGTGCTTTATCCATTCAAATGAAGTTAATTGCATCAGGTCTGGATCATCTGGAGCCTCCCTGGAGGAGTGGGTGAGAATACTCCAACAGCAAGAAGCATTACATGCAGCAGAGGTTGAAAGATGGCGCAAATCCATAGAAGAGGCAGCAGGGTTTCTAAGAAAGGTAAGAATATCAACACACACACACACACACAGACACAGATGCGCGCGTGAGACATGGTCAAGGACAGACGTGGGGTCGATGCTCCGCGCAGCAGCTGATCCCACTACCTGTTGTTGTTGTGTTTACAGAGGCCTGGGTGAGTTGTGTGGCAATACTTTCCAGGCATACACTGTAGGGCAGCATGAGTAAGAAGAGTTTACACCTAAATGCAGGTATGAGACCAGGGAAGGAATGCAAGAAGAGGATGAATATGTTGATGAGTGAGAGGGGGCATTTGGAGGTTTTGATACGGCAAACACTGCCCTACATAGAGAGTGTTAAGGCTAGAAAGAAAATTGGATAAATGGATAAAGGAGAGTATAGGAATTAAAGAGAACGAAGAACAGGATAGAGAGTTTCAGAAGAACCTGAAAGAAAGGATAAAAAGAGTGGAAGAAAATGAAGCAAGGCTAATAGCAGAAAACGAGGAACTTAAAAAGGAACTAGCTAAGTATAAGAAACAGTTGGAGGAAGGACTCAGTAAGTCCAAAAAAGAAAAAAAGGATCTGAAAGATCTGGTAAACAAGGAAGAGGAGAGAGTACAGGATGTGATTAAGAAAGAAGTGCAGGCATGGAGAGTCCAAGATAAGAAAGACAAGGATAATTTTCTGGATGTGATTCAGGAACAGCTAAAAGAAAGAGATGAGAATATGGTAAACAAAATTATAGAAGTCCTTAAGGAAAAAGAAAATCTAGTAAGGAAAATTGCAGAAAAGAAAAAGAGTGTAATCATATTTGGACTGAAAGAAAAAAAATGTAAAATATAGACCAAGAAGGGAAAAAGAGGAAATGCAATCAGTCAAAGACCTACTAAAGAATCTAAATTATGAGGATAGACAGAACTTAGAGGAGGAGGTAGAAGAAATCCACAGAATGGGACCATATCAAGAAGGAACAGTGAGACCAATTAAGCTACTCGTACTACTAAAATCACAAGCAGTCACAGAAATATTATATAGAACAACAAAACTCAATGAAACAGAAGGTTGCAATGATATATATATATATATATATATATATATATATATATATATATATATATATATATATATATATATATAAAGAATAATAGAAATGAGGAAGAAAGGAAGAGACACAACGAATTGGTGGCAGAAGCAAGGGAAAAAAGTAATGAAAGGTCAGAGGAGAAGAAGGCATTTTTTTGGAGAATTCTAGGAGACAAGATAAGGAAATGGTATATAAAAGAAAAGGAAGAGGAAAAAGTGGAGCAAGTTTAACTAAAGGTAATAAGAGTAAGAGATTAAAAATTATGTATATGAACATAGATGGGGTTTTATCAAGTAAATTAGAATTAAGAGATTACATAAAGAAAGAAGAACCGGATAATGTGTGCCTGGCTGAAACAAAATTAAATGAGGCAATAAAAATAGACATGGATAATAGGTATAATGTATGGAGAAGAGACAGAGTAGGTAAAGGAGGAGGAGGAGTCATGATAATGTTAAGGAAAGAGATGGTGGTAAACCAAGTGGAGTGTGGGAAGGAAAAGGAAAGAGATGGTGGTAAACCAAGTGGAGTGTGGGGAAGGAAAAGCAGAAGTACTGTATGTTAAGTGTTACGTTCACCGGTTAAACTGGTAAGATTGGCATCGGAGAGCCGGTGAACAATAACAATAAAAAAAAACACTGCAGGTTCAATTGGTGAGGAAATGCAAAAGGGGGTCACTTTAAAAAGCTATTTTAATAACCCATAATGAAATTGACACATATATAACAAGAAACATGAAACACAGATATATAACATGAAACACAGGAAAATGACATACACATATACACATAACACAGTAATAAATACAACAATAAAGAACCCAACTTAATACCTAACAATAATCCTAATCCTATATAGAGGCAATGTGGAAAACACGGACGAGGGGAAGTGATACTTATGCGATGTCGCAGTGGTGAAATGCTGGGTGATGGTTGATCCCACGGTAGACCCAAGAGGCGTTGTGTTCACTGGTTGAGGCTTGGATCTCAACTGCCAATCCAGAAAGCCAAGAGCTGGCTCAACACTTTCGGTTGAGTCGAAAGGGGCCGCGTGAATCCAACTTCGGGACAGTAGCAGGGCTTCATGAAACAGTGACGTGGAAGGGGAGGCGGAGGAGGTGATGGTAGTAATGCATGTTACGGGCTGGCCGTAACATTTCTTCCCCCCTAAGACCTCCGTAATGGGCTCATGAAGGAGGTGAGACGGGAGATCTTGATAAGGCGTCGGCGATGATGTTGTCCACCCCCTTGATATGGTCACTTGTAGATGGAAGGGGCGGGAGTGATACGGCGTCCAGACCACTGGTTCCGAGGAGAGAAACGCCTTGAGGTGTTGGAAGGCTTGGTCACAGGTCAGGGTCCAGTGGAAGGGGACGGAAGTGCTGATAAGGTCCGTCAGGGGGGCGGCCAGGGTGGAGAAGTTCTTACAGAAGCGTCTGTAAAAACCAGCCATCCCCAAGAACCTCATGAGAGCTTTCCTGGTGGTAGGAACAGGGAAGCCAAGGATGGCCTCCACGTTGGCTCTCTTGGGGTGAACCTTGCCGTTCCCCACCACATGTCCCAAGTAGACCACCGTAGATTTCCCGAAGGTGGACTTGGCCAGGTTGATTGTAAACCCGGCTTCCTGCAACCGACCCATCAGCCTCCGAAGACGGGTCAGATGTGTCGCCCAGTCGTCTGCAGTCACCACCAGGTCGTCCAGATATGCAGATGTTCCCTCCAAGTCCTGAGTGATGTAATTTATAGCCCTCTGGAAGGTGGCGGGAGCATTAGACAAGCCAAAGGGCATCACTGTGTATTGGTATAGTCCGAAGGGGGTGATGAAGGCGGATATTATTTGGGCCTCGTCTGAGAGGGGAATCTGGTAGTAACCTTTAAGTAAGTCTATAGTGGTTACAAATTTGGCTACTCCTATACTATCTATAAGGTCCTCTATCAAGGGCAATGGGTAGGAGTCTGGCACCGTCACTTTATTTAATTTCCTGTAGTCGGTGCAAAATCGACTACTACCATCTGGCTTAGATGTTAACAGGCAGGGTGTCAAGGGTTCCAAGATGGGGAGTCTGCTCATTAAATCTGCTCCCACGTTGTCCTTCCCAGCAATATGGACGACTCTGAACCGGTAGGCTTGTAGACTTAAGGCCCATCTCAACACCCTATCATTCTTGCCTTTAAAGGTTTCCAAGTACAACAAGGGCTTGTGGTCCACTTCTAATATGAATTCACGACCTCTGAGATAATAGTCAAAGCGGAGCACACCAAACACAACCGTAACGGAGTTCAATTTCCGGTAATCAATAGCCATCCTGTAGGAACCAGACTTAACCATTACAACAGGACTACAGTGGGGAGAGGAAGACAATTGAATTATCCCTTGTTCCAAAAGGCTATCTACTTCTTCATCAAAGTGAGGTCTAAGGTGAATAGGGACAGGGTACAACCTAGCTTGAATCCTGTTGGTGGTGGTGAGGACAATATCGTGCATGATAGTCGAGGTACAGCCAGGTGTGGTGGAGAATACATCCCTGTAGTCCAGCAGTAAGTCCTCGATGTCGCCTCGTTGTTCCCAGGGCAAGGAGGGATTTATCTCCGGCATACTTGGTGGTGAAGAATCCAGCCATTCATCGGCCGTAATGGGCAGTTCGTGGAGCTGGCGTCAGGCAATTCTCCTCCACGACGGGAACGGTGCTGTCCTGGGGTTCGCTTGTTTCGAGAGATTGAATCTCGTCGAGAACATGGAGCCTGTTAACAACTGCTCGTCGATGGTATCTTTTAAGTAGATTGGCGTGGTATAGTTTAGGCCCACGAGGCTCGTCTATAAGGTAATCAACATTACCACGTCTTTCAAGGACCTTGTATGGACCATTCCATGCTACCAATAACTTGCTTGTGTGGCTGGGAAGAAGAACTAGTACCTCGTCACCTGGATTAAACTTCCTGTCCTGAGATTTAAGATCAAAATAGGACTTGTAACGGGCAGTACTTACATCAGCTGCTTGAGCAGCAAGCTGGGCACATTCTGACAACTTGTTTCGAAGTTCCAGGACGTATTGGAAGCTGGTTCTTTCTTCTCCCTGGATGTCCTGATTATCCCACAACTCCTTCAACACCGTGAGAGGTCCTCGAACAGAGCGTCCATATAGTAGTTCAAAGGGGGAGAACCCGGTCCGATCACTGGGGATTTCCTGAGGGCGAAGAGCGTGGGAACGAGGTAACGGTGCCACTCCCTGGGTTTGTCAGCACAGAGCTTGCGCAGAGCTGCCTTGAGAGGACCATGGAGCCTCTATGCGTCCATTGCCACTGGGATGGAAAGGAGTTGTGAAAATAGGTTTAACACCAAGCAGCTTATGTAACTCTGATAACAGACTGGAGGTAAACTGAGTTCCTCGATCAGAGAGGATTTCTAGGAATTCCTACACGTGCAAATATCACTAGTAAGGCTTCAGCTACTGATACTGAGTCTATGTCCTTAAGTGGCAGGGCCTCTGGAAACCCAGTTGCAAAATCTATTAAGGTAAGAATGTGTCTATGGCCCTCGGAAGATGGAGGAGAAAGAGGTCCAACGAGGTCAATGGCGACTCGGGAAAAAGGCTCGGTGATCACAGGTAGGGGCTGAAGAGGGACAGGACGCACCCGGCCCTTTGATGACATCCGTTGGCACTTGTCACAAGAGCGGCAGTAGGCACGGATATCCGCTCCCATACCTGGCCAAAAGAAATGTTCATAAATTTTCAACTCAGTCTTGCGGTGAGAGAAATGTCCAGCCAAGGGACTCTCGTGGGCCACTGAGAGTATGATCTGGCGACACTCACTTGGGACAACCAGGCATTGTTGGCCTACCTTATTTGGAAGCTGAGAAGTGAGGCACTTGCGGTAGAGAAGCCCATTGACGTACAGGTACTGGAAGGACGACCCGTTCCTGGCTTTCTCAACTTCTCCCGTAGAGGCTTTCTGTCGTACCCCAGTTAAGGAAGGACACGAGGCTTGCAGTTGGTTGAACTCTTGAGGGTCATAGAGAGGCTGAAGTTCTGGAAGTACCAGAGGATGCAGTCTTTTCATCCTTCCGGCACGGGTGGTAACAGCGTGTACTTGGTCAGCCGAAGACACAGTCGAAGCACTGGTAGAAACCTCCGGCTGCAGCTCTGATGACAAGGATGCCCTGCTGGAATCAGGAAGAGGAGCTGGAGAAGGATTAGAGACCTGGGGATCCATAACTCCCGGGATGTTTCCTATCAGAGCGCCAGCAAACTTTATAGGAGCTCTCACCACCTCAGTCCAACCAGTGTAGAAGGGCAGCGCACGTAGCACTTTACAACTGGGAATTTGTCTACTCTTCCCAAGTAGTCAGCTAGGGAAATCTTGGGACAACTCTCCACATCTACGTCTGGAAGCACCTCTTCTGAGACTACCACACACGAGCAGCCAGTGTCACGGATGATGTTCGAGCTCCAAGATCCGTTAATGGTGCCGAGACAGAATAGTTTGGGACACTCTTGTCACCAAGGCAAAACCCAACCTTAGGAGTCGACTTACCCGCTTCCCAATCCTTGAAGGCGCGGGATTCTTAGGCAGCGGCCGAATATGGCCGTCTTCTCCACACTGGTGGCACGTAATTTTCTTAGGGGTGGACTGGACAGAGGACTTGCTGGAGTCACCTTGAGATGATGTAGGGCTTACCCCAGAGGCAGCTTTAGAAGTTCCTCGGGAACTAGAAGAGTAGGCTTTCGGGTAGGCGTGACGGGCAGATGACCAGTCGTCGGCAAGCCTTACTGCGTCGGGAAGGTCTGTCGGCCGACGCTCCTTGATGAAAACCCTCAAATCTGGAGAAAGATTAGTCAAAAACTGGTCAAGCAGGATGAATTTTTTAAGACCTTCAAAAGTGTGGGCGACATCAGATGCCTCCGACCATGCCTGGAACAGTCGAGTCAGATGGACAGAGAACTGCTGATAATTTTCCCCAACCCTAATCCTGGCTTGGCGGAACTCCAGACGGTAGTTGTCGGCGGTCTTACTGAACCCAGTGAGGAGAGCTTTCTTCAGAAGAGCGTAATCTTCAGTTATGTCAGCAGACAACGACGTATACAGTTCAGTAGCCTTACCCGTGAGGAGACACCCAAGTCTTGCAGCGTAGCTATCCTTATCAATCTGGAGTAGTTCAGCCACCCTTTCAAAGCGCACGAGGAAGTTGCTTATATCATCTCCCTCTTGATAAGTTGGCAACTTCGGTCCTCTGACGTTCTCACAGGAAGAAGTACTCACTTTTCCTTGACCGGTGCTGCGGGCGAGCTGTATCTCCTTCTCAGCTTGAAGCTTAGCAAGTTGGAAGTCTCTCTCAGCAGCTCTTTCTTCTCTCTCTGCTAGGAGCCGCTTCTCTTCTCTCTCGGTAGCTCGCTGGTCCCTCTCAATAGCTTGTTGTTGTAGAACATACTGACCAAGCTCAGCACCCTCAAGACCCAAAGCATCGGCCTGAGCCTTAAAAACATCAAAGCTAGACATAGCGTGAAATCACAATGTAAATAGATCAAACACTCAAGATATAACCAGACAACCCAACAATAAGAGCAATAAGGACCCAGGAGAAGCCCAGGAGATATACTAGGTTCTGCAAGGTGATGACAGAGCAGATAGTCTACCTCTTTTTTCATCAAGTCTCTTTTAATGGGTGAAATGCGATAGGCTGGTTGTCTTATAGGCTTGATGTCATTAGATATTAATGTTATGTCATGTTGGATAGTATTACAAACTCCTGGAAGGTCACCTGTGATTTCAGAAAAGTCTAGCAATAACTTTTTAAGATCAGACTGTTGTGAAGGTGTTAAGGAAAGAAACACCTCATCAAGGTTGGACATGATTTGGCTGTTTGAGGGCGTCCTTTAGGTGACGAGAAGAGGAATTCGATGTCGGACTCTTCCTCGGGGGGCACAGGACCAGACTCCTTCCCTACCAGACATACAGGTACAGTGCGAGACAAGTCGTCCTCTGGTTCTCTGGAGTGGTAAGGTTTCATTAGATTAATATGAACTAGTTGGGAATCCTTACGACGGTCAGGAGTGTGGACCACATAATTTAATGGACTTAGTTTTTTAGCCACAACATAAGGTCCCATGAACTTACTGGAGTGGGGAGAAAAAGTAAAACCTTGTCTCCTGGTTTGAAACTTCTCATGACAGATTTGGGAAGAGAATTCTGTTGCATTTTAGTTTGAGATTTGAGGAAGTTTGATTTAGCAAAAGATCTGACTTCACTGATTTTATTCTTAAGGTTACTGATGTAGTCAGACACACTGGGGCTTGAAGGAGTATTTTGAGAGGCCCCCTGATCTGTCTACCATAGAGTAATTCAAAAGGGGAGTAACCTAAAGAATCTTGAGGAGATTCTCTTAAAGCGAAGAGAAGGAAAGAAATACTTTCATCCCAGTCTCCTTGATGCTCCAAGCAATACTTCTTCATCATGGATTTTAATGTTTGGTGAAACCGCTCCAGACAGCCTTGGGATTGGGGGTGGTAAGCCGAGGAGGTAACATGGTCGATGTTTAGCTCATTCACTATCTGTTGGAAAAAATGGCTAGTGAAATTGCTACCCTTGTCAGACTGAATTTGTTTTGGAATTCCTACCGAGGTGAAAAATGTATTAGATGTTTTACAATGGTCTTTGATGTGATGTTCTTAAGAGGAATGCTTCAGGGTACCTGGTAGTGGGATCCATGAGGGTTAACAAATACTGATTCCCTCGTTTGGTTTTGGGTAAGGGCCCTACGCAGTCTAGAATGATCTTTTCGAAGGGCTCCGTCTGAACTGGAATAGGCGTCAGAGGAGCTGGCACAAGGCGTTCGTTAGGCTTACCCACAATTTGACATATGTGACATGTTTTACATAGTGTGACACATCCTTTTTCATTCCTGGCCAAAAAATGTTGAAGAGCCTTCTTGTAGGTTTTTGGATGCCTAGATGACCTGACAATCCATCATGAGCTAGTTCTATAATGGCTGGTCTTACAGACAAGGGATGACAACTTGATGTGTTTCTGACCAGGTGTCTAGTTGTTTCAGTTCAGGAGGTCTGTAGGCACGCATCAGGACTCCTTCCTGATAATAAAAACAAGGCAATTTAGACATATCCTTTGTCTCACTGGCCACATGTCTGATCTTAGCCAAAGTGAGATCCTGTTCCTGAGCATTAATCAAATTCTCCTTTGAAATGATGTTATTATACAAGTTGTCAGTAGAGGCAATCATTGGTGGAGGAGGTGATGAAAGGCAGGGGACTTGGACTGAGACCTGGTGACTGCACACACTGGGAAGAAGTGAGGGATGTTTCGTCCAGGGTCTTAGTGGGACTTTCTGTTAAGGGAGAATCAAGAACAATTAAGTTTGGAACAGCCAAGTTACCGCAAGATCATTACCCAGTACAAGATGTACCCCGGTACTGGCAGTTCACCAGGTTTAATGGCTACCTCAACCTCTCCTGAAATGAACGGGCACTGTAAGCTAATATTAGCCAAGGGATAGGAGAGCTGTGATTCGAGACCTGTAAGGATCACCTTCTCCCAGTGAAAGCCTGTTTGATGTTAGGGATGACATCTTCCTTAAGATGGATTGGGCAGCACCTGTATCACGCAGAACCTTGATATTTATTGCCTTGTCTTTACCATCAGTCAGGGACACTTTACCTTGATACATGTACGAGTCATAAAGTTCTAGAGGAGAGTTGACAGGGTTAGCTAGGGCCACTGGTTTCTTGTTCTCAAATGTGTTAGGTCTAGGGACACAAAAGAAAATTGACGTTGAGAACCCTTGCAATTTGGGTGTCTACATTTCTGGATCGTGTGACCTGGCTTCTTACAGTATGTACACCAGGGGGAATTATATGCATTTGGCGAGAATCCGGTTGGCTTACCACCGCGCCCCAAAACCTTCCCCAAAGGAGGACCTAACATTAGACAGTGAACCACGACCTCTACTACCCAGGGATCCCATCAACAAAGCAAACGCATCAGCCACTTTAGCGGCAGACATAAGATCACTCTCTCCCGTTCTTCCACATGCCTCAGAATATTAAAGGTAACTTGTTCTTCCATTCTTCCAGGACCATTAGATTGAGCAACTCCGAAAAGGTGGTAATGTTAAGGGCGGCTAACCATTTCTTAAATTGTCTTAGTTTCTCACTAGCAAATTCAACATAGGTGTGAGACTCTGGTTTCACACTGTTGTCTGTGTGAGACTCTGGTTTCACATACTTTCGAAACTGTTGTCTGTATCCATCAGAAGTGATAGAGTAGGCGTCTAGAATGTTACCTTTGATCTCTTCATATTCTACCTCATCACTAAGGCTATTGTATACCCTATAAGCTTTTCCTACTAGCTTAGGGACAAGGAGAGACACCCACTGATCCTTGGGCCATTTATTCCTATTAGCAATGCTCTCAAAAGCGCGAAATGACCCGTCAACATCAGATTCATCCAAAGGGGGAACTAGTGGAGCAGCTATAGCAGGATTAAAGCTTGCTAACTGTTTCTTTATATCTATTTCTTCCCCTCTAAACTTAGCGTCATTTCGTAGAGTTAACTCCTGAATTTCTAACTCTTTCTCCTGCCTTCTAAGTTGTAACTGAAATTCTCTCTCTTCCTTTTCTGCCTGTAGTTGCATTTGTCTTTCCCGTAATTCTCTCTCTTCTTTTTTTTCCCGTAGTTCTCTCTCTTTATCTTTATCTTTTTTCTGCCTGTAGTTGCATTTGTTTTTCCTGTAGTTGTATTTGTCTTTCATGCATCCGGTATTCTAGTTTAAGCTTCTCAATTTCCCATTGACTTATCCTACTCTTATCCTGTTCTTCCTGGGGACTGTGTATTATAGTCCTCGTAGAGGCTGACATGGGAGTTAACTCTTCTATGGCATTTCCTAGCAACTGACCTTCTTGCACTAGATGTTCAACAACTACATTCTTAATGACCTCTTTAGTCATCTGAGACGTGATGGGAACATCAAAATGTTTAGCGATGGTCTTCCATTGGTCCTTCTTTATATTAGCATCTTTAAGTTGTTCCAGAGAAGGGTCGGCACAAAATCTTCAACGTTAAACTGAGCGGAAGCCATATTAAATAGATGTTAAACCACAAAAAAAAAAAATGATAAGCGAATTACTTAAGTGAGGAACTTGGCAGAGTGATAATAAAGGCAACCTTGAAATTACCTAGATTATACTTAAGCAAACACTTATGAGTACAATCACTAATGAGGGTAAACTAGAGAGTTACGGCATTAAGAGGGATCCGGATTACTCTAGTTACGAGACTTGAGAGTGAGGAGCGGGTGTACTGAGACTTGTTATTGATAAGGAGGCGGATTAGTCTGAGAGACTAGTTAAAATGGCCGATTCTAACTAGCGAGAAAAATGATCCCGAAGTGAGGGGATTGAGGGTTCGCATGAACATATGATGATCCCAACACTTGGATAACACTTATTACACACCTGCCTATGTGCAAAAATAGAGATAAGTGCTATCGGTGAACACGCCTTTCTACCTGGTTTCCTGCTCTACCACTGCTATGCGATACCAATGAAAGTCACGAAGCACGTTTAACCCAAAAGGAGCCACTTGATCGCACAAAGGTAAATTTAAACCACACGCAGAGTAAGTCACAGAAAAAAAACACATCAGAGTCACAACACCACAGAAACACAAGCAATCACAGAAAAAAGTCACTGGAAAAATGGAACACTGAACATGGGTTATAATGGTCCTGTCACGGTCGCCAATTGTTACGTTCACCGGTTAAACTGGTAAGATTGGCATCGGAGAGCCGGTGAACAATAATAATAAAAAAAAAAACTGCAGGTTCAACTGGTGAGGAAATGCAAAGGGGTCACTTTAAAAGCTATTTTAATAACCCATAATGAAATTGACACATATATAACAAGAAACATGAAACACAGATATATAACATGAAACACAGGAAAATGACATACACATATACACATAACACAGTAATAAATACAACAATAAAGAACCCAACTTAATACCTAACAATAATCCTAATCCTATATAGAGGCAATGTGGAAAACACGGACGAGGGGAAGTGATACTTATGCGGTGTCGCAGTGGTGAAATGCTGGGTGATGGTTGATCCCACGGTAGACCCAAGAGGCGTTGTGTTCACTGGTTGAGGCTTGGATCTCAACTGCCAATCCAGAAAGCCAAGAGCTGGCTCAACACTTTCGGTTGAGTCGAAAGGGGCCGCGTGAATCCAACTTTGGGACAGTAGCGGGGCTTCATGAAACGGTGACGTGGAAGGGGAGGCGGAGAGGTGGCGAACGAGGTAACAAGCGGAGGAGGTGATGGTAGTAATGCATGTTACGGGCGGGCCATAACATAAGATGCATATTGATAAAAAAGAATTAACAATCATTGGAGCATATGTACCACCAAAAACAAATTCATGGACCAATCAAGAACATAAAGACATGATAGATGATGCAATAAGGAGTCTGATGAGAGTCATTAAAGAAAGAAGAAAAATGATATTAGTAGATTTCAACTGTAAGGAGATGGACTGGGAAAATTATGAAAATGGTATGGGGGAAGAAGCCTTGGGAGTAAGATTCCTGAATATAATGATAGATAATATGATGGACCAAAGAGTAAAGAAAAACACAAGATTCAGAGGAAACGATGAGGCGGGGAGATTGGACCTAGTTTTTACAAGGGTTATACAAATAAACGATGATATAAGTGCCCATTGGGAAAGAGTGACATGTAATATTAGAAATGGAAATAGAAGAGGGAAAGGAAGATAGAGACGAATCATACAAAGGAGAACGATTAAACTACAGAAAGGCTGATATTGAGAACCTCAAGAACTATTTCAAAAATGGTAACTGGGAGGAGATGGAAAACTCAGAGAGGGTACAAGAGAAATATAACTTATTTTTGGAAATATACAAAACAGGAGTCAGGGATTATGTCCCAAAATATAGACCTAAAGAAGAAGGAAAGAAAGATTGGTTTAATGCAAGGTGTGCTAGGGCAAATGAGAAAAAAGATAGAGCATGGAAAAGGTGGAGGAGAAATAGAAATCCAGGAAATAAGGAAAACTTCAAGGTAGCGAGAAATGAATATGTCAAGGTGAGGAAGGAAGAGGAAAGAAACCTTGAAAAGGACATTGTTGAAAATTGTAAGGAGCAACTGAAATTGTTCTACAGATTTATACATGAAAAAATAAGGCAAAAAGAAACAATAGAAAGGTTAAAAGGAGAGTATGGGATAGTGGGAGACCCAAAAAGTATGGCAGAACTGTTAAATAGTAAATTTCAGGATGTCTTTGCTAAGGAATTCAAATTTGAAAGGCCACAGGGTAATAGACCGTCTATATGAAAGAGATTAAAGTAAGCAAGCTTGAAATAAAAGAGTTGATGAAGGAATTGGATGAAGAGAAAGCAATGGGACCGGATGAAGTCTCAGGCAGAATACTGAAAGAATGTAGGGAAGAACTAGCAAGTCCATCATAGAATGCTCACTAGAAAATGGAACAGTACCAGTAGAATGGAAAAAGAGCTGAGGTGGTTCCCATGTATAAGAGCGGAAGGAAGGAAAAACCTTTAAATTACAGACTGGTATCACTAACTAGTGTAATATGCAAGATGTATGAAAGAGTAATAAAGAAACAATGGATCGAGTTCCTTGAAGACAGCAAATTATTATCAAATAGCCATTTTGCTTTTAGAAAAGGTCGGTCATGTGTAACAAATTTACTGAGTTTCTACTCTAGAATAGTTGATAGAGTACAAGAAAGAGAAGGTTGACTGTATTTATATGGTTTTAAAAAAAGGCGTTTGATAAAGTGCCACATGCAAGATTACTGTGGAAGTTAGAGGAGAAGGGTGGCTTAAAAGGGAGCACATTGAGATGGATGGAAAATTATTTGTGGGGGGAGAGAAATAAGAACGGTAGTTAAAGATATGAAGTCCAAGTGGAGAGCAGTAAAAAGCAGAGTGCCACAGGGGTCAGTATTGGCGCCAATACTTTTTCTCATATATATAAACGACATGCCAGAGGGAGTGAACAGCTACATACAATGCAAAACTGTGCAGAGTTATAAAGCAAAAAGAGGATTGTGAAATACTGCAGGAAGACCTAAATAAGATTTGGAAATGGAGTAAAAAGTGGGAGATGGAATTCAATGTGGACAAAAGCCATGTCATGAAAATGGGAAAGAGTGAAAGACGACCAGTGGGAATCTATAAGATGGGAGATGGAGTAGCATTGGAGAAAGTAAAAAAAGGAAAAGGACTTGGGAGTGATGATGGAAGAAAACAATCTACTGGTAAGCCATATAGATAGAATTTTCAGAGAGACATATAATTTGCTAAGGAATATTTCACTACATGGACAAAGAAATGATGAAGAAATTGATAAGTACTTTAATAAGACCCAGATTGGAATATGCAGGAGTTGTGTGGACCCCCCATAAAAAGAAACACATAAGGAAGTTGGAGAGATTATAAAAAAAATGGCTACAAGAATGGTTCCAGAATTTGAAGGGATGACATATGAGGAGAGACTAAAGGCTATTGATCTACCAACCCTGGAACAGAGAATGGAGAGAGGGGATCTGATACAAGTTTATAAATTGGTCAACGGAATGGACCAAGTGGATAATGAGAAACTGATCCTGAGAGAAGAATATGTCATTTGAAGCACAAAATCGCATAGTAAAAAACTGAGGAAAGGAAGATGTCTGAGAGATTTTAAAAAATATAGTTTCCTGCAAAGATGTGTTGAGACTTGGAACAGTTTGAGTGAAGAAGTGGTGTCAGCAACGAGTGGGCATAGTTTTAAAGAAAAATTGGATAAGTGTAGATATGGAGACAGGGCCACACGAATGTAAACCCCAGGCCCTGTAAAACTACAACTAGGTAAATACACACACACAGTGAAGGGGATAGGAGACCAATGAAAGTGAGAATGAGATCCCAAGTGGCAGTAGAGGAAATTATGGCGAGGAAAGGGAAGCTGCTTGGCTGATGATACTGAACACAAGGATATATGGGCAAAAAGAGATATAAACTTTGAGGAGAGGGAAAAGGAAAAAGTGCTAAGAAGTGAAGCTAAGGAAAAAAATGAGAAATGGACAGAGATAGAGAAGAAGAATTTTTACTGGAGGGTTCTGGATGAGACTAAAGAAGTGGTAACTACAGAAGAAAGAGGAGGTCATGGAGGAGGCAAGAAATTAAGAGTGACTTATACTAATATAGATGGATTGTTATCAAGTATGTTGGAGGTGAGGGATTATTTGAATGAGAAAAAGCTGGATGTAATGTGCATTGTTGAAACAAAACTAAGAGAGCAGATCCATGTTAACTTTGAAGAAGAGGGATATAATAGCAGGAGAGACAGGAAGGATAAAGGGGGAGGACTGCTAATAATGGTTCGTGATATATGTGTGGAGGATGTGCAATATGGAGAGGACAAAGTGGAGGTAATGGGAGTAACAATCAAAGCAGAGGAGCTGAAGAAGAGAATAATGATAGTTACATATATGCCACCTAAGACTAATATGTACATGGGGAACTAAAGAACATAAAGATATGCAAAGAGGTGATTAAGTGCCTAGATAACATAAGAAGAGATAGAAGAATACTTTTAGTGTAGACTAACTGCAAAAAAGTAAATTGGAGAGAGATGGAAGTAATGGATAATGCTGGGCAGTGGAGCGATGAAGTGTTAGTTGACTATGGTTAATGCAATGGATCAGTGGGTGGAGGAGTTAACAAGGTACAGAGGGGGAAGAAGAACCATCATTGCTTGACCTAGTATTCACAAAGAAACCACAGCCCCTTCCAATCATACAATACCTTAGTCCAGTGGGAAGAAGTGATCATGTGACATTAGAGATGCAAATTCAGGAGGAAGATGGGATAAGTTACCGAGATGATTACAAAGGAGAGAGATTAAATTATGCAAGAGCAGATTTAGAAAAATTAATGATCTACTTTGCTGATATTGAGTGGAGAAATATTATGTGCAGAAAGACAGTATAAGGGAAATGTGACATATTCTTACAGAAGTATAATGAAGGAGTAAAAAGATTTGTACCTGTTTATAGAGTTAAGAAAAAATACATGCTTGGGTTGAACTTCCTTAATCCGTTATTCTTTCATGCGGCAACACCTGTAATCCGGCAAAATTTTTGTTTGCCGGAATTTTTGAATTGGCCGAAGTAATTTGCTGGACCACCGCTAGGACACGGTGGCGCTGTACTGTGTTTTGGAGCCCGGGCATTCTGGGTCAAATTTGGATCAGTACCACACTGCCGCTCATTGCAAGCACCACCCACCCCCAGGTGTATAAACATTTTATTCTGTAATATTTGCCTCTAAACATGGCTTCCAAGCAACCAGGAAGTGATAGTGTTGTGTGTGAATCAAAGAAAAAGCACAAACATATGACAATATCAGTGCAACAGAAAGTGGACCTATTGAGGAAGCTAGATAAAGGTGTTTCAGTGCAGACCCTATGTCAACAGTACAACATTGGCTCATCAACCATCTATGATATAAAAAAGCAGAAGAATCAACTTCTCAAGTTTTATAGTGAATGTGAGAGCAAGAAGAACATGGGGGTTTGTAGAACACTTAAAGAGGGTAAAAGCAGTGATTTAGACAGTGCTCTCATAAGCTTCGGCGTGCTTGTAACGCCCGTGTCCAGCGAGATGATAATGGCGCAGGCAAAAATTTTCCATGCTGAACTTAATTTACAATGTGTATTTCTATATACTTCTGCATGTATATTTTTTATGTACAACTATCATATATCAGAACAATGTTACAACTACACTTGTATAATGCAGTGTAAGTATATAGAGGGTGTTTTGGGGACCACCTGTAGTTCAGAATTTTCCATGGTGCGGCAAGTCTAAGGTCCGGTGGTTGCCGGATTGGGAGGTTCAACCTGTACAATGCTAGATGCATACAAGCTAAAAAGGCAAAAGATAAAGTATGGAAGAAACTCATAAAACAGAAATGACTATAACAGATGGCAGTACAAGGATGCCAGAAATGAATATATTAGAATAAGGAGAGAGGAAGAAAGAAACTTTGAGAAAGATGGGGAGAATAAAAGCAGACAAACCCAAACTTTTCTACAAGTTTATAAATGGCAAAACAAAGAACAAGGAAACAATTGAAAAAATAATTAAAGAAGGAAAGACATGCCAAACAGAGAAGAAAATGTGTGAAATAATGAATAAGAGCTTCAAAACAGTGTTCACTGCAGACGATTTCACAGAACCTAATAGGACATTGCACTGCCAAGGATTACAGAAGATTGCAGTGCACAAAGAGGATATTGGAAGATTATTGCATAAGTTGGATGTCAGAAAAGCAATGGGGCCAGATGGTGCATCAGGTTGGGTGTTAAAAGAATGTAAAGAACAACTACTGGATCCAATTTGGGAAATAATTACAAGAGGATATGAAAAGATCAGGATGAGGCAGTGTGTGAAAGATATTGGAAAATACAGTTTTCCACACAGAACGATAGAAAAGTGGAATGCATTGGATAATGAAGTTGTTACAGCACATAATGTGCATAACTTTAAAGAAAAAATTAGATAAATGGAGGTATGGAGACAGGACACTATGAGCCCTGTACAATACAACTAGGTAAACACACACACACACCAGACGCGGTCGAGGAAGGACGCAGTGGCGTCGCTGTCAGCTGATCTTCACTACCTGTTGTATAGTATTTGCAGTGGCCTGGGCGAGTAGTGTAGACTTGTTTTTCATGAAATAAAGTGTTAGAGAATCATGAGTAAAGAGATTCCATCTAAATGCAGGTATGAGACTAGGGAAAGAATGAAAGATGATGACTACGTTGATGAGGGAGTAAGCGCATTCGAAGGTTTTGATACGGCGAATACTTCACTATTTAAGAGTGTGTTGACTATTGAACGTAAACTAGATAAATGGATAAAGGAGAGTATGGGAATGAAAGAGAATGAAGAACAGGAAAAAGAGTTTCAAACACTGAGAGAAAGGATAAAAAAAGTGGAAGAAAACAAAACTAGACTAAGAGCGGAAAATGAAGAACTGAAAAAGGAAGTAGCTAACTACAAGAAACAGATGGAAAAAGGACTCGGTAAAGCCGAGAAAGAAAAAGAGAAGCTGAAAGATCTAGTAAACAAAGAAGAGGAAAGAGTACAGAACGTGATTAAAAAAGAAGTACAAGCATGGAAAGTCCAAGATAAGAAAGATAAGGATAATTTTCAGGAGGTGATTCAAGAACAACTAAAAGATAGAGATGAAAATATGACAAACAAAATGATGGGAGTCCTCAAGACAAAAGAAAATCTAGTTAGAGAAATTGCGGAAAAAAAGTGTAATCGTATTTGGATTAAAAGGAAAAAAAATAATCAAATATAGACCAAGATAAGAAAAAGAATTGAAATCAGTCAAAGACCTACTAAAAAGTCTAAACGACAAAGATAGGCAGAACTTAGAAGAAATAAACAGAATGGGACCATATCAAGAAGGAAAAACGAGATCAATTAAAATACTACTAAAATCACAAGCAGCAACAGAAGAAATATTATATAGAACAAATAAACTCAGAGAAACAGAAGGTTGCAAGGATATATATATAAAGAAAAATATAAATGAGGAAGAAAGGAAGAGATACAACGAACTGGCGGCAGCAGTACGGGAAAAAAATAATGAAAGGTCAGAAGAAGAAAAAAAGGCATTTTTTTGGAGAATTCTAGGAGACAGGATAAGGAAATGGTATATAAAAGAGAAGGATGAGGAAAAAGTGGAACAAGTTTAACTAAAAGTGATAAAGGCAAGAGACTATACGAACATAGACGGGGTTTTATCAAGTAAATTAGAATTAAGAGATTACATAAAGAAAGAAGAACCGGATATTGTATGCCTGCCTGAAACAAAACTAAATGAGGCAATTAAAATAGCCTTGGATAATAGGTATAATGTATGGAGGAGAGACAGAGAGGGTAAAGGAGGAGGAGGAGTCATGATAATGTCAAGGAAGGAGATGGTGGTAAACCAAGTAGTAATGTGGGGAAGGAAAAGCAGAAGTACTGTATATTAGGATGCATATTAATAAAAAAGAGCTAACAATCATTGTAACATATGTGCCACCAAAAACAAATTCATGGACCAATCAAGAATATAAAGACATGATAGATGACACAATAAAGAGTCTAACGAGAATCATTAAGGAAAGGAGAAAAGTGATATTAGTAGGAGATTTCAACTGTAAAGAAGTGGACTAGGAAAATTATGAAAATGGTATGGGGGAAGAAGCCTGGGGAGAAAGATTCCTGAACCTAATGATAGATAATATGATGGACTAAAGAGTAAAGGAAAACTCAAGATTCAGAGGAAATGATGAGCCAGCAAGATTAGACCTGGTTTTTACAAGGGGTATACAAATGAATGATGATATAAGATATAAGTGCCCATTGGGAAAGAGTGATCATGTAATATTAGAAATGGATATAGAAGAGGGAAAAGATAGAGATGAATCATACAAAGAGGACCAAATAAATTATAGAAAGGCTGATATTGAGAATCTCAAGAACTATTTCAAATAAGCTAACTGGGAGGAAATCGAAAACTCTGAGGGAGTGCAAGAGAAATATAACTTATTTTTGGAAATATACAAAACACGAGTTAGGGAATATGTCCCGAAATATAGACCTAAGGAAGAAGGAAAGAAAGATTGGTTTAATGCAAAGTGTGCCAGGGGAAAGGAGAAAAGGGATGGAGCATTGAAAAGGTGGAGGAAAAATAGAAATACAATAAATAAGGTAAACTTCAAAATAGCAAGAAATGAATATGTTAAAGTGAGGAAGGAAGAAGAGAGGATCTATGAAAAGCACATAGTCGAAAAATGCAAGGAGCAACCGAAATTGTTCTACAGATTCATAAACGGAAAAATAAGACAAAAAGAAAAATAGAAAGGTTAAAAGAAGAAAATGGGATGGTGGAAGACCCAAAAAGTATGGCAGAACTGTTAAATAATAAGTTCCAGGAGGTCTTTACTAAGGAATCCAAATTTGAAAGACCACAGGGTAATAGAGAGACTATTTATATGGAAGAGATTAAAATAACCAAGCTTGAAATAAAAGAATTAATGAAGGAATTGGATGAAGAAAAGGCAATGGGACCAGATGAAGTCTCAGGCAGAATACTGAAAGAGGGAGAACCCTATATAGGGTGGTCATGTGTATCAAACTTATTAAGGTTCTACCCGAGAGTTATTGTAGTACAGGGCATCCTCTCAATTTGATGGGGTTAGGGCGGTTTTACATCGGTCGAATCAGCGTTTATTCAAATTGTGAAGCAATTTTTTCCGTAAGATACTTCAGAATTAGGGGGATAGGGACCAACCTCCAGCCTAGAACCCCTCAAAACATCACTATAACCTCTAGAAAACACTAACTTAGACTAAATCAGTAGTACTATTAAAGGCTTCATTTATATCTAACTTTTTTTTTTTATTAAACACATTAGGGTGCTGTACAGTACAATTTTTGGAAATAAAAACATTTGCAGCGGTCTCGCGGTACTTGTCCCTGTTCTTCCAAATTGTTAATACTGTTGATCTAGGGACACATTTGTGTTGCAATGACACTGTGAGCTATACCTGCCTCACACGTACTTATAAGCTCAAGCTTATCTTTGAAAGGCAGGAAATTGTGCTTCTTGGGGCTGGGGCTGGAGGTGGCTTTCTGTCATCTTGAGTCAGACGAAACAAAAATTTAAGTTCAATTAAGATCTATGGATTCTAATTAACACTTTTATAATAAAATTAATTTTCTTGTTAATTGGAATGATGGTATAATCTCAAATCAATAGAATCTTGATAAGTAGATGTAAATATATTTGTATATATATTTTTGTCCTAGCCTAGCAGTGAAAAGTAGTTCAGTTGTCTGTTTACATTTCTCTGGCACTGCGACGTTCCAAGGCTTCTGTTCCAAGGAACAACTGGCCAAGATGAGAAGCTCTGTTGTTTATGTGTGGATAAAGCTGTCTGAAAAGTTTCTCATAGGGAGCATTAAAGGCCAAAAATAGCAATGGCTTGCTGGGGGTGAAGGGGTCGCTTTGTTTGTTTACAGTTGACAAACGCAACAAAGGTGGAAGCGAGCTTGTGTGTGATGACCAGCGTCGACAAAAGTTGACAGAAAAAGTTCACGGAAAAGTGCTAGTGTGATGTCGCCTCTGGTGCACAGGGTAGTGCCAGTTTACATTTTCGCCTGGCGGGTTTGCGGCAATTTTGGGATGATGGCGTATTTGACCAGGTGGGTGGCACACAAGATATGAATGTCAAATTGGCGAGTCAGTCGGTCGAACCTTGAGGATTGGATATTAATTAACTGAGTTCGAATTGGCGATAATTCGAACTGCAAACAGTCAAATCGCGAGGATCCCCTGTACTTGAGAACAGAGATGGATGGGTAGACACAGTATACCTGGATATTGAAAAGGCTTTTGATAAAGCCCCTTATGGAAGACTACTTTGGAAACTAGAGAACATAGGAGGACTGCGAGGAACTTTGCTAGAATGGACAAGAGATTATTTATTTTCTAAACTTTGGTTCAGCAATGGCTGAAACGAATTACCTGATTTATAGGTATCAATAGTCGAACTTTTTAATACTCGAACGGCCATTTGGAACTAATTAAGTTCGAGTATTGAGTATCCACTGTATTTGCAAAAAACAGTGTTATCTGGGTCCTGAAACGCATAGTAGGTAAATACACACACACGATTGTTATGCTGATGAAGGGACCACTTGAAAAGACTGGGGTGTAATTTACTAACTTTGTTGTCTCAAGTGAAATACTGTAATCTCGTGAAGAATGGTGTTTATTTTCTTATTAGTTTGATAGGAATGACAGGGAATCATGGAGACACTCACCCTTAATTAGCTTTGTTTGAAATAGAAAATATAATTTTTGGTAAGAATGAATCTAGATAGAATGAATCTAATGATCCTTTCTGTTATCTATTGACATATTAACTCTTAGTTGATATTTGTTTCCAGGCTGAAGAGTCTTTACGTTCCCTCCACACTTCCATCCCTCCACATCATGCCTCAAGACTCCAGTTACTCCTAAGACAAATTCAAAATCTACATGAGGCAGAATCTCAGCGCAAAGTCCCGCCAGAATCCAGCCATTGGAACCAGCAGACCAAAGGTGAAGGGCCTCTCAAAGGACCAACTATTGAAGAACCAACTAGTGATAAAGTTTTAAGACATTTGCAAGGTGAACTGTGAAATTAATTTTTAATTTGAAATGAAAGTTTAGAAATTGAGAAACTGAGCTCTTCATTGCTGCACAGGGGTGGACTGGGATGGACCCTTTTTTTTACATATTTATTTATTTTTTTTTTTCTCTCTCTCTCTCTCTCTCTCTCTCTCTCTCTCTCTCTCTCTCTCTCTCTCTCTCTCTCTCTCTCTCTCTCTCTCTCTCTCTCTCTCTGTATTTAGAACACTATTTAGTTCCTGCCATCTTACCTTTGTGAAAACATGTTATTTTAGTGATAGATACCAAGCCTTACCAGAAATCATACTGGTGATCTAGTCGAACAATAAATTAAAATCAGAGATCATTAACAATTACAGTTTTTCAAAGTTTTATATTTATAATTAATAATATATGTCGATAGCTTATAATTTAAAAATTCAGATTTTGGGCTGGTGTGTGAATGAATGAGATGTCTCACCACCTCTACATGTTAGGTTTAGAATGAGTGTCTGATGGATGAAGCTGATGGTTGTGGAATAAATGCAATTCATTCCATTTTGTGGTCCACACCAGGTTACTCAGGAGCAAGCCTGATTAAGATGCCAAACCCACCAAGAATGATCTTAAGTAACTTATTGAATGCCAGTGCTGCTGTATTTATATACTATCAATGATATCTCTATCCATTTCTCTTGCTCATGCAGAGAAAAGTTGTTTACAGAGATAATTTATAAGAATGAAAAAACAGTAGACATAATCCCTCATGATGTTACCCACTCATGTGTTCAGATTTCCCAGGTGGACCTTCTTTCACCAAGACAACTTTTTTTTTTTCTTACTTTTGTGAAGGTTGATGAATGGACCAGACCATACCAATAGCAATATTAACAATAATAAATATAATAATGATAAAAATCAACACCAGAAAAAGTGACCTTCAAAAAAAATGTGCTTGTACTTGGCGTAAAGGTTTGCCAGATATATTAGAACAGTTTCTGGTCTCAAGTCTGAAAAAATAATTTAACAAAGGCACATAATGCACATTTTCTGCAATCATCCATTTCAACTTATTTTTTAACAGTAAAAATCATGCAACTACTGCATGTTCTCTTAGAAGGATGTGCCATATTGTCAGCTATTTCTAGAGAAGCCACAAACTTCATTGCTGTGCATCATGGAGGCATCCAGTGAGTGAAGAGAGTAAAAGTATGAAGGGAATATCTGAGTCACACCATAACAGAAACCACTGAAAATGTATTTGATTGTTTATTTCATCAATTAGTCATAACAGTTACAGGCTGA
Organism: Portunus trituberculatus; assembly: GCF_017591435.1. NCBI lineage: Eukaryota > Metazoa > Arthropoda > Malacostraca > Decapoda > Portunidae > Portunus > Portunus trituberculatus. Next base: position 16,434,321 of record NC_059271.1, on the reverse strand, counting down.
TGGAGTTAAGAAAAGTTGATAAAATGGTAATAGGCTGATGGAGTTAAGAAAAGTTGATAAAATGGTAACACTTGGAAAGAAAATATTTTCATACACTGGTAAGGTAATGCTGTAAAGCATTGGAATGGGTTAGTTTTCACACATTTTAGGGGAAAGGGAGGGGGTAGGGCTGGTATTGGAAGCCATCATTATGATAAGAAACACATGCTGGTAATATGGAATGATGTTAACATTTAAGGATAAAAATTAGATCAACCTGGTGATTGGCACAACACTTTGTCACTGGGAAGGCCTGATGTTCCTTGTCAATCATCCCACCAATATGGATAGTAAACACTTACTGTAGATGTACAGTGCAGTAAATCTATTTTTATTAATGAAAAGCAACAGAAGAAGTCTGACAAATTATTTTGAAGAGAAATGTTATATGGCTGTAATGCTGATCTATGCTGATCTGTGAAGAACCTGTGTTTCTAACATTTTTATACAGCATTGTATCTTACCATAATTGCAAACAATATCAGATATGTTTTCAAACCATTCAAAAGAATTGTCTGTACATAATGTTAAAGAAAATAATTCACAGGTCTAGCTCAGCCTGGCATTATTTCCTCTAATTTATGACTTTTTATGTATTATGATCAGTCAAAGGTTCAAAGGGAAGTTTCACAGTGTCACTTTTTTTCCATGCATCAACTTCCAGCTTGCTTTTATGTTAGTTACCATCATGTTTTTTGCATTTCTGTAATACTTTTTTTGGTGGGGAATTTATCTACTTAAAGTCATTCTTTGTGATAAAAATATGAACTTAATATAAGTCATTCCATTTGGCTGTGTGGACTGGTGTTGTCTATTGCTTTGAGGAAATTGTACAAATATTTTCCTTTTAAGAAACACCTCTACCAGCCACACCTTGAATGCACCTTTCTTTGCATATTATAATATTTATATATTATTGATGAAGCACAAGTTTTCTTGCTGGTTTTTCTTTTTCATATTTGAAAGTTATTCTATGTTCCAAAAAAAGAAACTCGATCAAGCACACTATCTATCAAATATCATTGCACCCCAGATTATACAACAGCAATAAAATTTTCACCTTATTTCACATTTGAGAAATGGATGTTTTAGTGTCACGAGCTGTCTGTGATACAAGTAGGCATAAGTAACGATGTTTATGAGTACTTTTAATAATTGTTTCATGGTTTTAATTAAGTTGATAAACAATGTATATTTGTGAGCTGCCTTCCTACTGTAGCCAGCGTTCAACACAAAGTATTGAAGTAACTAAAGATACTTAATCTAAATTTATATCACCAAAGGTTACATACATATGCACTATTAGTTATCTTAGCTTTGTTGGGATGGATGGTATATACAAGTAAGGAAGTCATCATAACAAAGAAACACGCCATGAACTTGATACATATTACTGTAATGATATCTCAAAATATTGTTTGTTTCCTTCCTACACAAATCAATGCCACTTTTCTTAAAAAGTATTTGGTAGGTTTTAAATCTTTGAAAGTGGATTATTGATAGCATTGCAGAATTCAGCTATAGTGTAATTATAAACATTAGGTTACCATGTTCTTTCCTAGCAGTTAGTTTTGTAGCCATGTATTGACTATGGCTTTAAAAATATGGAATGTCATCTTTTCCCATTCTTCCATGCATTTTTTTTTTTTTCTTCTTCTTAAGAAATGCCATAAAAGATAGCTTCAGGGGCACTTAACATCCACAGTGTGTTGTCTGTTGAGTTCTTGAATAAAGTAAGGAAGCATTGTTTGAGGCACAATTTGAAATGAAAAAAAAAATGTATAACTGTTGAGGCTTGTGTTAATGCATCTTGTCTGTTAGTATTGTATACAAGCATGGAAGAACCCAAAGCATTAAACTACGCAATGTACATACAATAATTCTAAGTATAAACTTGGCTGTTACATATTACAGTTCAATAAAGGAGCTCCATGTATACAGTATGTGACTGTTTTGAAAAGAAAGTTCCTAATTTTACAAAAGTAGTAAAGTTTCCCTCCTGTGACAACTGCCTGCTGAACAACTTGTTTTCTAAATCCCTTGCATTCAAAGAATATCTTCAGGATCTCTCCACAGCTTCATTAGGATGGCTGTGGCAGAAGAACCTCTATCTCTCCATAAGTAAACAAACATTCTCTTCTTGCTTGTTCAAACTTTTCTTCATACTAGCATGCCTTTCACTTGTATTCTCTTTTATCCTATGCAGTATCATCTTCCAAGATTTTGTTCACATTTCATTTCCCAGCTCATCACTTCATCTGCTGGAAGTTTCCACATCACTTCAGTGTATTGTCATCTTTATTCCTTTAGAGTCTTAAGGACCCATATCAAAACTTTAAATACAATCAACTCTCGTTTAGCGCATGTATGAATAACACAATTTTGATTTAACATGACTTGATATTTATGGACATGTGACTAAATAATGCAATTTATTTTATTTAATGTAGATAAACGCGATGATGTCACGCGTACCCACGCTGCTTCTGACAGGAATCATGCTGAGACGCATGTATGTTTTGTAATGGTGTTATGTTATTTCAAGATGTTTTATTTCTTTGCTTTACATTGTTGAGAAATGGTTAGGGTAAGTTACAGTGGGGTTAGAATGGGTTGGTATTGGCAGTGTTGAAAACCAACCCTGTTATGTAACAGGGTTGGTACTTGTGTACATATAGTCAGTAAGTAAGCAAAATCTGGGTATGAGTGAGAATTGCATGCCCCTCTGAGTCCTCTGCCAGATGAAGTTCCAAAGAGAGTAGTTCATGCAGAGGGAAGAGGTATTTCAATAGTAGTTCATTATCACTCAGTACAATGGAGTCAAGGTGATCCTCATGGTATAATCATATATAAATGCAAGGATCAGCCTCTGATCAACCTTCCTAGTGGTCAGACGTATTTCAAGGATCAGCCTCTGATCAACCTTCCTAGTGGTCAGATGTATTTCTGGTTAGTGGCAAGTCATGTGAAGCTTGCATAGAGATGGCGGCCTTCTCTGCTTTCCCTACAGTTTTGGGTGGGTGTGTTAGCTATCTTATCCTCAAGGAGACGTCTCAGAGGTGGAAGCCGAGTTCCATCAAAGGATCTTGGAGATGTGGGAGGAGTTTCAAGGGCAAATCCCTAACATGCAGGCAGAGTTGTCAGGAGATCTCAGCATCTGAGGGAGGGTCAGGTCCCTCAGTCACCTTATCTAGCAAGGTGACACTGGGGAAGGAGTGGCGAGTGGTATCTGCTGGTGTGAAGAGGAGGAAGGTCCTCAGAGTGCTTCACCACATGGAGACGACGAACTCCTCTGTGTTGCAGGGAGTGGAGGAGAAGAGGGAAAGGCAAGAGGTGACGAGGAGAGGAAGAAGAGGGCAGATGCTAATTCCCTGTCCCAAGGTAGGGTCCTGGTGGTCAGGAATAGTCAGGTGAGACACTTATACAATTCGTTTTGCGTTAAGGATAGAAAGCACAGGACGAGGGTGTTTGCCTGGTGCTGGGATTTACTAGGTAAGTGAGAGGTTAGACATGTGCTTGGAAGAGGATGGGGCCAAGCCCATTTTCCTCAGAGCAGTTGAGCATGACCTTTGTAAGGTCAGGAGTAAGGAGCTGTTCAGGAGGTTTAAGGTAATGTTAGGATATTTTTACAGATTTTTTATAGGAATTGCTTAAGCTCACTTTTTCGTTTTTAAAATCTGATTATGGTGATTGCAATACTTTCTCAAAGTCCCATGGCAAAATTCAGTTTCTAAGTATGTTTTAATTAGGTAAATAGATAAAAATATTGCAACATCCAGCAACCTAATTGTTATCAAATGTCAGACAAAGAAAGAGAGAGAGAGGGAAAGAGAGAAGCAATAGGCACCAAGCTGTTTATGAGATAGAAAAAGCTGACTGTCCTGCTGCGTGGACAGAGGAGTACAGGCAACCCCCGCTTAACGAACGGGTTACGTTCCTAGAAAAATGTTCGTTAAGAGAACCAATTATAACTTCCATTAAAAGTAAAGAAAGCGAGAGTGCATCATAATAGTACAGTGATAGGTTTAATGAAAGTAAAAATTATGAAGTTAAATATTTAGGCAGTTTAATTTAAGTCATTATAATGTACACTAATGCATGTATGTACGTTACTTTATAATGTTGATGATCTTAAATTTATGAAGGGAGGGAGAGTGAGACGGGAAAACACTAACCGGCAACCTGTGGAATGTAAACAAAGGGCGCATCATTGTACCACATACAAAACTTACTTACATTTCCACAAGGCTTTCCATTTTATCCATTGCAGAGTCACGAGTTCAGGTGGTTCTTTTAGCTTGCAAGAAAGATACGGTCTCACCAGCCTTCTTAATAGAGTCTGCTGACTTAAAAATAGTAGAGACAGTAGATGGAGTCAAGCCATGGTGGCAAGCAGTGCTATTAGTTTTCTTGCCTCTCGTGTCTGTGAATAATATCCAGCTTCACTTCGAGAGTAAGAGACTTCCTGGTCTTCTTAGCAACGCTAGGCAACATTGTAGGGCATTTTGGTGGCATGTTGAGCGAGGGAAGATGAGCTGCTGCTGACGCTGTTATTGTTTTGAACTAGGGGGAATGAGTGGTGCGCATGTTGTCCACGAGAGGCGCTGGTGTATTCAAAAGCCTGTCGGCTTGCGTGATATGGCGGGGCTTTCAAAGTTGGAAAAAATTACCTGGATAAAATTTCGTTAAAGCGAGTTTGGTGTTCATTAAATGAGCAGATGGTAGTAAAAGGAAAAAAATTCGTTGTAGCGAAATTTCGTTGTGTGAACCTTCATTAAGCAGGGGTTGCCTGTGTCAGTGAATTAGGTCACTGTCTCATGCCCATGCCAAGTCCAGAGAGCAGACCATGGCAGGCTACCACAAAGACCAGTCCACATCAAGTTACCAATCAAGTTACCAGAGAGAATACATTAACATCGTCATCTCCTTTATAAAGTAACATGCATAATGCATAGTAGACCCCAACACGTAAGCTCACTGTCCTTCAGACGTACTTATCCCGCATGCCACTCTGATTATATTATTATTGTATTTTAGTCACTTAACATATTGTAACATGTACCTGTCTCACAGCCATTCTCATTTTGGTGGGAATGTAGGTGGAATATGGGAGCAACCTGTCAAAGGGCCTGATTATCTAAGTTGCATTCTTCCCAAAAGGAAAGACGTGTATTGTATTGTTTTTACCGTGATATTTTCTGTCAACGGGTTTTTTTTCCAAAATATATTGTATCATGTCAACGTGAAGGTTTCACTGTCCTGCAACCACCCACTGGACAGTTACAGTAAAAAAAAACGTGGGTCAACGACGGCACGACAGTGACGACAACGATGAAACAAGATATACAAGTATATACGAGCCCAATGACACAATGGCAAGCAGCAACAAGCATATTTACATGCATCCAGTGATACTACGGGATTTACTTATCGTACTCCACAGTCAGTTTGTACATTAGTGGTTGTTATTTTTTTGTATATTTGTGTATAAGTGAACAGTGGCAAGCAGTGACAAACATTTACATGAACCCCGTGACACACTACGGGATTTACGTATCGTACTGCACATCCACTTACTACATTAGTGGTTGTATTTTTGTTTGTGTATATTTGTATAATGGAATGGCAAGAAGCAGTGACAAACATATTTACATGCACCTAGTGACACTCTACGGGATTTACTTAGCGTACTCCACAGCCAGTTTGTACTTTGGTGGTTGTTAATTTTGCGTGTATGTGTATATAAGGGAATGGTGGCAAGCAGTGACAAATCTATTCATGCATCCAGTGACACAATATGGGATTTACTTATTGTACTCCACATATAGTTTGTACATTAGTGGTTGTTATTTTTGTGTTTGTATGTGTGTTTAATAGAATGGTGACAAGCGGTGATAAGCACATTTACATGCACCAAAGGCAAAGGATTAAGTTGTAAAACCGGTCTCTCTCTCTCTCTCTCTCTCTTTTTCTCTCTTTATAGATACATATATGTACCGCAGTACGAAGAGTTAAGAGTATGGGGACGTTCATATGGGCCTAGTGATACCCTAAGGGATTTACCTATCGTATTCCACAACCGGCTTGTACATTATTATGTAAAGTAGTGACCAAGTGACAAGTGCGTCTTCAGTGCTGCCTGCGCATCCACCAAGAGACCTGTACTGAGCTACTGAGCCACTCATGAGTAGCCCCACTGTACACGTATGGTGAGTATGGTGTGTAGTCTCTTTTGGCACATGTATTATGTGTAACCTCTGCTGATACATGTATTATGTGTAACCTCTGCTGATACATGTATGGTGTGTAACCTCTACTGACACACATATGGTGTGTAACCTCTACTGACACACATATGGTGTGTAGCCTCTGCTGACACACGTATGGTGTGTAACCTCTGCTGACATACGTATGGTGTGTAACCTCTGCTGAAACATGTATGATGTGTAATCTCTGCTGACATTTGTATTTTGTATAACCTCTGCTGACACACATATGGTGTGCATCCTCTGCTGACACAAATATGGTGTGTATCCTCTGCTGACACACGTATGATGTGTACACCTCTGCTGACACGACACACGTATGGTGTGCAATCCCTGCCTACACACGTATGGTGCGTAAACTTTGCCAACACCCAGAGTAAACATGGAGAAAGCCTACAGACACCATCATTATCACCTAGTGACGCCACTGCTCTCCAGCTAGTCATGGAAGAAAACAAATTTGAAAGGGGCAGCCCACCCAGGCTGGATCCAACAGATATCATTGCTGAAGACATGGACCTAGAGCCAATGATGGAGGAAAGCCTGGAGTCAATAGATTTCAGAGTTGAAGGACTTCCACATGCTGTCATGCAACCATGGCAGAATGAAACGAATCTGAATTCCACGATGCTGCCTGAGAATCTGGGCATCACACAACAGATATTTGAACACAGTCAACTAATACAACACATGTTTACACACTTTACGCACATGTCAACCATGATAAGAAGCTTCACCGAAAGTGTAAATCAACTATGTGCAATAAAGAGCACAGGAAATTGTCAAGTGATGTTGACTTTGGCTGCTAAAGGAACATCTATTGCTGAATCATAAATGACTCCTGGGCATGGGGGAAACTTGTCAGTCTCTTCAGTGTCTGAATAGGGACAGTCTCACCATGGGGAGTATGAGAATACTACCTGAGTCTGTACGACCTGTCAAGTGATGTCGAGTATGACTGCTGCTACTAAAGGAACCTCTCCTCCTGCTGGCTCAGAAATGACTATTGAGCGTGTGGGAAGCTTGTCAGTTGCTTCAGTGTCAGAACCAGAACTGTCTCACCAGGGAGTATGAGAATACTGCCCGAATCCATACTGGTCCAATCAACCTGACTACACTCTCAACAAGCAGACAGGGTGGGGGGCGATAATGACTTGCCCAGATCATTGAAACGATCTGGAAACCTGGAGCTAACTGTCACACTAAGGAATGAAGAATGAAGGAAGCCACTGCCCACATTCAATGAGGACTCATGTGCCGACTATTGGGCATCATTCAACCGTGCATTCCAAAGTCACATTCGAGAGGATGGGATATCAGACCACCAAAGATTGGGATACCTGGCTGCAGTCTATTCTGGCCCAGCAAATCAAGAGTTGTGCAGTTATCAAGAGCTGGAGGATCCAAAGGAAGGATATAAGAAAGACTTGGACCTGCTGGAAGCCAGACATGGTAACAAACACACATACATACAGCACTTAATCAAAGGGGTCTGTGGGGGACCAAGCATGTGGATGAATGATATTAAAAGCCTACATCTTTTTGTGGTTGCCTTGAGCACGTGCGTGAGAAATTTGAAGGTTATGGGAGGACTAAAGCAAATTCAAACATACGAATCCATGCATGTCATAACAGGAAGATTTGAGAGCAAGCTGAGAGACGACTATGTAGATGAGTAATACAGACATGAGGAACTGGACAGTGGCACCTCATGCAATGCTGAGTGGTTGTTAATATTCACAAAGAACATGCTCAGAAAGGCAGAGAAGGACGGAGAATAGATAGAAGATCCAAGTGGATAACATGGAAACCCACCATATAAGCCCCTACCAACTAAGAAGATTGATGACCACAGCATCAAAAGTGACAAAAAGAACTCAGGCATTGGACATTGGTAGGTTGCTTGTTTTCTTTTCTCGCTTTTAGTGTGAAGTGGCGCAGACTTTGAAGGGGAGACTATGGCAGAAATGGTGCGCCACGCTGCCTCGAAAGCATAGCACATTGATGTACAGTTTCATCGAGAGTCTTGGTGGCGATAGTACTGATCAATTCCCGAACGAGGTCTTGATCACATACGCCCATCAACAACATCTGTGTCTCATCGCATTGTGTGTTAGCGTCCTTACAGATGTCTACCGCCTCTGCAAGACTTTTCACTCTGACAAAGAAATCGTTAAAACACTCCCCCACCTGTTGTTTGCAGCTAAACAAGTCTCTGCATCGTAGAGCCTCGTTGTTTGGGCCTTGACGTGTTGTTCAAGTGCGTCTAACACCTGTTAAATTGGCTGTGTGTCGTCAGGAGTCACACGTAAGCGGTACTACAGAATGTGCAGCACCTCAGGTATCAGGCACATGCATAATTCAATATGTTGTTTGGGGAGGTCAAGATTCGGAAGGTCAGTGAAAGTGGCATAGTTCTTCCATTGTCTCCTCCACGCCTTGTAGCCTGGGAAGGTAAGATCAGACTGAAGCAAGGGTTGGGGATGGATGACTGCCTTTTTATTTGTAGGGTGTAGCATCCCAGATGGGAGTGGCTGCAGAGATGGAGTGGGTGAGGTTGAGGTGGATGATGCTGCAGCAGGTTGGGGGGTGAGGCGCGACTGCTGTGCGACAGTTGCCAACAGCTGCTGAAACTCCTCTCTCAGTTGTGATTCTCGCTGTTCATCTTCTTGCCTCCTACGGTCTTCTTCCTCACGTCGGTGTTGTTCTTCCTCCTGACGTTGCTCAGCTGCCTCCTGGCAATGGTTGTCCTCAATGATTTGCAGTATTTGAAGTACATCAGGGTGAGGAGATTCTGCCATGGTTGCCTGCTGCTGAATTTGTCATGGTTTTCATGCCCCCGGCATGCATGTTTGTGTCACAGATATTTGGGTGGATCAACTCCTCGGACCCTCACTGTTGCAATAGTAGCATAACCAAAGGCACATATACGACTACAAGTGAGGTAGTGCGCCGTGGGGAAGTGCGTAGTTGTGCAAAATCTGTGGTTGGATAACGTGGTGCAATACTGTCGCCTTGAGGGGAAAAAGAAGTGGCGGGGAGAGGTCTGAGTTCCCACTGCTTGCCGTGCTGAAGTCCCGATACTTCTAGTAGGCGGGGACATGTATGACAGAAGCTCTGTTTTTTCCCGGTTCGAAGGGGAACGAAGGTATTCCTGATAGCATCAGAAACCCTTCCTGACACCGGAACAATCGCCACCACACTGCACTAGACACTGTAATCACTTCACAGGAAACACAGTACCACTGCACTATACCACGGGCACGTAACACACCATGGATAGGAGTCTGGTGCTGAAAAAGAGAGGCAAAACACTGAGAAAGTGTTTGATCACATGCCAGCTACTCACTGCGCCATGTTGTGGGCAGATGGGATTTCACAGAGCCCTACATATGAATCCGCATGTAAGTGGAGCTGTCAGTATCATAGGGTTTGAAGTAAAGTCCAGGAGACAGTCAACACGTGAATGGTTCTTTAACTGGCTACAGGGGACAGAACAATCCTAGCTAACTCGCATGTGTGTGTGTGTCCTCTCCTCAGTCTGGGTGCAAACCTTTTGAGGATTGTGGGTAGGTATGGCTGCCAGATGTATGAGACTGTAGAATATGTGTATTAGTATAGTGTTAAGTGTTTTTTCCATACCTTACTATCTAAGTAATATTCCTACACAATCTATGGTCAGATAACGTAGTCCAGGTGGATAGACATTACCAACTTCCTATCCCAGGCCCTCCAGACAACAAGGAACTTGAAGAATGATGGTTGAAGAGTCTTAGAAGACGTGAAACATCCGAAACTTTTCATCCAATATCAAGAAGATATTACACGCTTATCTAGTGAAAGCCATGCTGAACAAGTTCCTTCTCACAGTCTCGATACTACACCTGGCAAGACCTGGTATCCCCCACATCACCCGGTACTAAATCCTAAGAAACCAGAGGTGAGAATAGTGTTCAACTGTGCAGTCACTTATAAGACGTTATCACCTAACAGTTAGGTAATGCAAGGACCTTAACAACGTGATGGGAATCCTTCTCAGATTTTGTAAAAAAGAAAGGGTAGCTATTGTCGTAACCAGCCCTCAGCAACCTACCACGTGGAGTTGCTTATCTTTAATACTCTGTTATGGTACTTATGTACAGTTGCCGGTCGTAAACTCCTTGCCAATCTTAGCCTATATATTTTCCAGTAACAATACCTGGCAGATCCACACCAGGTGAAGGCTTCAGGTTCCCTTGGATTGGTTAAATTCCCTCAAAAACTATGCCTTAAAGCTCCACCCACTTGACCCTCCCCTCCTGGTCCATGCCCTGTCCTACCTAGCAAGGGCAAGCATCCGACAAGAGGTAACAATATCCTTGATATTGTACTAACAAATGATGAAAATACTATCAAAGATGTTGAAATTAGACCAGAATTTAGTTCCAGCGATCATCGCACCTTAAAATTCACCATAAATTTTGACAAAGGTAAAGTGAACGAAAGTAAAGAAAAAGTGCCAGACTATCAGCGTGCAAACTACACAAGACTCTGTATGCAGCTTGCATCCATAAACTGGAATATACTGCTGGAAACACCAGATGTAGATAAGACATGGGAGGTGTTTGCTGAAAAGATAAATAATACAACTAAGCTGTGTATACCACTAAGAAACAGAAGAAAAACACTAATCACCAAACCGAAATGGTGGAATAATGAAATTAAAAGCTGTCTTCTAGCAAAGAAAGAAGCGTACAACAAATATAAATTAACACAACATAATAATGATAAATTAGAGCACGACAGATTGCGTAGAGAAGCAAAAAAGTTGATAAAAAGCAGCAAAAAATCTGTAGCTCAGATCGCAAATTCCTGTAAAACGAACCCAAAGGAATTTCACAGTTATGTAAAATCCAAAAGAGTCTTAGCCTCAACAATTGGTCCATTTAACAGAAAACGGAAACCAAATAGATAACGAAGTTGAAATGGCAAACGTCCTAAATAGATTCTTCTTAACAGTCTTCACGACTGAAGATGTCCAGAACAGCCTGCCCATGCCAGAGCCTCAGGCTCAAGGCAGAACACTGCCAGACTTAATGATTACAGAAAATGAAATCCTCACAGTCCTGAACAGCATGAATGTAAACAAAACACCTGGACCAGAAAAGATATCACCCAGGCTCCTCAAAGAAACGAAAAACGAGCTCATGAAACCGCTCACGATTATATTCAATAAAACTTTTCAAGCAGAGAAAATTCCCCAGGAGTGGAAGCTAGCAAATGTCATGCCCATTTTCAAGAAAGGAAATAAATAACTCCCAGCAAATTACAGACCAATCAGCCTTACTTCAGTAGTGTTCAAGCTGATGGAAACGATAATCAGAGATAAGATTGTCAAATTTTTAGAAGAAAATAAGATCATGAAAGATTCACAACACAGTTTCAGAAATAAGCGATCCTGCCTAAAACTTACTAGACTTCTTTCTTTTATGAAGTTTTTAACTCGTATGACGAGACAAAGGCAGTGGATGTTATTTATCTTGACTTCCAGAAAGTTTTCGACACTGCCCCTCACAAGAGACTAATCAGCAAAGTAAAAGCTCACGGCAGAGCCGGAAATACTCTGAAATGGCTGGAAGACTGGCTCTCTGACAGAAAGCAACGTGTTGTTATAAATGGAAAAAAATCAGAGTGGCACAACGTAAAAAGGGGTGTTCCTCTAGGCTCTGTATTAGGACCAGTTCTTTTCATTGTTTATATTAATGATATTAATGAAGGAATCAATTGTAAAATAAGCAAATTTGCGGACATCAAAATAATGAGCAAAGTGACATCAACGTCACAATGGCAAGAACTACAGTGTGACTTAAACAAACTGACACGCTGGGCAGAAAAATGGCAAATGAAATTCAATATAGAAAAGTATAAAGTCCTACACATTGGAAGTAACAATGTACAGATGCGACCAGTAAACTCCTTGCCATCTTAGGCCATATATTTTCTAGTAGCAATACCTGGCATATCCACACCAGGTGAAGGCTTCAGGTTCTCTTGGATTGGTTAAACTCCCTCAAAAACTCCACCCACTTGACCCTCCCCTCCTGGTTCATGCCCTGTCCCTCCCCGTGACCTCAGAATGTATTCACCTAGTTGTAATTTTACAGGGCCTGGGTATCATACTCGTGTGGCCCCGTCTCCATATCTACACACATCCAACTTTCCTTTAAAACTATGCACACTCCTTGCTGACACCACCTCCTCACTCAAACCATTTCACACCTCCACACATCTCTGTGGGAAACTATATTTCTTCACATCCTTCAAGCATATTCCTTGGCTATTTTTTTTTACTATGCGATCTCATAGTTCTATTTAAGTTTTCCTCTCTCAACATCATTTGCTCATTATCCACTTCATCCAGTCCGTTCAACAGTTTATAAACCTGTATTAAATCTCCTCTTTCTCTTCTTAGCTCCAAGGTAAGCAAATTCATTTCTTTTAATCTCTCCTCATAGGTCATTTCTGCCAATTCCGGAACCATTTTTGTTGCCATTCTCTGCAATCTCTCCAACTTCCTTATATGCTTCTTTTTATAAGGAGACCAAACCACTCCAGCATATTTCAATCTTGGTCTAATTACCGTACTAATTAATTTCTTCATCATATCTTTATCCATATAATGAAAGGCTAATCCAATATTTCTTATCAAATTATACGTTTCTCCAAACATCTTATCAATAAGAGCCTCAAACTGCCCATGGTCTTGTATTATCACTCCCAAATCCTTTTCCTTTTCCACCTTTTTCAACACTACTCATTCACCCATCTTATATGACCCTCTTGGCCGTCTTCCACTCTTCCCCATCTCCATCACATGACTTTTGCTCAGATTAAATTCTATTTCCCACCTCTTGCTCCACTCCCAAATCTTATCCAGATCTGCCTGTAAAATTTCACAATCTTCCTCACTCTTCACACACCTACACAACTTCGCATCATCCGCAAACAAATTAATATAACTGTTTACTCCCTCTGGCATGTCATTAATATATACAAGGAAAAGTATTGGTGCCAGCACTGAACCTTGTGGGACTCCACTCTCCACCACCAACCAGTCCGACTTTGCATCCCTTATTACCGTTCTCATCTCCCTCCATCTCAAGTAGTTTTCCATCCACTTTAACACTTTTCCTTTCAGTCCTCCATAAATCTCTAATTTCCATAGCAGTCTCATGTGAGGTACCTTGTCAAAAGCTTTCTTTAAATCCAAATATACACAGTCCATCCATTCCTCTCTCTCCTGTATTTTGTCAACCACTCTTGAATAAAAGCTCAGTAGATTTGTTACACATGACCTCCCTTTCCTAAAGCCAAATTGATGATCCGATAATAACTTATGATCCTCCAGGAACCGTATCCAATATTTCTTTATCACCCTCTCACAAATCTTACCGACCACACTTGTTAGAGACAAAGGTCTATAGTTAAGACGCTCTTCCTTACTGCCTCCCTTATAAATGGGCACCACTTCAGCTCTTTTCCACTCTACCGGTACTTCCCCTGTTTCTAATGAGCACCTTATAATATCATATAATGGATCAATCAATTCTTCTCTACATTCCTTCAATAATTTTCCTGAAACTTCATCTGGTCCCATCGTTTTATCATCTTTAAGTTCCTCCAACATTTTATATAACTCCTTTTTAGGTATCTTAATGTCATCCATGTGCACATTTCCTTGTACATTCTGAGGCTTTACAAACATTGTTTCTTTAGTAAATACTTGCTGAAACCTATTATTTAGCAATTCCGCGATATTCTTAGGGTCATCTACTATCCCTTGCTCTCCTTTTAACCTTTCAATGGACTCTCTCTTTTTAAGTTTATCATTTGTGTGTGTGTGTGTGTGTGTGTGTGTGTGTGTGTGTGTGTGTGTGTGTGTGATCTTTATTTTTATTTCATTTTCTCAGTTCACATAGCAAATGTAGCATAGCAATCTCTCTGATCTTCCTCCTCCTACTCCTACTCCACAACAACCACCATCCTCATCCTCATCCTCCTCCACCCTCATCCTTCATATATATATATATATATATATATATATATATATATATATATATATATATATATATATATATATATATATATATATATATATATATATATATATATATATATATATATATATATATATATATATATATATATATATATATATATATATTATATACAGGGTGGGGCAAATCAAATGCCCGAGTTTTGATAGGCTATTAAGAAAGGTAAAACAATACTTACAGAATTATTTGTTGTTTTATTTGAATCAGTATACAATGCCGTTTGTGTGATCACTTTTTGAAGATGGCATCAGGAAGATGTCTGAAGTTTTCGGCTGCTCTTCAGCACATCTCAAAGGGGTATTGCAGCGATTTCCTCCCGAATTCATATCTTCAATTCTTCCAAATTGTGTGGCCAACTTCACCACTCTATTCCCCTAAAGTTACTGTTTGGTGTGCAATTTCCAAATTTGGGGTAACTGGACCTTATTTCTTTGAGGAGGATGGAAGATCTGTCACCGTCAACTCTCAACATTATCTTGCGATGTTGGAAGACTTTTTTTTAACCAAAATTGGAAGAATTAAGTGAGGAAACAAATCTGGGAGACATCTGGTTCCAACAAGATGGAGCAACAACCCACACTGCTCAAGTTGCAATGGTCAAATTGCGACAGATGTTCCTGGCACGCCTCGTCTCTCGGAGGGGTGATGTCAAGTGGCCCCCACACTCACCTGATTTGAGCATTTGCGACTTTTTTCTGTGGGAATATCTCAAGGACAAAGTGTTCAGAAGTCGGCCACACAATTTTGAAGAATTGAAGATGCGAATTCGGGAGGAAATCACTGCAATACCCCTTGAGATGTGCCGAAGAGCAGCCGAAAACTTCAGACATCGCCTTCAACAGTGCATCGCTACAAATGGCCACCATCTTCCTGATGCCATCTTCAAAAAGTTATCACACAAACGGCATTGTATACTGATTCGAATAAAACAACAAATAATTCTGTAAGTATTTTTACTTTTCCTAATAGCCTATCAAAACTTGGGCATCTTAAGAAATACACCTCCACACATATCTTAGTCATTTTTTCCCCTCTCCCCCAACAAGCTTGGGGGCACGTGGGGAACCGGGAGTTTTTTGGGGGGAGGCATATTTAAGTGGTATATGGAGTCTGAAAATCTAGGGAAATTTCCCTAAATAGAAAAATCGTACAGGGAAATTTCCCTAAAAACGCAAAAATTCCTATATATTAAAAACTTAGATTTTCTTCATAAAGCCAATAGGTAACCTAACCTATCAGGGGGCTGTGCCCCCATCGACCCCCCTTTTAGGCACTGAATGAACAATTTCTAACATAACCTAATCTAGCAGGGGAGCTGCGTCCCCTCAACCCCCCTTTTGGCACTAAACGAATAATTTGAGTGATATATGGACTTTGACAAATCTAGGGAAATTTTCCCAAATGTTCGAAAATATTCCTAAATATAGGGAAGTTTTACAAAACCCTCCCCCTACAATAACTTAACCTAACCTAAACGAGGGGGGCTGCGCCCCACCGGACGCCCCCCCTACAACACTAGCCTAACCCTAACATAAACCTAATCTAACGTAACCTAACACCCCTATAACACTAACCTAACCCTAACATAAACCTAACCTAGCGGGGGTGCTGCGCCCCCCTCGACCCTCCTTTTGGCACTAAACGAACAATATCTAACCTAACCTATCTTAGGGGGACCTGCACCCCCCCTCGAACACCCCTTTTGGGGAATATATCTTTTTATTATATAGGGAATTTTTTTGCATTTTAGGGAAATTTCCTTGTAATATTTTCCATCTAGGGAAGCTTCCCTACATCTCCAGTCCATATACCACTCAAATAAGATACTTGTGGAGTTCTAAATATTCGGAAAATCTTAAGGACAGCGCACCCAATATTATTTTCAATAAGGTGTGCTTTCAAGAAGTCTAAATAATATAGCTACATGTCTGTAACACCGAGTGCATAAAAATAATGTTAAATTCATACCTTTATCTACACGGTGGCTGTATAAGGGTTGTACAAAGCTGCCACTTCCTCCAAAAAGCGATGGAATCTCTTGTTTTGATTCTTTTCTGCCATGAGGAACATCGAACGAGCAAGATATCCCGCGAAATGTTTCCTCCTCTTGCCGTACAATGGGACTTTACTCTTCGCTTCTCTCCATAAACGTTCTATATTGTTGGTATGTGCGAGAGTTGTGGGGTCTACAAAATTAACACTATGATTTACTGTAAGATGCTTACACCCCTTCTCCTCAAGACAGTTATATGCTATCCAACAGTCCGATATCATATTGGTCCCGGGCTTGATCCTCTTTTCGATTACAGCTAAAAGAGTTTCACTATCTCGCTTGTCTAACGGAACCATGAAGCAGGCACGTGTTATTCTGCAAATTCCACCAAACACCCATTGTCCTTCAATAAGTCTGCCAACATTATATTTCCTTTTCCCGAACTTACTCTCATCAATTTCTACGATTTTATTGTGGCCACCAATCTTTCCAGTTTGTTTCAAACACCACTCGATGAGGACCTCACGGCAGAAACTGGCCCAATAAACAATCATAGGGTCACTGAGTTGTAACTCGTTCCGCAAAAACACTCCCGAAGGTAAACGTTCACAAAAAGGAGGACAGTTTCCAAGTGTAAGTGTGCTTTCTCAAAGAAAGTACCTTTGTAAACACTTTGTGACCAATTGCACTTCACCTTTTTCTTTTTTTGCTTAGCCACCCACTTCTGACATCGCCAGAGCTTCATATCAAAATCTAATGAAGCAGGTTTTCCGCACTGCTCACAGTTTTTCTTATCTAGAATTAATTTGTGCCTGACGCACAAATCAAAGAATTCTCTGGGTTTTCCAGAATACTTAAAATGAAATTGTAGCAGGCTAAAGTCGCACTCTGAGCAAGATTGTTCCATGCCTTCCAGGATCCACACTTGAACTGGTCGGTCTTTCTAACCTGCAGTGGTTCCCTGCTCGCTACAAGGTAACGTGGTGTCTTGAGATTGGCCAGAAATATAGAGATGATTAATTACAGGCGGAAAACACCATGACGTCAAAAGCGTCATTAAACGTCATAACTTAGGATCATGCGCAAAACCACCCTGCGTGTAAACCAACGCATGAACGCACACAGTGTAACTTCAGCACGGACAGAGTAATCAGGAGAGATCTCGGGAATACTGGAGAAAATTTAACATTGTATCACAACCTTAATATCAATGAGCGATCAGTGAAACCTTTACAGACATGTAGCTCTACACTTCTTGAAAGCACACATTATTGAAAACAATCTTGGAGGCACTGTTCTTAAGATTTTATATATATATATATATATATATATATATATATATATATATATATATATATATATATATATATATATATATATATATATATATATATATATATATATATATATATATATATATATATATATATATATATATATATATATATATATATATATATATATATATATATATATATATATATATATATATATATATATATATACACACACACAGTCAACCCTCGGCTATCGCGACTTCGGCTATCGCGTTTTATTGCTATCACGCACCCATGAAAAGCTCCTAAAATTTCATTATCGCGATCTCAGATGCCTGCTATCGCGCGCCCAACCATGACGTCACAGAATATCTGAGCACTCATTGGCCAAAACCGCCTTTCCGCCAAGATCAATTCGGCTATCGCGTTTTCAGCTATGGCGCGGCTATTTCGGCCCCCATTGGGCGCGATAGCCGAGGGTTAAGTGTATATATATATGTATCTATCTATCTATCTATCTATCTATCTATCTATCTATATATATATATATATATATATATATATATATATATATATATATATATATATATCTATCTATCTATCTATCTATCTATCTATCTATCTATCTATCTATATATATATATATATATATTTATTTATCTATATGTATTTATCTATCTATCTATCTATCTATCTATCTATCTATATATATATATATATATATATATATATATATATATATATATATATATATATATATATATATATATAGAGAGAGAGAGAGAGAGAGAGAGAGAGAGAGAGAGAGAGAGAGAGAGAGATATATATATATATATATATATATATATATATATATATATATATATATATATATATATATATATATATATATATATATATATATATATATATATACACAGTCAACTCTCGGCTATCGCGACTTCGGCTATCGCGTTTTATTGCTATCACGCACCCATGAAAAGCTGCTAAAATTTCATTATCGCGACCTCAGATGCCTGCTATCGCGCAACCAGCCATGACTTCTTGGTATATCTGAGCACTCATTGGCCAAAACCGCCTTTCCGCCAAGATCAATTCGGCTATCGCGTTTTCGGCTATGGCGCAGCTATTTCGGCCCCACTTGGGCGCGATAGCTGAGGGTTATGTGTATATATATATATATATATATATATATATATATATATATATATATATATATATATATATATATATATATATACAGTCAACTCTTGGCTATCGCGACTTCGGCTATCGCGTTTTATTGCTATCACGCACCCATGAAAAGCTGCTAAAATTTCATTATCGCGATCTCAGATGCCTGCTATCGCGCGCCCAACCATGACGTCACGAAATATCTGAGCACTCATTGGCCAAAACCGCCTTTCCGCCAAGATCAATTCGGCTATCGCGTTTTCGGCTATGGCGCAGCTATTTCGGCCCCAATTGGGCGCGATAGCCGAGAGTTAAGTGTATATATATATATATATATATATATTATGATTTGATAAGTTTATTGTTGAAAAAAAGTACAACAAAGGAGATGGGAGGAGCCTGCCACCCATCCCCCAAACAAATGTTCATAGAAAACTAATGTATTGCAATACAAAAATAAATAAACTTAAGTATATTTACATTATTTACAAAGGTGGAGCAAAAAGTGGGAAATCCTGACTTTGTGAGGTCTCCAAGAGGTGGAACCAGAGGTGGTAACAACATTGAGGTAGGAGTCAAGGACATCAAATTTGGTTAGTGATGTTAAAAGCTGTCTCAAGTAAGAGTTAGCAGGGGCCCTGGGGTTAGCATGAAGGTGGGCAAGGGAACGCAAGGGTTGGCTAGCACCATTACATGCCATCCGACACAGTGCACGGCAGGTGATTTCCTGTATTCGACAAACAATGGTGGGGAGGTCCAATTCTGCTTGGAGAACTTCAAGCTTTGCAGTCTTGGGGCAGCTTAAGATTACTCTCATGCTCTCATTCTGAATGTACTCAAGGGGTTTCAGCTGTCTTGGACTATACCGAAACAAGACTGGAGCAGCATAGTCTATTAAAGCCCTGATAACAGAAATGTAGAACATCCTAAGCACTGGGATACCCACACCATAGCCCCTGTGAGCTAGCACTCGTAGGGGAGCAAGCCGTAACAAACATTGATTGCAAACATAGGTAATACAGTGAGAATCCTTAGTAAAACCGAGTTGAGCTCCCAAGTATTTATAGCATTGCACACGACTGATTTTTATGGAATTTATGCTTGGTGGTCTGCAAACTCTGGGAGTTGCTTGAAATTTAGTTTTAGTTTCATTGATGACAAGGCCCATGTCAGTACACAGGGACTCAAGATGGCTTAAGGCTGAGGTAAGGGTCCGAGGAGCATTACACTGTAGCAAGATGTTGTCAGCATAGACAATTACCTCTGTGCCCTGGGGAAAAGGATATCTGGCAATTTTATCCATAAGTATATTGAAAAGCATGGGGCTGAGTACACCCCCCTGTGGTGTACCCAAGTCAAAATTCCCTTCAGCAGAGACTGCCCCTTGGAGCCACACCTTTGCCTTCCTGTCACACAAATAATCCCAAATTCATCCCAATAACTTTCCTTTAACACCCTTCAAACATGCCAGCAGTTTTCCATGAGGGAGGCAGACATCCTGAGGCATAAGACATGTTAAAAAGATCTAATATAGGATTTTCTGGCAAAACTAGCAATGCATTAAGTATATCATATGTAAGGCCATCCTGACCAGGTGCTGTGGACTGGTCCTGCTTGACTGCACAAAGGAGTTCATCGTGAGTAATTGGTACACAAGTATCATCAAGTAAAGAAACATTGCACTGCAGGTTGGCCAGTCTGTGAGGTCTGTGGTGAGCAAGGGCATCTCTGTGGGAGGCAGGGAGCCCAGCAAATGCCGAGGCACTGGTCCAAGTATTCAGTAAGTCCTGTACTGTACTGGCAGGGTCAGGGACAGTGGCAGCTTTCCTACCTTTATCCCGGATGCTTAGCATAGACTGCCAGGCCTCTACTACTGCCATCAGCACAGGAGAGAACATAAGACACATAACCCCGCAGTGCTGGCACCTCAGGACCAATCTCCTGCAGTACAACAATATCATGTTTATTGGATATAACATAAGAGTGGAAATCAGGGAAACGAGTGCGTAAACCATTAATGTTCCAAGTTAAGGTACGAAAGGACTTACAGTCCATGTTGAGGGCGGGAGGCAGCAGTGATGGTGGCCAAGCGCTGCATCATGAGAGACACTTGTTGCCCCAGACCTTGCACCTGACTCACCACAGACTGGAGGAACTGCGATTGAAGCTGGAAATAAGGAAAATGGAGATAGAAGCAGAAGAGAGGCGAGAGTTAAAGAGACTAGCTGCTGAGGAGAGGGCTAGAGAGGCGGAGGAGAGACGAGACATTCAGAGACTAGCAGCAGAGAAGGAGGTTAGAGAGATGGAAATGATGAGATTGGAGCTGGAGATGGAAAAAAGACAGATAAAGATAGAGAGTTGGAGTGGGAGAGAACTCGCCATGCTGTAAGTACGCCTGGAGTTATTGGAGGTACGGGAGGAGGAGGAGAACAGAGTAAAGAGCATACTTTAGTTCAAAGTCTCCAGCTACTTCCTGAGTTTGATGAGGCTAAAGTGGCTGAATGGTTTGTTCGCTTTGAGAGGAAGGCCAAGGAGTTTGCTTGGTCTCGGGAGACATGGGTAGGCTTGGTCGTGAATAAGCTCAAGGAAAAAGCCTTGGAAGTTTATGACAAAATGTCAGCTGATGATCTGGATGATTATGAGAAGTTTAAGGCTCATATGAGCTGCGACCAGAAGCCTATCGCTTGCAATTTAGAGGAAAGAGAAAGTGAGCTAGTGACTCCTACCTCGAGTGTGCTCGTTCATTGGAGCAAATGTTTGAGAGATGGATTAGAAGCGAGGGTGTTGACTCTCTCGAGGCCCTGAAGGAGTTAGTAGTTATGGAGCAATTTATTGACATTGCTGATAAGAAGTTGGTACCTCTGTTGAGGGAGAAGAGGTTTAGGACTTTGAAGTTGGCTAATACGTGGGCTGATGATTATGTGTTGGCCCACCGTCCTGTACAGTAGCCTGGAAGTTGGAATCGTAAGGAAGGTGGTCCAAGGGGGAGGCCCAGGGAGTGGTGGCAGTTCTTCCTCGGGCTCTTCAGGCCATTTTAGACAATACACTGGATTTGGCAGTAAGATGGGTTTGGGAAAGCCCCAGGCCCCCACCCCTCCTTCTTCTGTGAAGAATGGGGCGGCCGGGAAGGCGGCCCCCAAAACACCCAAGTATAATTACCAGCCCACGTGCTATCACTGCCAAGCAAAAGGGCATTTTAAGTTCAATTGCCCAAAGTTAGTAACAACCGAAACTCCCAAATCCTCACAGAAGCCAGTTGCCTTGCTGGTGTGGCCAGACAAAGTTTGTAATGATGAGTTGGCTGCTCCTTCAGGCTTTAGAGTTGAGAAGGCACGGCGTGTGCCTGAGTCATGTTTGGAAGAGGGAGAGCAGGTTGGCCCACCTGTCCCTCCCCCTGTTGCCACGCCCGCACTTACTAAGAATAGTGAGCTTGACTGGTACCGTCCTTTCCTGTGTGGAGGCACTGTTGAGATCGATGGCACAAAGTATCCCGTCACTGTACTGCGAGATACGGGTGGACAGCAGTCAGTGTGCCGTAATGTCACTGGAAAGAAGGTGACATCTAGCCAAGCAGTGTTGTGTCGTGGACTTAACACTGTGGAGGAGTTCGTGATGGCTGAGGTGACACTGTCATGTCCCCTTGTCACTGCTACGGCTCAGGTAGCAGTGGCAGACGAATTGCCAGTCGCAGGAGTGGACTTCCTGCTTGGGAATGATTTGGCTGGTGGTCGTGTATGGATTCCAACCTCCGATGAGGGTGAGGTTGCTGAGGAGTCGGGGCAAGTGGTGCAGAACTCTGTGAATGTTGTTACCCGCTCTCAGGCCCGTCGGGCTGAGAGAGAGTCTGTTACTACCCAAAAGACTGCTAGCAGCCAGGTGGGACTGACTCCAGATGGGAGTAGCAGTGCTGATGTGGTGGAGCCAGCGTTGGGCTCACCCGTGAGTTCAGGTGTAGAGGTTGATGGTGACGGCGTGGAGTCACCTGTTATTGCACCGGACTCAGCTGGAATTGTTGCTGAGAGTGAGGACGGAGTGTTGGGTGTAGCTGAGTTATTTGATGGTTATCCTCACTCTGCAGAGCACTCCGGAGGGAGCACTCGTGCTGAGTTGCTTCCTGGTGTGGAGGCTGAGGGCTCCGATGTTCAGCACAGGCCCCAGCCTGATGAGTCAGGCAGTTTGTTGGAAGTTGGCACCCAGGGTAGGGAGGCTTCCAGCTCTGCGGGGGAGTTGAAAGTTTCTTC
The DNA here is from genome assembly GCF_017591435.1 of Portunus trituberculatus. NCBI lineage: Eukaryota > Metazoa > Arthropoda > Malacostraca > Decapoda > Portunidae > Portunus > Portunus trituberculatus. Next base: position 16,411,236 of record NC_059271.1, on the reverse strand, counting down.
CTCTGCGGAGCATAATGGAGTCAGGGAGCGAGCTGTTCCCTCGCCTGGTGACTGCCTGGCTGGTGATGATCCTTCTGAGGACTCACCGGATTACGTGGCAGGAGCGGAGCAGCCTGGGCCAGCTCTCCGTCCTCTATGCCGTGTGGGAAATAGGGTTGCAGCATTGCCTCAACCCCATGATCCTATAGTTCCCCTTTCTCTTACCCAGCTAGAGCCTGCAGAGCTCATTTGTAAGCAGCAGGAGGACCCGGCATTGGCCGCCTCCTTTGCTCGAGTGGGTGAGGGAAGTAAGGAGTTGGAGGGCAGGAGAAGTTTGTTTTGCATCAAGGGGTGTTGTGTCAGAGATGGCAGGAGAGTGACGGTGGTGAATTACTGCAAGTAGTTGTGCCGCAAAAGCTGCGGGAGGCACTTGTGCTGCTGGCACATGAGGGGCCCATGGCTGGACACCTGGGCATCCGAAAGATCGCTGCTTGCCTGCGTTGCAATTTTTGGTGGCCCAGCATGCCTGGAGAAGCAGCCACAATTCTTAAGTGCTGCCACATCTGTCAATTGGTGGGTAAGCCTAATCAGACACCCCGTGTGGCGCCACTCCACCCCATCCCTGCTGTTGATCCTCCATTTATGAGGGTTTTGATTGATATAGTAGGTCCTCTGCCTGCTACCAGGGCTGGTCACAAGTATTTGTTGACCATAATGGATGTTACCACTTGGTACCCTGAGGCAATTCCCCTGAGAAGCACTCACTCTAAGGTGGTGCTGAAGGCTTTATTGAATTTCTTTACACACTTTGGATTGCCAGCCGAGCTGCAGTCCGATCAGGGGGCCAACTTTACTTCAAAGTTGTTTAACCCCTCCGATCCGGGTGATAGCATCAAAAACTCTCACCCTGCCCGGGCCCATCTCCCACAGTTGTTCTCTCAGTCCGGGCGATTTTGCTGATTATCCGAGAAATCACCTGTTTTCACTTTATCCGTATGGCTAAACTACTTAACCTATGAACTTCAATTTGGTTTTGTACTCACCGGCCATGCCTCCTCCTCAAGATGACACCTCACTCAGCTCTGTATATGCTCTAGTTGATGAGATATGACGAGTGGAAGTGGTCATGGTCGCGGGCCTAGACCGGTGAGGTGTTTGCGCAGGTGGGCTGGCTTGGGCCACTGCTCCGCCTTGAGCCGCCATCTATGGATGACACAACTGCCCCGCACCACTTTGCAGCCCCAGATATGTGGTTCACATACCAAACCAGAGTGGATTTATGCCCTACAGTGGAGTGTGGGAATTACACAAAATAAGTAAAGCTATAATAAATACTAGTTCTTTTTTTTTCTATACATTTTCAGAGTTTATATATATTTTTTCGTATTTTCAATATAAAAAAGTGTCACTGTCACTCCCTTATTTTCTAGCTGTTATAATGAACATACACTACAATAACATAATGATAATTATTTACACTGTTTACTCTGTAAGGCACAAAGGCACAAGCAGAAAAAACACTCGTACACTAAAATAACATAATAATATTTACACTTATATAATAATGTGTCACTGTCATACTTATTTTCTATATAATAAATATAAATGCTAGTTCTTTTTTCTATACATTTTCAGAGTTTATATATTTTTTTTTCGTGTTTTCACTATATAAAAGTGTCACTGTCACTCACTTATTTTCTAAAGTTTACTCTGTAAGGCACAAAGGCACAAACAGTCTCCCAACACTCCGTGCTTCTGTCTATAAATTGTCAAGGCTATGGTAGTCTCTGAAGCACTCTGTAGGGCACAGTGGCACATGACACTCTTTGCATCAGAAGCGAGTTTCCTTCCTTCGTGCAGGACGACGTGTCGTGTGCGCACAGACATGACAACGACGGGAGCCAGGTCTACCTGAGGGCAGGTTGGGCAGGTGTGACAGGTAGTGGCGGCTCACCCAGTCACGTGCCTGAAACTTGTCTGGTCTCCCCGTCATTGCTTGCCCGCCAACTTGTGGTTGCACAGTGCTGTACTCCTCCAACAGCTGGCGACAAACAAGGAGCTCAAACTCTCTGAGTGACAAGTGTGAGCCTTCGTGCAGTTGCTGGTAGAGGATGAAGGAGTTCAACACTGTTATGTCAACCAAGTGGAAGAAAGCCTTTTTATACCACTTGAGGCTTTTCCGCAGGCAATCGATCGAGCTGATCATCATGTCTGACTTGTCGACGAGCCGCATATTTGTGTTGTAGTCAACCACAGCATCAGGCTTGAGTTTGGGGAGGCCTGTCCTGTGGTCGACTTTGCCTGAATCCTGCAGCTCCCCCTTATTGACAGTCGTGAGGAGCTTGACAACTCTCTTATCATGCCAATGAATAGCCAGCATGTTCCCACTCTTCTTCTTGAGGCAGTCTCCTTTCACCGTGTTTGTAGGGAAAGCTGGCCATCCTTTCCTATTGGCACGAACAGTTCCGCAGGATCCAGTATCGTTCTCCAGGAGGAACTTGCTTAGTGCTGGAGATGTGTAATAATTATCTGTGTACAGAATGTGCTTCTTCTTGAAGTAGTGGTCCATTAGCCGCTTGACAACTGCCCCAGAAAATCCATGGGGGTCATTGCTGGCTACGTCCACATCTGTACCAGTATACACAACAAAATCCAGCACATACCCAGTCTTACAGTCGCAGATGACAAAGAATTTGATGCCAAACCTATGTCTCTTTGACGGGATATACTGGATGAAAGACAGTCGCCCCTAAAGAGAACGAGAGACTCGTCGACTAAAACTTTTTGGAATGGTAGAAAAAACATCCGGATCTTTTCAAGGAGCATGGACAAAATAGGACGTATTTTATATAGCCTATCATTGGGTTGAGGGCCAATACTTGTTGAGAAGTGCAGGTATGACAGGATATCAAAATACCTGTCCCTCGACATATGCCTCCCAAAGACAGGTGTAGTGAGGAGGTAGTCCTTACTCCAATAATCCTTCAGTCGATGTTTCCTGACGTGTGGCATCAACATCGTCAGTGCGAACCACACATACAACTCGGGAATAGTCACAGAAGTCCATTCAAGCATTTTGGCCTCTTCTCTCACTGATCTATTCCCAAAGTTGATGGAGAATTCCCTGAACTCATTAGTTTCTTTGACAAGCAAGCTCATCAAACCCACGTCAAAGAAAGCAGTAAAAAAATTCATTGCTTTTGACATGGAAGAACAGGGGAATTCAGCCTGTATACCTGCATTTGCATCATCAAACACAGGTACATCAGGCTCAAAATCATCACAATCCCTCCACACAAACGTATCAGCTTGTCCTTGATGTGGTAGTGGAGGTGGTGAAGCCTGTTGCTGTGGTAGTTGTTGGGAGGCAGATGGTGGTGTAGGAAGCGAGTCTGGGTCAGACGAGATAAGGGGTGTTTGTTTAGTACCGCGCCTTACCCCTCTACCTCTTCTTTCTCCTCGTCTCTCTCCCCTACCCGAACCACGTATAGGAGGAGGAGAATCATCACTTGATGATGATGATGGTGATGATGGAGAAGGAAAGGTTAACCTTCTTCTGCTAGCTGGGGGCAAGGGCGTGGCTAAATCACTTGGGCGTGGGCGTGCAGCTGTGCTTGTGGTAGCAGCTGTGTTTGTACAGTACACCGGGGCCAGTATTGGCGATAAGCCCAGCACACCCTCCTCCTCCTCCCCCTCTTCCTCCTCCTCCTGCCTCCCTTCACATGTGGAGGGGATTGTGATGTCTGGGGCTGCAGTAGCGTCAATATGAGATGATGATGCTGCAGACGCAAAAGGTACATAGACAGAAACTTCGCTGCCATCATCACTCATGATGTACTCTGTCTGTGATGCGTCATCATCACTCACCTCGGCATCACTGGAAAGTGGGGACACAGTGACATCTAACTCTTGATCTATGGCAGAGTCAAATAACCTAATATTACCTATTATAGGTCGCGAGGAAGCGCGAGGGGTTGAGGTAGACGGACAGGCATTGTGGGGGATGGCAGGCGGGGCAGAAGCGGGCAGCGAAACGAACGCGGGGTTTTCTATCTTTTCACGTCTATCCATGATGGTGGCGCGGGAGGTATTGAGTATGCAGTGTGTCAAGTGTATGGGGCGAGATCTAAGGCAGGGTAGCAAATTCGTGGCAATAATCGCCCAACTAGCCACAAAAATAGCCAAAGTGGGAATCCCCGCCACCCGGACTCTATCGCCCGAGCGGGAATCCCCGCCACCCGGACTTTGTCGCCTGGGCGGGAATCCCCGCCACCCGGATCGTAGGGGTTAAAGATGCAATGACCGCGTGGGCGATCAAGCACATCATGTCCAGTGCTTATCATCCGCAGTCTCAGGGAGCCCTGGAGAGACATCATCAAAGCCTTAAGACCATGCTCAAGAGCTTCTGCATGGAGAGAGATAAGGATTGGGACGAGGGTGTCCCATATGTCTTATTTGCGGTGAGAGAAGCGCCCACCGTGTCCCTGGGTTTCTCACCCAATCAACTAGTGTTTGGACACCGAGTGCGTGGGCCGCTCAACGTAGTTCAGGAGGCTTGGTGTCGGCCATCGCCTGAGCGCCCTGTCTCACTGCTTAAAAGCCTCATGAGCAGTCGAGAGAGATTGGCCAAGGCATTAGAGGTGGCGCAGGCCCACCTGTGTAAGGCCCAGCAGACTATGAAGGGGTATTATAACCGCAGGGCCGAATATCGGAGTTTTGCCCCTGGAGATGAAGTGCTTGTGTTGTTACCACTTCAGGGCCAGCCACTTGCTGCCCGCTATAGTGGCCCCTATGTTATAGAAAAGAAGGTAGGTGACCTCGACTACCTGGTGGTCACTCCTGACAAGCAAGAGGGCTCAGCTGTGTCATGTTAACATGCTGAAGTCCTATTTTTGTTCTACTAGCTAGAAGGGCTCTTTTAGTTCTGCTGTGCAAGAGGCATCTTCAGTTTTGTTTTTCTGCCAGGAGGGAGAGGCACCAGAAGTTATTGGGCCTGAACCTGTCGTTCCTATGGGGCAGTGGGAACAGAATAGCTTCCATCTCTTGAAGGAGAAGGTTGAGCTCTTAGAAGGGGATCAGCAAGATGAGTTACTTCAGCAGCTGAGGAAGTACTATTCTGTGTTTAGCAGTGTTCCGGGCAGTTGATAGAACACGATATTGATGTTGGGGACTCAGAGCCTGTCAAACTGCCCCATATCGAGTAAATCCTATGAAGCAAGCAATGGTGGAGAAGGAGTTGGAGTATATGCTTAAGCATGGGCTCATTACTCGGACTTCTCACACTGGTTGTCTGGTGAGAAGCTTTGTGCTGTCCCCCAGTCGGTGTGCAGTCATCGTCTGCATGACCTGTTAGCTACATGTATCTTGATTCCCTGCGTGGCTGGTGGCCACCCGGAGTTGGTAGCTGGGCTTGTGTATGCCACCGGATGTGGAATACGCATCGTGTCTAGTAGTAAGCCGTAGGCATGGGAAGTCAGTCTTGACAGGTGTTGGCAAGCATCTGTTGCATTAAATAATATAGTAATATACACAACGTGTTTTGTCCCTGTCTGTGGGCACTTACAGCCTGAGTACAAGACGTGTGGAGAGGCATTAATACTCCCGTAGAGAAGTGGGTGGAATTGTCCTTGTGGGAGGTTTCTCTGCAGAGTATTAAGGCTTCGCCCTTAACACATAACTTATACACTATCTATAATTTCTACTTGGTTTGCTGTCAGGAGGAGAAGGAGTTGCTAAGGAGATTCCCTAGCAGTGGGGGAAGTTATACACTGCTGGTGACCTCAATTTCTGTAGTATTATTTGTCTACTACTAGGGGCTGGGTGTGCAAGGCTCAGGGAAAAGATTGGTACATGCTGGTGTCATTACCAAATCCTTATTAGGCTCTGAGTGAGAGGGGAGTGTCTCGTCGCAGTCTGGTAGGTGCTCGCTGGTCATTGGTCTGGGAGTTGTGCCCTCCCTTGAGTAGTTGGCTTGTTATTCGGTAGACCGTGGCTGTGTAGGACAACAGGCTTGTTTTCCTGAGGAAAGTGTGGCCGGTTGGGGCTGCATTTCCCATCTGGCGTTCGTCCCCTCGTGGTGTGGCGACGCAGAGGGACGCGTTATTGTTTTGTCCTGTTGTTGCTGGTGGTGGTTGTAGTCACCAGTGTGTTTTGGTTGGCGGCTGTGTGCCCCCATCATCTTTTGTGTAGTATCAGTAGCATACTGTATTGTAGTGGTTGTAGCCACGCACACTATTGAATGCTGAGAGGCTTCATATTGTAGGCCAGTGGTGCGTAGATCTCGTCCGTCAGACTTGTCTGTGACGAGTATCTGGACTCCGTGTATGGCTGTTGTTACCCATAGGTGGTGTCTGGGCTTGTGTGTACACCACTGGATGTGCTGTACACATCATATATTGTAGTAGTTGTAGGCTAGGGGTGTCAGTCTGACAGGTGTTAGGAAGCACTTGTCGTAGTAAGATAGTATAGTAATATACTGCGTGTGTTGTCCCAGTCTGTGGGGCAAGGCGGGTGGAGAGGCATTAATACTTCATAGAGAAGTGGGTGGAATTGTCCTTGTGGGCAGTTTCTCTAGGGGGTATTAAGGCCTCGCCCTGTTACACATAACATCTACCATTTATAAATTCTACTTGGTTGGGTACAGGAGAAGGAGTTGCTAAGGAGATTCCCTTACAGTGGGGGAAGTTATGCACTGTTGGCGACCTTGAAAAAACCTGAGTGTTATGGCTGCTGTGAGTTATAGTAGTGGGGACTCTGGGGAGTGTTATATTCTCCACTGTACTGACCGTAACAAAACTGGCGATTGTGCCAGGATAACACTCTAGTGAGCTGTAGCAGTTAACCGCAGCTGTGGCGTACGTAACAAAAGTGGCGACCTCGCCAGGATAAACCAAGTGCTTTTATAGTGGTGTAGTGTATTGTGTGGGGTAATATTACTTATATTATTTTAATGTTTGTGAGAACGAGTCCCTGTGAGCACCATGGAGGGAGTTACTGGCCTTTTCACCTCACCAGTGGAGGGTGAGGATGCGAGTGTGAGCCGGCGAGAGACTCACCACGGTGACTCACCACGTGGGTATGACGAGTCAACCGCGCGTGGGGTCAGTGGAGACACGCGTATGTCTCATGATAACGGACGTGGCGGTCCCAGTGAAGGTGATGTGGGACATATTAGCCCTAGCAGAAGTATCGGAAGCAGGGGAGGCTCCCGACGATCTAGTCCAGCAAGCAGTATTGCTGATAGTGTCCAGTCAGCTGCCAGACTGAAGGAACTGCGATTGAAGCTGGAAATGAGGAAAATGGAGATAGAAGCAGAAGAGAGGCGAGAGTTGAAGAGATTAGCTGCGGAAGAGAGACGAGAGTCAAACAGACTAGCTGCGGAGGAGAAACGAGAAATTCAGAGACTAGCAGCAGAGCAGGACACTAGAGAGGCGGAAGAGAGGGCAAGAGAAGCGGAAGAAAGACAAGAAATTCAGAGACTAGCAGCAGAGCAGGAGGCTAGAGAGATGGAGGAGAGACGAGAAATTCAGAGACTAGCAGCAGAGAAGGAGGCTAGAGAGATGGAGATGATGAAATTGGTGATTGAGAGAGAAAGGGCAGATAAAGATAGAGAGTTGGAGTGGGAGAGAACTCGCCATGCTGTAGGTACGCCTGGAGTTGTTGGTAGTGTAGGAGGAGGAGGAGAACAGAGTGTAGAGCGTACTTTAGTTCAAAGTCTCCAGCTCGTGCCTGAGTTTGATGAGGCTAAAGTGGCTGAATGGTTTGTTCGCTTCGAGAGGAAACCCAAGGAGTTTGCTTGATCTCGAGAGAGATGGGAAGGCTTGGTTGCGAATAAACTCAAGGGAAAAGCCTTGGAAGTTTATGATAAAATGTCAGCTGATGATCTGGATGATTATGAGGAGTTTAAGGCTGACATCTTGCGGGCATATGAGCTGCGACCAGAAGCCTATCGCTTGCAATTCAGAGGAAAGAGGAAGAGAGCAAGTGACTCCTACCTTGAGTGTGCTCGTTCACTGGAGCAAGTGTTTGAGAGGTGGATTGCAAGCGAGGGTGTTGACTCTCTCGAGGCTTTGAAGGAGTTAGTAGTTATGGAGCAGTTCATTGATATTGCTGATAAGGAGCTGGTACCTCTGTTGAGGGAGAAGAGGTTTAGGACTTTGAAGGAGGCTGCTACATGGGCTGATGATTATGTGTTGGCCCACCGTCCTGTGCAGCAGCCTGGGAGTTGGAGTCGTAAGGAAGGTGGTCCTAAGGGAGGCCCAGGGAGTGGTGGCAGTTCTTCCTCGGGCTCTCCAGGCCACTTTAGGCGATATACTGGATTCGGCAGTAAGATGGGTTTGGGAAAGCCCCAGGCCCCCACCCCTCCTTCTTCTGCGAAGGATGGGACGGCGGGGAAGGCGGCCCCTAGAACTCCCAAGTATGATTACCAGCCTACGTGCTATCACTGCCGAGGAAAAGGGCATTTTAAGTTCAATTGCCCAAAGTTAGTGACAGCTGAAACTCCCAAGTCCTCGCAGAAACCAGTTGCCTTATTGGTGTGGCCAGACCGAGTTTGTGGTGATGAGTTGACTGCTCCTTCAGGTTTTAGAAGTGAGAAGGCATGGCGTGTGCCTGAGTTGTGTTTGGAGGAGGGAGAGCAGGTTGGTCCCCCTGTTGCCTCGTCCGCTCTTATTAAGGATAGTGAGCTCGACTGGTGCCGTCCTTTCCTGTGTGGAGGCACGGTTGAGATTGATGGCACAAAGTATCCCGTCACTGTACTGCGAGATACAGGAGCACAACAGTCAGTGTGCCAAAATGTCACTGGTAAGAAGTTGACATCTAGCAAGGCAGTGTTGTGTCGGGGACTTAACACTGTGGAAGAGTTCGTGACGGCTGAGGTGACGCTGTCATGTCCTCTTGTCACTGCTACGGCTCAGGTAGCAGTGGCAGACGAACTGCCAGTCACAGGAGTGGACTTCCTGCTTGGGAATGATTTGGCTGGTGGTCGTGTATGGATCCCAACCTCTGATGAGGATGAGGTTGCTGAAGAGTCTGGGCCAGTGGTGCAAGACTCTGTAAATGTTGTTACCCGCTCTCAGGCCCGCCGGGCTGAGAGAGAGCCTGTTACTACCCAGGAGGCTGCTAGCAGCCAGGTGGGATTGACTCCAGATGGGAGTAGCAGTGCTGATGTGGTGGAGCCAGTGTTGGGCTCACCATTGAGTTCTGGTGTAGAGGCTGACGGTGACGGCGTGGAGTCACTTGTTAATGCACCGGACTCGGCTTTGGGAGTTGTTGCTGAGAGTGAGGACGGAGTGTTGGGTGTAGCTGAGTTGTTTGATGGTTATCCTCACTCTGCAGAGCACTCCGGAGGAGCACTCGTGCTGAGTCGCTTCCTGGTGTGGAGGCTGAGGGCTCTGATGTTCAGCACAGGCCCCAGCATGATAAGTCAGGCAGTTTGTTGGAAGTTGGCGCCCAGGGTGGGAGACTTCCAGTTCTGCGGGAGTTGGAAGTTTCTCCCCTGTGGAGCATCGTGGAGGCAGGGAGCGAGCTGTTCCCTTGCCTGGTGACTGCCTGGCTGGTGGTGATGATCCTTCTGAGGACTCACCGGATCACATGGCAGGAGCGGAGCAGCCTGGGCCAGCTCTCCGTCCTCGATGCCGTGTGGGACGTAGGGTTGCAGCGTTGCCTCAACCCCATGACCCTATAGTCCCCCTTTCTCTTACCCAGCTAGAGCCTGCAGAGCTCATTCGTAGGCAGCAGGAGGACCCGGCGTTGGCCTCCTTCTTTGCTCAGTGGGTGAGGGAAGTGAGGAGTTGGAGGGCAGGGAGGAGTTTGTTTTGCATCAAGGGGTGTTGTGTCGTAGATGGCAGGAGAGTGACGGTGGTGAGTTATTGCAAGTAGTTGTGCCGCATAAGCTGCGTGAGGCACTTGTGCTGTTGGCACATGAGGGGCCCATGGCTGGACACCTGGGCATCCGAAGACCGTCGCTCGCCTGCGTCGCAATTTTGGTGGCCCAGCATGTCTGGAGAAGTAGCCACGATTCTTAAGTGCTGCCACACTTGTCAAGTGGTGGGCAAGCCTAATCAGACACCCCCTGTGGCGCCACTCCACCCCATCCCTGCTGTTGATCCTCCCTTCACGAGGGTTTTGATTGATATAGTAGGTCCTCTGCCTACTACCAGGGCTGGTCACAAGTATTTGTTGACCATAATGGATGTTACCACGCGGTACCCTGAAGCAATTCCCTGAGAAGCACTCACTCTAAGGTGGTGCTGAAGGCTTTGTTAACCTTCTTTACACACTTTGGATTGCCAGCAGAGCTGCAGTCCGATCAGGGACCAACTTTACTTCAAAGTTGTTTAAGGATACGATGACTGCGTGGGGATCAAGCATATTGTGTCCAGTGCTTATCATCCACAGTCTCAGGGAGCCCTGAGAGACATCATCAAACTCTCAAGACCATGCTCAAGAGTTTCTGCATGGAGAGAGATAAGGATTGGGACGAGGGTGTCCCTTTGTCTTATTTGCGGTGAGAGAAGCGCCCACTGAGTCCTTGGGTTTCTCACCCAATCAGCTAGTGTTTGGACACCGAGTGCGTGGACCGCTCGACGTTGTTCGGGAGGCTTGGTGTCAGCCGTCGCCTGAGCGCCCTGTCTCACTGCTTAAGAGCCTCATGAGCAGTCGAGAGATTAGCCAAGGCATTAGAGGTGGCGCAGGCCCACCTGTGTAAGGCCCAGCAGAGTATGAAGGGGTATTATGACCGAAGGGCCGAGTATCGGAGTTTTGCCCTGGAGATGAAGTGCTCGTGCTGTTACCACTTCAGGGCCAGCCGCTTGCTGCCCGCTATAGTGGCCCCTATGTTATAGAGAAGAAGGTAGGTGACCTCGACTACCTGGTGGTCACTCCTGACCGGCGCAAGAGGGCTCAGCTGT
>NC_059271.1:16335347-16395347 GCF_017591435.1 Portunus trituberculatus | reverse complement strand
TATCTCTGGAGATCACATTTTCAAAACTTATTCTGTGACGTCACTATGTAAATAAAGTTACAAATCGACTAGCAAGATTTGCGACTGCTTTCTGCAGTCACTAGTCACTGGTCGGAAACTCTACGTACTTGAAAAAAAAAAGTGGCAAATTGGCCCGTATGAACCCGCCTTTGACTGTTTTTAGAAATTCATGGTATAGTCATAGTGGCTTTACAGCCTCATCTCCAGCCTTCAATCTCATATATATTCCTCTTCTGTCTTATGTAGGATTTTAATCTGTCATCCACTTAGGGTTGTTCCTTTGTGATTTTACTGTTTTGTATGGAATGTGAGCTACTTGGCCTCTATGTAATTTAATTAGGATATAGCAATACTCCTCACCAACATTTACCTGCCTTACTCCCACCAACCTCATGTCGCCCCTCTTGGCCTGACCTGACTTAGATCCCACTTCCTCACCCCTCTGACTCTCCCTTTTTCGGGCTTCACACCGCACCCCACCTCTCTGACCATACCTTCCTTCTCTCAGCTGTGTTCTGGTCTTTACTTGACCCTCCCTGCCTGTCCCTTGCCAAACGACTCCCTGTAAATACTAAATACCCCCTTAACTCCTTCAGTACTGGGACCCATTTTAACCTTGAGATTTGGGTGTGGTTAGACTATTTTATTTGCATTAGGAAGGGTCTATGGAGGTCAGAAGATTAATAGCCAGCAGGGTCTTTATTATCTTAATCCCCTACATAAGTTTCTGAGGCTGTATAAAATCACCAAATAGTAAGCAGAATGAATATGAAAACCTGTCATGGTACTGAAGTGGTTAATCCGCCAAAATTAGCGTTCCTAAAATCAGACACTTTCCTCGTGTTCTTGTTTCTAAAAACTTCTTGCCATTTTATTTTATACCGTATTTCATTGTGGTCACTGTTACCTAGCTAGCCACCAACTTCCACCTCTGTAATTGCCTCTTCCCTGTTTGTCAGAATCAAATCTAGAATATTATTTCCCCATGTGGGTTCCAAAATGACTTGCTTCAAGAAATTGATAACCCTAAGATATTCCTCTGCTTCACTATTCCCCACCATCAAGTGTAGTGCCGGGGATTGTAGGTTAAGGTAGAAAAAGTTGGAACAAATTATTATGTTGAAATAATGTACTATTCTATAATTTCGTCATGTGGTGCAAGGGACGCACATCGAGGCATACATACAGACGGACAAAAACGGTTGAAGCAGGCAGGGATGGGTAATTGATTCGTGTTAAGTGTAGGTTCATTATTTGCAAAGAAGTCATTAGCTGATTGCTAGAATTTTTTACCTTCTTATCTGGGGAAATAAATATCCTATTCTATCCTACCAGCCAATTAAAGTAAAAGCTTAATCTCATACTGTAATATCCACCGTCAATACATCACTCGGCTACTGTTGAGTGGAGATGGGAGAGACTCGCGAGCGAGTTTCCCACGATTCGCCAGTCCCGTCTCGTCTCCCTTCCAAGCAGGTGGGTGTTCCAACTCAGAGTAGTTATTATTAATATAACAGTGTTTTCTGGTTATTATTCTGATTATTATTGATGCTATCATAATATTTATCAAACGAAATAGTCAGTCCCGTCTCGTCTCCTTCCAAGCAGAGCGAATGTGAGTGTTGTGAGTGTGAGTGTGTGTGTGTGTGTGTGTGTGTGTGTGTGTATTTACCTAGTTGTAGTTTTACAGGGCCTGGGCTTTATGCTCGTGTGGCCCGTCTCCATATCTACACTTATCCAATCTTACTTTAAAAGTGTGCACACTCTTTGCAGACACTACTTCTTCATCTAAACTGTTCCACGTCTCAATACATCTCTCTGGAAACTATATTTTTAATATCTCTCAGACATCTTCCCTTTCTCAGCTTTTTACTATGCGATCTTGTGCTTGGATGTCATATTCTTCTCTCAAGATCAGTTTCTCATTATCCACTTGGTCCATTCCGTTGATCAATTTATAGACTTGTATCAGGTCTCCTCTCTCCCTTCTTTGTTCCAAGGTTGGTAGATCCATAGCCTTTAGTCTCTCCTCATATGTCATCCCTTCAAGTTCTGGGACCATTCTTGTAGCCATTTTTTGTAGCCTCTCCAATTTTCTTATGTGTTTCTTTTTATGAGGGGTCCACACTACTCCTGCATATTCCAATCTAGGTCTTATTATAGTATTTATCAATTTCTTCATCATTTCTTTGTCCATGTAGTGAAATGCTACTCCAATATTCCTCAGCAAATTATATGTTTCTCTAAAAATTCTATCAATATGGCTTACTGGTTGATTGTTTTCTTCCATCGTCACTCCTAAGTCCTTTTCCTTTTGACTTTCTCCAGTTCTACACCATCTCCCATCTTATAGATTCCCACAGGTCGTCTTTCACTCTTTCCCATTTCCATGACATGGCTTTTGTTCACATTGAATTCCATTTCCACTTCTTACTCCATTCCCAGATCTTATTTAGGTCTTCTTGCAGTATTTCACAATCCTCCTTTTGCTTTATAACTCTGCACAGTTTCGTATCATCCGCAAACAAATTTATGTAGCTGTTCACTCCTTCTGGCATGTCGTTAATATAAATGAGGAAAAGTATTGGTGCCAATACTGACCCCTGTGGCACTCCGCTTTCTACTGCTCTCCACTTGGACTTCATATCTTTAACTACCGTCCTTATTTCTCTCCCCCTCAAATAATTTTCTATCCATCTCAATGTGCTTCCTTTTAAGCCACCCTTCTCCTCTAACTTCCACAGTAATCTTGCGTGTGGCACTTTGTCAAACGCCTTTTTTAAATCCAAGTAGATGCAGTCAACCCATCCTCTCTCTCTTGTACTCTATCAACTATTCTAGAATAGAAACTCAATAAATTAGTTACACAAGACCGTCCTTTTCTAAAACCAAATTGGCTATTTGATATTAATTTGTTGTCTTCAAGGAACTCGATCCATTGTTTCTTTATTATTCTTTCACACATCTTGCATATTACACTAGTTAGTGATACCGGTCTGTAATTTAAAGGTTCTTCTTTCCTTCCACTCTTATATATGGGAACCACCTCAGCTCTTTTCCATTCTACTGGCACTGTTCCATTTTCTATTGAGCATTTTATGATGTTGTATATAGGACTTGCTAGTTCTTCCCTACATTCTTTCAGTATTCTGCCTGAGACTTCATCCGGTCCCATTGCCTTCTCTTCATCCAGTTCCTTCATTAACTCTTTTATTTCAAGCTTGGTTACTTTAATCTCTTTCATATAGATTGTCTCTCTATTACCCTGTGGCCTCTCAAATTTGGATTCTTTAGTAAAGACCTCCTGGAATTTTTTATTTAATAGTTCTGCCATACTTTTTGGGTCTTCCACCATCCCGTTCTCTCCTTTTAACCTTTCTATTGTTTCTTTTTGCCTAATTTTTCCATTTATGAATCTATAGAACAATTTTGGTTGCTCCTTACATTTTTCGACAATATCTTTTCAAGTTCTTTTCCTCTTCCTTCCTCACCTTAACATATTCATTTCTCGCTGCCTTGAAGTTTTCCTTGTTTGTTGGATTCCTATTTCTCCTCCACCTTTTCCATGCTCCATCTCTTTTCTCCTTTGCCCTAGCACACCTTGCATTAAACCAATCTTTCTTTCCTTCTTCTTTTGGTCTATATTTTGGGACATATTCCCTGACTCCTGTTTTGTATATTTCCAAAAATAAGTTATATTTGTCTTGCATTGTCTCTGAGTTTTCCATCTCCTCCCAGTCTACGTTTTAAAATAGTTCTTGAGATTCTCAATATCAGCCTTTCTGTAATTTAATCGGTCTCCTTTGTATGAATCGTCTCTATCTTCCTTTCCTTCTTCTATATCTATTTCTAATATTGCATGGTCACTCTTTCCCAATGGGCACTTATATCTTATATCGTCATTCATTTGTATACCCCTTGTAAAAACTAGGTCCAATCTCGCCGGCTCGTCGTTTCCTCTGAATCTTGTGCATTCCTTTACTCTCTGGTCCATCATATTGTCTATCATTAGGTTTAAGAATCTTTCTCCCAGGCTTCTTCCCCCATACCACTTTCATAATTTTCCCAGTCCACTTCTTTACAGTTGAAATCTCCTACTAATATCACTTTTCTCCTTTCTTTAACGATTCTCATTAGACTCCTTATTGTGTCATCTATCATGTCTTTATATTCTTGATTGGTCCATGAATTTGTTTTGGTGGCACATATGTTACAATGATTGTTATCTCTTTTTATTAATATGCATCTTAATATACAATACTTCTGCTTTTCCTTCCCACATTCCACTTGATTGATCACTATCTCCTTCCTTAACATTATCATGACTCCTCCTCCTCCTTTACCCACTCTGTCTCTTCTCCATACATTATACCTATTATCCAAGACTATTTTGATTTCCTCATTTAGTTTTGTTTCAGCCAGGCATACAATATCTGGATTTTCTTTCCTTATGTAATCTCTTAATTCTAATTTACTTGATAAAACCCGTCTATGTTCGTATACATCATTTTTAGTCTTTTGCCTTTATCATTTTTAGTTAAACTTGTTCCACTTTTTTCTCTTCCTTCTCGTTTATATACCATTTCCTTATCCTGTCTCCTAGAATTCTCCAAAAATGCCTTCTTCTCCTCTTCTGACCTTTCATTATTCTTTTCCTTACTGCTGCTGCCAGTTCATTGTATCTCTTCCTTTCTTCCTCATTTCTATTTTTCTTTATATAGATATCCTTGCAGCCTTCTGTTTCTCTAAGTTTTGTTGTTCTATATAATATTTCTTCTGTTGCTGCTTGTGATTTTAGTAATATTTTAATTGGTCTCGTTTTTCCTTCTTGATATGGTCCCATTCTGTTTATTTCTTCTACTTCCTCTTCCAAGTTCTGCCTATCTTCGTCATTAAGATTCTTCAGTAGGTCTTTGACTGATTTCATTTCTTCTTTTCTCTTTTGGTCTATATTTTATATTTTTTTCTTTTATTCCAAATACGACTACACTCTTCTTTTTTTCTGCAATTTCTCTAACTAGATTTTCTTTTGTCTTGAGGACTCCTATCATTTTGTTTGTCATATTTTCTTCTTTTCTTTAAGTTGTTCTTGAATCACCTCCTGAAAATCGGCCTTATCTTTCTTATCTTGGACTCTCCATGCTTGTACTTCTTTTTTAATCACGTTCTGTACTCTTTCCTCTTCCTTGTTTACTAGATCTTTCAGCTTCTCCTTTTCTTTCTCGGCTTTACCGAGTCCTTCTTCCATCTGCTTCTTGTAGTTAGCTACTTCCTTTTTTAGTTCTTCGTTTTCCGCTCTTAGCCTAGCTTCATTTTCTTCCACTTTTCTTATCCTTTCTCTCAGTCTTATAAACTCCATTTCCTGTTCTTTATTCTCTTTCATTTCCATCTTCTCCTTTATCAGTTTATCTAGTTTACATTCAATATTTGACACTCTCTTAAGTAGTGAAGTTGTCGTCGTATCGAACCCTTCGAATACTTGGTCTCCCTCACCGTCATAGTCATCATCAGCCCCTTCTCTATCCTCATGTCTGCATTTGGATGGAATATCTTTTTCACTCATTATTCTTTAATAATTGATTTCATTGAGAGAAAAAAAAAAAAATGAGTCCACACTACCTGCCCAGGCCACTGTAAATACTATACAACAGGTGTAGTGAAGATCAGCTGATCGTCGGAACTGCGCCAGTGTGTCCGCCCTCAACCGTGTCTCTCGTGTGTGTATTTACCTAATTGTATTTACCTAATTGTAACATACGGGAAAAGAGCTATGCTCGTACTGTCCCGTCTCCATATCTACTAATGTCCAGCTTTTTCTTAAAATCATGAATATTCCTTGCGTTGACCACTTCCACGTCTAAACTATTCCATGCTTCCACCCTTCTATGAGGGAAGCTATATTTTTCACATCTCTCCTATAAGTGGCCATTTTAGTTTTTTCCCATGCCCTCTCGACATTCTTTCATTCCACATACACAGATCTTCCCTATCCATTTTTCCATGCCAATCATCACTCTGTATATTGCTATCAGGTCTCCCCTTTCTCTTCTGTTTTCCAGGGTCGGAAGTTGCATTCTGTTCAGTCTGTCTTCATAAGTCAAATCTCTTAAGTCAGGCACCATTTTGTTGCAGCCCTCTGTACTTTCTCTAGTTTCCTTATGTGTTTCTTTAAGTTCGAGCCCACTGTATTGTTGCATATTCAAGCCTTGGTCTTATCATTGCAGTAATTATTTTCTTCATCATTTCTTCATCTAAATATACGAACGCCACTCTTATGTTCCTCAATAAGTTCAATACTTCTCCAATTATTTTGTTTATATGTCTCTCTGGCGATAGGTCATTGGTAATTGTCACCCCAAGGTCTTTTTCTTCATGACTGGTTTTATGTCTTCATTTCCTATCTTGTACATACTCCTGATTCTTCTTTCACTCTTGCCAAACTCTAATTTCTTGCATTTTGTCGTGTTGAACTCCATTTGCCATGTACAGCTCCATTTCCATATTCTGTCCAAGTCTTCCTGGAGTAGTTCGCAATCTTTGTCACATCTCACTTTTCTTAACAATTTTGCATCGTCTGCAAATAGGCTCACATAACTGGACACCCCATCCACCATGTCATTTATGTAGACCGCAAACATTACTGGTGCCAACACTGATCCCTGTGGAACTCCACTCTCCACCAAGCCCCATTCTGATGGTCTGTCCTTAATTATTGTTCTCATTTCTCTTCCTACCAAAAGTCTTCCATCCATTTTAGTAAACTGCCATGCACTCCTCCTACCATTTCAAGTTTCCAGATCAGTCTCCGGTGTGGTACCTTATCAAAGGCCTTTTTTAAATCCAGATATATTCCATCAGCCCAACCATCTCTTTCCTGTATTACATCTATCACCCTCGAATAGTAACATATCAGGTTTGTCGTGCATGAACGCCCTTTTCTAAAACCAAATTGACACTCACAAAGTATGTCATTTTTCTCCAAGAAGTCTGTCCATCTATTCTTCACCACCCTCTCACACATCTTAGCTACCACACTTGTAAGTGACACTGGTCTATAGTTCAATGGGTCTCTCTTGTTACCTGATTTATAAATTGGGACAATGTTAGCTCTTTTCCAGTCTTGGGGCACTACACCTTCCCTTAATGAGGCATCAATTACTTCACAAACTTTTTCTGCCAGTTGCTCCTGCATTCTCTTAAAATCCATCCTGATACCCCATCAGGTCCCACAGCTTTTCTCACTTCTAAACTCCCCATCATATTCTTGATCTCCTCCACAGTTACTTGAAACTCCTTCATAATCCCTTTCTGTTCCATTACCAGTGGTTTGTCAAAAGCAGTCTCCTTTGTGAATACCTTCCGAAAGCATCCATTCATAGCCTCTGCCATTTCCCTGGGATCCTCACTGCAAACTCCATTTACTTCTAAACTTTCAATACTTTCTCTATTTTTGATGTTGTTGTTCACATGTCTGTAAAAAAGCCTTGGTTGGTCTTTACATTTATCAATTATATCCTTTTCTTGTTTCTTTCTTTCTTCTCTTCTAATCAACACATATTCATTTCTTGCTCTTTTGTAACTTTCCCACTGCTTAATCCGTCTTTTCCTTCTCCACCTCTTCCATGCATCCTCTTTTCTTGTTCTAGCCTTTTCACATCTATCGTTAAACCAGTCCTGCTTTCCAACTTCTCTATGTTGTCTTATTGGTACAAATTTTTCTCACCTTCTTTGTATATTTTTATAAATTCCTTCCACTTTTCATTTGCTCCTTAGCACTCTTGAATTTCATCCAATTTGTCTCTTGAAAGAATTTCTTTAGGTTTCCAAAATCTGTCTTGGCATAATTCCATCTTCCCACTTTATATTCTTCATTTCTTCTAGATTTCTCTTCATCTATCACCTTGAACTCCAAAACTGCATGATCACTCTTTGCTAAAGGGCACTCCACCTCATCTCCTCAATGACCATTGGCTCTGTACTAAAGACCAAGTCCAGTCTTGACGATGCTCCCTCTCCTCCAAACCTAGTATCTTCTTTGACCCACTGAGTTAACACATTTTCCATTGCCAGTGTCAATAGTGTATTTCCCCATGTTGTCTCTGATCCTCCATTGACCAGTCCTCCCAACACACCTCTTTACAATTAAAATCTCCCATCATTATAGTTCGTTCACAGCCACCCAACATTTCTTCCAGACATGTTCCTGTATCTCTTATCATTTCTTCATATTCCTGTACTGACCATGCATTTGTCTTAGGTGGTACGTACACCACTATGTAGTGCCTCTTTTTCCTTCATTAGTTTCTGCTCTGATCTTTAGCACTTCTGCCTTTCCCATACCTTCTTTCACTTGATCCACCTTTATATCTTTTTTAACCAGCAACATCACTCCTCCTCCCATCTTACCTACTCTATTTCTTTTCCAAACATTATATTTCCCTTCTCCAACCATCATCAGGTCTTCTCCCTCTCTCAGTTTTGTTTCAGTAAGACCCACAATATCTGGGTTCTTATCCCTCACCACAACCCGTCGTGAACATAGATGATCAATTCACACCTTCCCAGTGGGAATCAAATTCTTTGTAAAAAATTGAGGAAACTAAATTTAACCCCTCCATGTTCAGTCCAGAAAAAACAGATGAAAATGTAGATGATGCCAGTATTTTGGAACAGGAATTAGACAGGCTTAGAAACATTGTGTCGAAGCAAGACCAACTATTGCAACAAATAGGTGCTCATTTACCAACTCCTCAGAGTCAAGTAACATCAACCAAACCCCGTGATATTCCTATCTTAGAACTACACCATTTACAAGGACTCAATGCCACTACTCAACTCCGAATTTTCTTTGAACTTGTTGAACAATGTAGTGAAATAGATGCTAGAGGAGTGCAAATAGCAAAAGGGAGAGTAGGTTCAGAGATAGCAGCTCTCATTCAAACCATCAAATCTTGCACAACTGTAACACTTGGAAAAAACTTAAATCTCTCCTGAATGATCAATTTAATAAAGAAGCTAATTTTGATAGAGCCTGGCAGGACATTAACTCTGAATGTTATGATTGGTCTGAGTCACCACAAGCTTTTGTCAATAACTTCATTTGTAATTATGCCATCTTAGGAACTCGATTTGCCACTGAGAAACTTCCTGATAGGGACAAGATAATCAAAAGGAAACTATGGCAAGGTCTTACTCAAGAAGCCAAAGCAGGATTAGAAGGATTCCTGGATGAGAATTATCCCCTAAACAAATTCATTGAAAGAGTAGAACATGAGCGACAGTGGCTCAAAGCTACTCATGTGCCTTCACTAGGTAGAATTAAACCAGAAAGGAAAGAACACCCACCTAAACTTGACCACCAGACAGAGGCTCAAAATGCAAGTCCACCTGATCTTATAAAATCAAATGCTACATCCAGCGAATCCTCAGATGTCAGTGAATTAAAGAAACAGATCAGGGACTTAGCAGAACA
Organism: Portunus trituberculatus; assembly: GCF_017591435.1. NCBI lineage: Eukaryota > Metazoa > Arthropoda > Malacostraca > Decapoda > Portunidae > Portunus > Portunus trituberculatus. The sequence goes on along the minus strand of NC_059271.1, from coordinate 16,385,854 downwards.
GGTTGGGAAACTACACACTTCCCCACGTCAGCCCCAAAATGAGCGTTATTGCTCGCACTGCCGTTCTCATTCACACAGTTTAAAGGAATGTTGGAGGAAACCTGCTAGAGGGTCCTGTTTTGATTGCAGACAATTCAGTTGTTGGCGAGGAAACAGTAACTGTCCAGGAAAACCAAAGAATATATGACTAGCATTAGCTCACACCTCCCCAACCATCAGCCTGGCTGTTAATAACAAAATCATGAGTGCAGTAGTTGATACAGGTAGCGGTTACACTCTTATCAAGGAAGCAACAGTAAATAAAATGGGGAGTGAAATAAATAAAAGACATGCCCTACCTAACCTACAAGGAATCACGGGTTCACCATTGAGAATGTTGGGCATGGTTTGGCTAGAAATTGGAGTAGGAGATGATCACATACATAAACAGTGGTTCCCAGTAGTGCCAAATAGTTACCTGGATGCAGATTTATTGCTTGGCACTGATGTTCTATCAAGGGCCCCATTTACTTGGAATGGTAAGAGTAACATCACTGTGTGGGGAAATGCTCCATATGTTATAAGTCACATTAAGAGACCAATATCTTTAGATCAAAATGACCAATTAAAAAGCCTCAGACTGACCAAATCTATAAGGATGGAACCTTACCAGTCACTATTCCTACCTGTACCCGTGCAAGAGAAACCCGGGGAGACTTTACTAGTTCATTCCCAGTCAAAAATAAATCAGAATAGTTTGCCATTTCTCGCTCAAGTAGATGAGAGTAACAATATTTCTTTGCCATTCATGAACAACACAAAAGGTATTAAAGTGATTAAACAAGGAACTTTACTTGGAACATTTGAAAGTCTTAATTTTGACACAATTAATGCCATCCAAACCCCAGCTAAATCTCCTCCCCTAGAAATTCATAATGATTTGTTGCCTAAAAATGATCAAGTACAACATAAGGAAAATAGTAGTAGAACTGAGCGTCTCAAGGAGCTCATTAAACAACAGCAATGGAACAACCTAACTCAAGAACAAAAAGCAGAACTGAAATGAGCCATCCTAGATAACCATGAGTTATTCATTATAGACAAAAGTGAATTAGGACTAATGAAAGAACCTCCTGCAAAAATTAATGTGGCTGATCCACAGCCTAGTCATGGTCCTAGATACCGTTATCCTGAGGGAGCCTAAGGCAAAGCTTGGGATGATTATTGTTTTCATGTATCCTTCTCTTTGTGCCGAGAAATGCTGCAGGACATGGAGGACAGGCAAATTATAGAAAAATCAACATCTGCATGGCTTTCACCCATAGTTTTAGTCAATAAACCAGATGGCAGCAATGTTGCATCTTTATCTGTCTTCTAAAAGAATGTGCTTAGACTACCATCAAGTGAACAAGCATCTAGCCACAGACATTTATCCATTACCAAAATTAGAAGAACTGGTAGACCAAGCAGCTGGTCATAACTTTTATGCAACTCTTGACATGCAGGAAGCTTACTTTCAAATCCTTCTGGAAGAAAATAGCAGGGACCTTACAGCTTTTAGTGATGGAGTGACATTATACAGATTTAGGAGGCTACCCTTTGGATTTAGTTGCTCCCCAGCCATCTTTACCCGCCACATGGCCTCTTTTTTATCCCCCCTGTTGAAGGAAGGTTGGATTAGAAATTACTTAGATGACCTTATTATTTGGGCCCCTGATTTTGCATCACTTACTCACAAACTCAGAAAAACTTTCAAATTACTTAAGGAAAATGGAGTTAAACTAAATTTAAGCAAATGTGAAATGGCTAGAAATGAAGTTACTTTCCTTGGATTTAAAATTTCTAAACTAGGCAGTCAACTTGGCCCAAAGAATGTGGAAACAGTTCTTGAAATGAAAGCCCCAACTAAAGTAAAAGAAGTCAGAAGATTCTTAGGCATGACAGGTTTCTATAGAAAACATATCCCTAATTATGCTAAAATTGCCACACCCTTAACTCAGCTCACCAGGAAAAATCAAGTTTTTAAATGGACAGAACAATGTCAAAGTGCTTTTGAAACACTAAAAGAGAACCTTTCTAAATCACCGGTTCTTGTTAGAGCCCAACCTTATCAACCTTTCATTGTAACTACTGATGCTAGCAATACCCATGTAGGAGGTGTGCTTAGTCAAACTCAGAGTAATGGCGAAGTTAAACCTCTTGGTTACTTCTCAAAAAAATTGAACTCCACTGAAAGTAGATATGCAGCCACAGACAAAAAAGCTTTGGCAGTAATGCTAACTTGTCGCCACTTTCATCATTACTTGTGGGGAACTAAATTTACCATCCTAACTGATCACCAACCCCTCACTAGTATATTCAAGAGAAAAACAAAGTCAGCTAGAATGAATCGCTGGATCATGGAGATGAGAGAGTACCATTATGAAATAAAGTATGTTCAAGGAAAGTACAATTATGTGGCAGATCAGCTCTCACGACCAGTCAGAATAGGCCAACGTTGTCCAACCACCACTATTTTAGGCCTAACTTCAGAAGAATTTGTCAAATGCCAAAGAGAGGAAGTAAAGTGGAGAGAAATGATTGAGTATTCAGGAGGAGGATCCATCCCAACAAAGAAATATCACAAAACTATCCTAGAACAGTTCATTTTAAAAAATGAAATATTATATTATGTAAAGGAAACAGCTGATGGCAGTATACAATATAACCTAGTAGTCCCACACAGCATAAAACAAATTGCTTTATCACAAGCACATGAAAAATCAGGTCATCTAGGGCAAAAGAAAACCATAAAGAAGGCTGAAGAATTGTTCTACTGGTGCAATTTAAAAATTGATGGCCCATACCAAGAGTCACGAAGGTTTAAGGTCGAGGGTAGAAGGGAAGGTAATGTGGTACCAAGAGTCGCTGTCATTATTGGAATGAAGAGCAGAGGGAAGGTCGAAGGAAGGCATGGGTGCCCCGTGTCTTCCACATGACCTTCGAAGAAATATTTTATAATTTTCGTAAGCTGGAGTGACCAACGAATAGTATGAACTAAAATCAACATCAAGTAATATTTTCAATCTCGGAAAACCGATAGTTAGGTTTCCACGTAAGTTACTATTCTTTTTATAATAGTGAAGGATCGCCTTAAAATCGCAAGGTGGAAGAACGCAGTGGATCCAGAAAGCTCGCCACCTAGCTGTTTTATGAAGCTTGTTTTCGTTTGTCAGGAAAGTTACACTGTTTATTTCATGGTAATAAATATTTTCTTTAGTGAGCTCATCATCCAAGCCTATTAAAGACCAAATATGTGCATGAGTTAATGGATAATAGGAAGTGACAGGTGAACTGCCAACAGACAGAAAGCTGTCAAAGTATGCAAAGAAAAGCCAGTCACAAGGTAAATACTAGCCTGTATAAGCAGGTTTAAAACAAAACCACAAAGATGTATGTAGGGATGTAGACAGAGAATTTCACAAGCACCCCACTTCACACTAACCCAGGACTTCTTATCTCTCTCTCTCTCTCTCTCTCTCTCTCTCTCTCTCTCTCTCTCTCTCAACAAAGACAGTGAGTGACATAAGCATTGAGTGCAATAATGTTAAAGCTAAGTCAACAGATAACTTTTCACTGAGTTGGGTGTGATGTGCAAGGATTTAATTAAGTCTAGGTATACTGACAGTATTGTAGGTAGTTCTCAAGATGTATAGTCCTGTATCCAAACTATTTCAGGCCATGATTAATGTAATTCATGATTGACTATACTAATGTGTTAACTATGGAATTTTTAATGATATGCATACAAATTGTGGTCTAGCAGATCCCAAAGAATACAAATTTCTCAACTCTTGTAATGAACTACCACTGCTTCTTGATATGGATTTTGTAAGACAGTGATTTCCAAACACATGATAAATTACCACTTTAGGGATAATGGAAGGATACAGAAAAAAAAGAAAGTTAAGAATTCTGGAAGTTATGAAAACACTGCAGTCTGTAAAGTTGTTGAATAAACCTGTTATAAATACATAGTGAAATTTAGCAACAACAATAAACATTCAGAACTGCTATACATATACAAAACTTGAAAAGAAGAAAAAAATATTTAAGTGTGTGGCAGGCCAGGTTTTCAATAAGGAATGCTTGAGTACACAGATATTCAATAACTTTGATCACATGTGGGCTTGTTACTCACTATCTGAGCCTGCCTCTGTTTCACATTGTCAGTTTCTCTCTAAGCACCAGCTGATGCTAAAATCTTGAATTTTATTTAGCTATAAATATCTTAATATTAAAAAAAATGTTAATGGCATTAAATGACTTGGTGATCTCCTCCCAAGCTTTTTTTTTTTTTTCTTGTGAAGGCTAGCTGGGTTTGTTGAGCAGTCTTGCAAGTCTTTATTCTCTTTCACAAGATTGAGAATCATTATTCTCTGTTCATGCGTGAGTGGCGAGGCCCGGTCACAGCTTCTTCCCTCCATTCTTGTAGCGGGCATTGTTGTTTTGTTGTTGTTCGTGGAGCTCAAATCCGGATTACAGTCATACCAATACTGAAACAACTGTTACCAACTCTTGTTAGTGGCAGACCTCTCGCGGCCCTACATTCCACGGCGACTCTTGGTACGGATTGAAAGTAAGGGCAGAGGCTTTGCCTTGCTGGTCGAAGGGAAGGTCCATGCCTTGGCCTTCGTGACTCTTGGTACGGCCCGATGTTTCTTATTATGTAAAACAATGTGTAACATGTCAAAGATTCAAAGGCCAGACAGGATTACAGCAGCCTTTCCAAAAATTGCCTTCAGTGGGGAAACCACTAGAGAGAATAGGGATTGACTTGACTGACATGATTCCAGGAAGTCAAGGTTACAGATATGTGCTTAGTGTTGTAGATCATTTCAGTCGATATGTAAAATTCTATCCCTTGAAAACCAAACACACACAAGGGGTCATTGAGGCGCTAGCACAGTACGTGACAGACTTTGGAGCCCCCAAGAGCATCATGCTGGACAACGGAGGTGAGTTCACTTCCCAAGCCTTCCAGCAGTTTTGCCAGCAACACCCCATCACGCTGTACTACACCACGCCATACCACCCCCAGGGGAATGAAATCACTGAAAGACTCCACCGCACTCTCAAGACAATCTTGGCCACACTCTGCCAAGGTCACCCTCTTCGATGGCCCAGACTACTGCAGACCTGTCAAGCTACGATGAACGCTGCTGTTCATACCAGCACCGCTCAACAACCCTACTTTGCATTTTTTTCAAGACCTGCACCAAGAGTGGTGGGTACCAGGTTACCTACTATAACCAGGGAAGAGGACGATATTAGTATCGCTCACCGGGTTATTAGAGAAACACAGGAGAAAATGACCAGAAAATATCGCAGTGTCACAAATCGAAAACGCAAGGACCAAAGGGTTAACTCTGGAGCATTGGTGTGGGTAAAACGAGAGGTAAATGAACCAGGAGTGTGTAAGAAACTATGTGTCAAGTGGAATGGACCATACCAAGTTGTAGAAGTGTTGAGAGATGGTGGTGGTTATGTGGTAAAAGACACATTTACGGGGCAAGTGTTGCAAAGGGCAGCTGAAAAGGTGAAACCGTACTATGGAAGTGAAGAGTATGTGGTGGAATCCCAAGATACTGTGTTTCAGGCAGACTTAGAGACGGAAGTGTTACTGCCACGGGTTCATAATTGTCCGAGACGCTACATCGAGGAGTGTTAGAGTGTAGGGAAGGATGTGGAATGAGTAGAAGTTGGTAAAGTGTATAATAGTTACCTTAACATTATCACACCCTGATCTAGATAATAGTGCCAGAACCAGGCTTGGAGATGAGATGTATGTATAGAGAGGAAGGTTGTTGATTACTTCGCGGATTTTTACTGCAACTAACAGTCAGCACGGGTCACATTGTGGTAGTCTACTTCAGGACGTGGTAAGCTCTCATGTATTACTTTAGTATTACCTAACCACAGTGGATGGTAGTATGAATGAGAGTATGAATGAGTGTGCGAAAGGAGTTGGGGTACTGGAAGTATTGAATCTTGCCACCGAGAGCAGCGGAAGTCTTAAGGCTAAGATTTCATACTGACAGTGTGCCAAGAGGTTGGCTGGGGTGATTAACTTCCTCAGGGTATAGGGAAATTTGGTGTCATGTCTCTAAGGGACATTGTGGAGTTATGGTTATACAAGGAAGGTTGTTGATTACTTCGCGGATTTTTACTGCAACTAACAGTCAGCACGGGTCACATTGTGGTAGTCTACTTCAGGACGTGGTAAGCTCTCATGTATTACTTTAGTATTACCTGACCACAGTGGATGGTAGTATGAATGAGAGTATGAATGAGTGTGCGAAAGGAGTTGGGGTACTGGAAGTATTGAATCTTGCCACCGAGAGCAGCGGAAGTCTTAAGGCTAAGATTTCATACTGATAGTGTGCCAAGAGGTTGGCTGGGGTGATTAACTTCCTCAGGGTATAGGGAAATTTGGTGTCATGTCTCTAAGGGACATTGTGGAGTTATGGTTATACAAGGCCATTGTTTGTTATATCTGTTGTAATTCATGATAAGAAATGTCAAGTACAAAAAATTTTTCCAGAGCCATTGGTGAAGACAGCCATCTGATCAGAGGTCTGTGGATAAAGTGTAGGAGCTTATTGTCACTCGGGAGAGGAACATTACCTTTACTGGTGGAACAGAGAGACTTGGAGTAGGTGAAAAATTCTATTTGGGGGAGGAAAATCTCGTGTAGTGCCGGGGATTGTAGGTTAAGGTAGAATAAGTTGGAACAAATTATTATGTTGAAATAATGTACTATTCTATAATTTCGTCATGTGGTGCAAGGGACGCACATCGAGGCATACATACAGATGGACAAAAACGGTTGAAGCAGGTAGGGATGGGTAATCGATTCGTGTTAAGCGTAGGTTCATTATTTACAAAGAAGTCATTAGCTGATTGCTAGAATTTTTCACCTTCTTATCTGGGGAAATAAATATCCTATTCCATCCTACCAGCCAATTAAAGTAAAAGCTTAATCTCATACTGTAATATTCACCGTCAATACATCACTCGGCTACTGTTGAGTGGAGATGGGAGAGACTCGCGAGCGAGTTTCCCACGGTTCGCCAGTCCCGTCTCGTTTCCCTTCCAAGCAGGTGGGTGTTCCAACTCAGAGTAGTTATTATTAATATAACAGTGTTTTCTGGTTATTATTCTGATTATTATTGATGCTACCATAATATTTATCAAACGAAATAGTCAGTCCCGTCTCGTCTCCCTTCCAAGCAGAACAAAGAGAAAGTTAAACTAAAGAAAAGTCTGTCTGTGTGTGCCTCCCAATGTGTTTTTGGTTGTTCAAGGCTAGAATTATGAGAGTAGAGTTGTCGAGGATCAGTGTGCTTAGTTCCTAATTTCTCAGGCTGTGAGATACGGTGTTAATTCTATTGTAATCAGAGGTGAAGCCCCCAGGCTCCCTCCTGAAGCTTACGATCAGTGTAAGAAGGTGGTGTCAGGAGGTAGTGCTATAATTTGTGTTTTATTGTGATGCACCAGAAAAATACTTCTCGTGCTGTTTCGTGAAAAGAATCATCCTCTCAAGGTGAGCTAACTGTAACCCCAGAACCCGCATCCCCCTCTTTTAAAGTTCAAAAGTGTCGTCAGGAAGAACAGAAAAAAAAAGAAAGAAATCCAGTGCCAAAGATTAGTGACTCAGTTGTGGCCCCCCCATCGTGGAGTGGGAGTCACACACTGCGCTACCATAAAGACAAGTACTTAAATTCTGTGTATCCATTGGGGTTCCACAAAGTTTACTTATTTGTTTATCAGTTCTCCAATTAATTTTCAACTTAAATATTCAATCTTGTTGTTTCTTTTCAAATTTTTAACCCCTTCAATACAGTGACACCTATGTGGGAGTCATGAAGCGCCTATGTGGGAGTCATACGGTGACGCCTACGTAGACGTCACATTTCTTTTCTGAGCTTTCTTCAGTTCAGTTGTCCCGTATAGTGTGTTGGATACCAACTACACACGCCGTATGCTGTCCTTGAAATCCTAGTGCTCCTCCCACCATCCTTGTCTCCACCAATCACTAAAGATAAGCTACATGCATCCCACCTTGTGTCTAAAATTACCCCATCTCTCTCTCTCTCTCTCTCTCTCTCTCTCTCTCTCTCTCTCTCTCTCTCTCTCTCCTCCCTCCCCATCTCCCTTTCCTCCCTCCCCATCTCCCTTCCCTCCCTCCCCCTCTCCCTCTCGAAAGATAAGTTACATGCGTCCCGCCTTGTAATATTCGTGAAAACACACACACACACACACACCCGGTAGCTCAGTGGTTAGAGCGCTGGCTTCACAAGCCAGATGACCGGGTTCGATTCGGCCGGGTGGAGATATTTGGGTGTGTCTCCTTTCACGTGTAGCCCCTGTTCACCTAGCAGTGAGTAGGTACGGGATGTAAATCGAGGAGTTGTGACCTTGTTGTCCCGGTGTGTGGTGTGTGCCTGGTCTCAGACCTATCCCAAGATCGGAAATAATGAGCTCTGAGCTCGTTCCGTAGGGTAACGTCTGGCTGTCTCGTCAGAGACTGCAGCAGATCAAACAGTGAATACACACACACACACACACACACACACACACACGGGACATCGTCGATGGCGGAGGTGGTCGCTGAGCTCCAGAGCAATCATCTATAATTCTACAGTTACCATTGCCTAAGAGTAACCAAGGTGGGAAAGGAGCTGGTAATGTTTGTCCCGTCTCCATATAGTCATGTTAACTGTTGATTAGCAAAATAATGTCCAGTGAAGGTAAATATAAACTGTAGCCTGCGTTTGAGCCATCAGCTGGTTTGTTTACGTCTGCGCAACATGGCGGCCGTGAACTCGAAAGAGGAATCAGACTTCACAGGGTTTCAAGGAATAATGGAGAAGAGCGCTTATGTGAAGAAAATTCTGGAGTTAGAAGGTAAAATTGAAAAACTGTTTGAAAAGTATGAGGGCCTGGAAACGAGTTATGACAATGTAAAGAAAGACTGTGCCGATATGAAGAAGGAAAATGCAGCACTGAAAGAGGAAGTTAAGCTAATTAAAGTGAATTGCGAAAATGTGGAGAATCTCTAGGAAAAGTGATGGAGAAGCAGGCTGAATGGAAAAAAAGTCAGGAAGTGGAAAGAAAGGAGGTAAATTACAAAGTTGCAAGTCTGGAAAAGGAAATCAAAGAGTCAGGGAGAAAACTTTGGGCCTTGCTGAAATTATAGATCAACAGATCATAGAAGAGAAGATAGCTGAGAAAGTGGTGAAGGTTATTAAGTCAAATGAGACATTGGTGAGGGAAACTGTAGACAAAAAGAGATGTGTGGTGATATTTGGTGTGGAGGAGGATAAGACACCGAGTAAAATGGAGAGAGAGAAAACATAAAAAGGTGATAAATAATATCATTAATGTGGTGCAGGAGGAGGAAAAGACCTAGTACAAGAAATAGAGGACTTCCATAGAATTGGAAAGTTCACAAGAGAAGGTATGAGGCCAATAAGAATCAAACTTAAGTCACAAAAGGATGTAGATGAATTGGTGGAGAAGTCATGGAGGCTAGCCCAGCAGGAAACAACAAGGAAGATTTGGTTGAGAAGAGATCTCGGTGAAAAGGAAAGAGAAATGTTAAATGAGTTGAGAAAGGAGGCTTTGAAAAAAATGAAGAGAGGACAGAAGAGGAGAAGAAAGAGTTTTTCTGGAGAATCTTGGATATGAGACTGAGGAAGTGGTTCATAACCCAGAAAAGTACAGCAAGAAAGGACTAAAGAAACTTACATATGAGCGAAATGTAATGTATTCCAACATAAATGGAGTGATATCGGGATTTTAGAACTCAACGATTACTTGAGGGACAAGAACCCAGATATTGTGGGTCTTACTGAAACAAAACTGAGAGAGGAGAAGACCTGATGAAGGTTGGAGAAGGAAATATAACGTTTGGAAAAGAAATAGAGTAGGTAAGATGGGAGGAGGAGTGATGTTGCTGGTTAAAAAGATATAAAGGTGGATCAAGTGAAAAAGGTATGGGAAAGGCAGAAGTGCTAAAGATCAGAGCAGAAACTAATGAAGGAAAAAGAGGCACTACATAGTGGTGTACGTACCACCTAAGACAAATGCATGGTCAGTACAGGAATATGAAGAAATGATAAGTGATACAGGAACATGTCTGGAAGAAATGTTGGGTGGCTGTGAACGAACTATAATGATGGGAGATTTTAATTGTAAAGAGGTGTGTTGGGAGGACTGGTCAATGGAAGGATCAGAGACAACATGGGGAAATACACTATTGACACTGGCAATGGAAAATGTGTTAACTCAGTGGGTCAAAGAAGATACTAGGTTTGGAGGAGAGGGAGCATCGTCAAGACTGGACTTGGTCTTTAGTACAGAGCCAATGGTCATTGAGGAGATGAGGGTGGAGTGCCCTTTAGCAAAGAGTGATCATGCAGTTTTGGAGTTCAAGGTGATAGACGAAGAGAAATCTAGAAGAAATGAAGAATATAAAGTGGGAAGATGGAATTATGCCAAGACAGATTTTGGAAACCTAAAGAAATTCTTTCAAGAGACAAATTGGATGAAATTCAAGAGTGCTAAGGAGCAAATGAAAAGTGGAAGGAATTTATAAAAATATACAAAGAAGGTGAGAAAAATTTGTACCAATAAGACAACATAGAGAAGTTGGAAAGCAGGACTGGTTTAACGATAGATGTGAAAAGGCTAGAACAAGAAAAGAGGATGCATGGAAGAGGTGGAGAAGGAAAAGACGGATTAAGCAGTGGGAAAGTTACAAAAGAGCAAGAAATGAATATGTGTTGATTAGAAGAGAAGAAAGAAAGAAACAAGAAAAGGATATAATTGATAAATGTAAAGACCAACCAAGGCTTTTTACAGACATGTGAACAACAACATCAAAAATAGAGAAAGTATTGAAAGTTTAGAAGTAAATGGAGTATGCAGTGAAGATCCCAGGAAATGGCAGAGGCTATGAATGGATGCTTTCGGAAGGTATTCACAAAGGAGACTGCTTTTGACAAACCACTGGTAATGGAACAGAAAGGGATTATGAAGGAGTTTCAAGTAACTGTGGAGGAGATCAAGAACATGATGGGGAGTTTAGAAGTGAGAAAAGCTGTGGGACCTGATGGGGTATCAGGATGGATTTTAAGAGAATGCAGGGAGCAATTGGCAGAAAAAGTTTGTGAAGTAATTGATGCCTCATTAAGGGAAGGTGTAGTGCCCCAAGACTGGAAAAGAGCTAACATTGTCCCAATCTATAAATCAGGTAACAAGAGAGACCCATTGAACTATAGACCAGTGTCACTTACAAGTGTGGTAGCTAAGATGTGTGAGAGGGTGGTGAAGACTAGATGGACAGACTTCTTGGAGAAAAATGACATACTTTGTGAGTGTCAATTTGGTTTTAGGAAAGGGCGTTCATGCACGACAAACCTGATATGTTACTATTCGAGGGTGATAGATGTAATACAGGAAAGAGATGGTTGGGCTGATGGAATATATCTGGATTTAAAAAAGGCCTTTGATAAGGTACCACACCAGAGACTGATCTGGAAACTTGAAATGGTAGGAGGAGTGCATGGCAGTTTACTAAAATGGATGGAAGACTTTTGGTAGGAAGAGAAATGAGAACAATAATTAAGGACAGACCATCAGAATGGGGATTGGTGGAGAGTGGAGTTCCACAGGGATCAGTGTTGGCACCAGTAATGTTCGCAGTCTACATAAATGACATGGTGGATGGGGTGTCCAGTTATGTGAGCCTATTTGCAGACGATGCAAAATTGTTACGAAAAGTGAGATGTGACAAAGATTGCGAACTACTCCAGGAAGACTTGGACAGAATATGGAAATGGAGCTGTACATGGCAAATGGAGTTCAACACGACAAAATGCAAGAAAATAGAGTTTGGCAAGAGTGAAAGAAGAATCAGGAGTATGTACAAGATAGGAAATGAAGACATAAAACCAGTCATGAAGAAAAAGACCTTGGGGTGACAATTACCAATGACCTATCGCCAGAGAGACATATAAACAAAATAATTGGAGAAGTATTGAACTTATTGAGGAACATAAGAGTGGCGTTCGTATATCTAGATGAAGAAATGATGAAGAAAATAATTACTGCAATGATAAGACCGAGGCTTGAATATGCAACAATACAGTGGGCTCGAACTTAAAGAAACACATAAGGAAACTAGAGAAAGTACAGAGGGCTGCAACGAAAATGGTGCCTGACTTAAGAGATTTGACTTATGAAGACAGACTGAAAAGAATGCAACTTCCAACCCTGGAAAACAGAAGAGAAAGGGAGACCTGATAGCAATATACAGAGTGATGATTGGCATGGAAAAATGGATAGGGAAGATCTGTGTATGTGGAATGGAAGAATGTCGAGAGGGCATGGGAAAAACTAAAATGGCCACTTATAGGAGAGATGTGAAAAATATAGCTTCCCTCATAGAAGGGTGGAAGCATGGAATAGTTTAGACGTGGAAGTGGTCTACGCAAGGAATATTCATGATTTTAAGAAAAAGCTGGACATTAATAGATATGGAGACGGGACAACACGAGCATAGCTCTTTTCCCGTATGTTACAATTAGGTAAATACAATTAGGTAAATACACACACACACACACTAATGAAGGAAAAAAGAGGCACTACATAGTGGTGTACGTACCACCTAAGACAAATGCATGGTCAGTACAGGAATATGAAGAAATGATAAGTGATACAGGAACATGTCTGGAAGAAATGTTGGGTGGCTGTGAACGAACTATAATGATGGGAGATTTTAATTGTAAAGAGGTGTCTTGGGAGGACTGGTCAATGGAAGGATCAGAGACAACATGGGAAATACACTATTGACACTGGCAATGGAAAATGTGTTAACTCAGTGGGTCAAAGAAGATACTAGGTTTGGAGGAGAGGAGCATCGTCAAGACTGGACTTGGTCTTTAGTACAGAGCCAATGGTCATTGAGGAGATGAGGGTGGAGTGCCCTTTAGCAAAGAGTGATCATGCAGTTTTGGAGTTCAAGGTGATAGATGAAGAGAAATCTAGAAGAAATGAAGAATATAAAGTGGGAAGATGGAATTATGCCAAGACAGATTTTGGAAACCTAAAGAAATTCTTTCAAGAGACAAATTGGATGAAATTCAAGAGTGCTAAGGAGCAAATGAAAAGTGGAAGGAATTTATAAAATATACAAAGAAGGTGAGAAAAATTTGTACCAATAAGACAACATAGAGAAGTTGGAAAGCAGGACTGGTTTAACGATAGATGTGAAAAGGCTAGAACAAGAAAAGAGGATGCATGGAAGAGGTGGAGAAGGAAAAGACGGATTAAGCAGTGGGAAAGTTACAAAAGAGCAAGAAATGAATATGTGTTGATTAGAAGAGAAGAAAGAAAGAAACAAGAAAAGGATATAATTGATAAATGTAAAGACCAACCAAGGCTTTTTACAGACATGTGAACAACAACATCAAAAATAGAGAAAGTATTGAAAGTTTAGAAGTAAATGGAGTATGCAGTGAAGATCCCAGGAAATGGCAGAGGCTATGAATGGATGCTTTCGGAAGGTATTCACAAAGGAGACTGCTTTTGACAAACCACTGGTAATGGAACAGAAAGGGATTATGAAGGAGTTTCAAGTAACTGTGGAGGAGATCAAGAATATGATGGGGAGTTTAGAAGTGAGAAAAGCTGTGGGACCTGATGGGGTATCAGGATGGATTTTAAGAGAATGCAGGGAGCAACTGGCAGAAAAAGTTTGTGAAGTAATTGATGCCTCATTAAGGGAAGGTGTAGTGCCCCAAGACTGGAAAAGAGCTAACATTGTCCCAATCTATAAATCAGGTAACAAGAGAGACCCATTGAACTATAGACCAGTGTCACTTACAAGTGTGGTAGCTAAGATGTGTGAGAGGGTGGTGAAGAATAGATGGACAGACTTCTTGGAGAAAAATGACATACTTTGTGAGTGTCAATTTGGTTTTAGAAAAGGGCGTTCATGCACGACAAACCTGATATGTTACTATTCGAGGGTGATAGATGTAATACAGGAAAGAGATGGTTGGGCTGATGGAATATATCTGGATTTAAAAAAGGCCTTTGATAAGGTACCACACCGGAGACTGATCTGGAAACTTGAAATGGTAGGAGGAGTGCATGGCAGTTTACTAAAATGGATGGAAGACTTTTGGTAGGAAGAGAAATGAGAACAATAATTAAGGACAGACCATCAGAATGGGGCTTGGTGGAGAGTGGAGTTCCACAGGGATCAGTGTTGGCACCAGTAATGTTTGCGGTCTACATAAATGACATGGTGGATGGGGTGTCCAGTTATGTGAGCCTATTTGCAGACGATGCAAAATTGTTAAGAAAAGTGAGATGTGACAAAGATTGCGAACTACTCCAGGAAGACTTGGACAGAATATGGAAATGGAGCTGTACATGGCAAATGGAGTTCAACACGACAAAATGCAAGAAAATAGAGTTTGGCAAGAGTGAAAGAAGAATCAGGAGTATGTACAAGATAGGAAATGAAGACATAAAAACCAGTCATGAAGAAAAAGACCTTGGGGTGACAATTACCAATGACCTATCGCCAGAGAGACATATAAACAAAATAATTGGAGAAGTATTGAACTTATTGAGGAACATAAGAGTGGCGTTCGTATATTTAGATGAAGAAATGATGAAGAAAATAATTACTGCAATGATAAGACCGAGGCTTGAATATGCAACAATACAGTGGGCTCCGAACTTAAAGAAACACATAAGGAAACTAGAGAAAGTACAGAGGGCTGCAACAAAATGGTGCCTGACTTAAGAGATTTGACTTATGAAGACAGACTGAAAAGAATGCAACTTCCGACCCTGGAAAACAGAAGAGAAAGGGAGACCTGATAGCAATATACAGAGTGATGATTGGCATGGAAAAATGGATAGGGAAGATCTGTGTATGTGGAATGAAAGAATGTCGAGAGGGCATGGGAAAAACTAAAATGGCCACTTATAGGAGAGATGTGAAAAATATAGCTTCCCTCATAGAAGGGTGGAAGCATGGAATAGTTTAGACGTGGAAGTGGTCAACGCAAGGAATATTCATGATTTTAAGAAAAAGCTGGACATTAATAGATATGGAGACGGGACAACACGAGCATAGCTCTTTTCCCGTATGTTACAATTAGGTAAATACAATTAGGTAAATACACACACACACACACACACACACACACACACACACACACACACACACACACACACACAGCTCGTTCCGTAGGGTAACGTCTGGCTGTCTCGTCAGAGACTGCAGCAGATCAAACAGTGAATTACACACACAAATACAAAAACAACAAATTTTCTAATCTCTCTTTCTCTCTCCTCCCTAAGTTTCCCTCTCCCTTCCCTCCCTCCCCCTCTTCCTCTCGAAAGATAAGCTACATGCGTTCCACTTGTGTCTAAAATATTAGCAAATGTCACACACTCTCTCTCTCTCTCTCTCTCTTTCTCTCTCTTTTTCTCCGAAGAGAGAAGCATCCACTTTCCTCTTTGAAGGCGATATAGTGACTAAAAAAAGCAGCATAATACACAAAGACGACAAGTATGACAAGCTTGCACGAGTTTCCCGCGTTCGGGCGCGCGGCACTACCACCCGTATATCATACAGGCGGGCTTTTCTAACATCTGGCGCGAAGGGGTTAATAATTTTGAAGCTAAAGATGGAGAGTCAGGAGGCGAGTCAGCCCGACAGTTGTGAGTGTTGTGAGTGTGTGTGTGTGTGTGTGTGTGTGTGTGGTGGGGAGCGGGCGTTACACAAGCTCCAATCATCATTCCTATAGTTGAAGTCACTTACCACCGCATACCTTACTGTACCTGGCTGCTCTATTTATTTCCTCCCATAAAGAAGAGTATTTCATTTGTAGTATTAGATGGCCTGTACACTAAACCCAATACTATTGATTGTGACCCATCCTTAATATCCACCCAGACTCTGTTGTGCTACCTATCATAATTGTAGTATTTATGCAACATTGCAATGTGTCCTTAACGTACAAGGCCACACCTCCTTGCCCCTCTTGTTTTAACTATCCATATGAAAAGTATACAACCCTGAAATTTCAACCTCTGGATCAGATAATTTCAATGACATGTCTAACCAAGTTTCAGTTCATGCAATTATATCAAAATTTTCAACACAAGTTGCTCCTCTAAGCAAATCTATCTTATTTAAAATACTCCTACAGTTTGTTTGAGCTATTTTCACCCGTACTAAACTGTTTACTTTTCTAGATTCAACTATTGTCTTTTCTATGGTTCTTAGGAGTCCATTCTCTCTCTCCTGACTAAAGAAACAAACACTGGAGTGCGTTTAACTCACGTTCAAGTGTTCCAGCCAAAACTCGAACACTGCCATGACAAATGCACTTCATCCCTGGCATAGAAAGTGTCCTTACCATAGAAGAGGTCCCAGTTGTCGTTGAACGTCCATCCATTGCTATGTGATTTTTTTTTTCAAATGCGATGCACTTTTTTGTTTTACTAATGGGTATATTCCTTTTATTTTTATTTATTTTTTTAATGTGATTTCATTCCTGTATTGACGAAATAAATCAAGTGAATGGTTTTAAAGTTATAGCAAAATTCGTAAGAAAATATAGGTGTATTTTAGAGGGTTTATCCTTCAAAATGGTTTCTCTGTCAGGTTTGAAGGGGTTTCTATTGTAGAACATTTTGTTGGTACATTTTGAAAATTTCGTCTGTAAGCCTCTCTGTGAATTTTTACATGTAATTTCGTTTAAGTTCTGTGAATTTAAGAGAAAAATAAATGTCAGAAAAGTTTGAAGCCGGTTATAAATATTGTATGATCAACAATCTATAGAAAAGTTATGGTCTTTGTAACAACAAGAATTACTCAAATCAGATAAAGCATAATGGAGATATGCTCTTTTAAATTGCAAAAAAATACTTTTGAGATAAAGCCATTTCAAAGTCTGAGTATACCACAGGACCTTTTAAAAATTAAATGGCATCCCATATATCAGTCTACACCTTGTCAGTGGTTTCCTCCCTCGTTCCTCATAATGTTAAGTAATCTAATTTGTTTGTTTGCATTTTTATAACTGGAACATACGGAACAAAAGAATTTATTTGGGAAGTCCACAGCACACAGGAAGATATAAAGGTGACTTGTAAACATGACGAAACGTGGCATGCACCACCCCACGTACCCTCTGAGTCACTGATAAGGGCTAACTCATTATCCTCTGGCTCCTTATAGATGCCATAGTATCCAGAAAAAGTTATTCAGTTTTACCAAAGTTTATTGAATAGGCACTTTACCTGAGTGTTAGTGCAACCGCCCATCAGGTGACTGTAGAACAGTGAGACCCTCACGTTGACATGATACTATATATTTTGGTCAAAAACCTGTTGACAGAAAATATCACAGTAAAAACAATACAATACGCACGTTTCCCTTTGGCAAGGATGTAGCTGAAATAATCGGGCCCTTCAACAGGTCGCACTAGCTGTGAGACAGGTACATGTTACATAATGTGAGGCAACTAGAATACTGTTATGTAATGGTGCTTAAGTTAACCCCCTTCCTTCCCAGTGATAGAAGCCTGTAAGTAGAGAATTGTGATGTGGAGGGGGAGACATTTCTTTCCCTTGTAACCAAGATTATTTGTTTGTCCTATGCAAGTTTCTTTGTTTGTATGTGGGAATGTATTACCAGTAAATAAACTTCTGGTTGGGTATTACCATCAGGTTAATATATAACTTATGTTCTAAAGAACGAGGAAGTGCCAGTTGGCACTGCATAATGTAGGAGGAGCTGCAGCAGGACCTGGTATTCAGCCCAGCCACACATATTTCAAATTGTCTTCGCAATAAAGTCTTGGAGAAGTCTTGGTTTTCTCTGATCCTCACTGCCTCTGGGATAGCCTTAAGGGACTAGATACTTCTCAGGACTGAGTTTGGCAAATGAACCATGCAGGGAGGATTACCAAGGAAACCTGGCCTTATTACCTAAGTTAGAAAGACATAACTGCCTAAGAGAAACTTATATATATATACCACTGAAGTGTTTACTCTAGTTTGAGCTGTCTACTAGCTTAGAGTGTCGCCAGAGGAAAAGGCTATACACTGCCTGCTCAACCTGCCATGAGGATACAGTAAGGTGAGGGATACGGCACGCCACCCAGGAGCTTCTATAGGAGCGTTTTCCCACTAGCATATATATATATATATATATATATAGATAGATAGATAGATAGATAGATAGATAGATAGATAGATATAACAACCAGGATCTCTACAAAAGATTTTGGTATGGCAGCCTAAACTCTCCGTGACAAAGGGATAGCTGACAAACGCCCCAAAAACCTGACACGGGTATATGAGAATCAAGGGAGTGTCATAAAATTTTTAGATGCGCTAATTGGATGCCTCTGAAAGGTTTCATAAATACAATAAAATGTATGCCTGCTTTGAGAATATGATAGACAGACTACTTTCTTACGTGCAGTATTGTTACTCTGTGTGCTGCGGGGCTGGGTGTTCCGCAGGCCCCCACGTATCAATCTCTCCTAACACAGCTTAGGGAGAGGGCTCACACTTGCTTGGCATCTTGTTTGCCTTTGTTCTGGCTGGCCCTGTCTTGCTGCAGTGCTGTGACCCATTGCTGTGGTCCTTGCACAGCCAGTCCTACTTCTGCACTGCCTGACTCCAATGGTTTAGACTTCTAATTCCTCATCACGGCCAGCCCGCTACCAAAGCCTCACCACGGCCACTCAACTATCAAGCCTCCACGCTTCCAGCAAGCATGTAATTATCAATAAAACACCAGGAGCAGACCCAAGTTGTTTCTACTCCAACTCATCACCAGCACATATTGATGGTGACAGCAGTGACCACCAGCAGTACTTTCTGGTGGTATCCACAGCCCCTTGATACAGCCTGCCCCAACCATCCTGGTTTTCCACCTGGCTATCTGTTGCTGCCCAGTCTCTGCAGCCCTAAGGAGCCTTTAGTGGAGCTGAGGACTACTCAACACATCTTTGCTACTTAATAAGTGTCACCTGTCGTGAAGTGAGCGTTTTGCAGACCTGTATTTTGAGTGCGCTTGTCTAACCTGTCTGTGACTCAAGTTGTCATTGATTTACCCACGTGTACACACAGCACATCTGTACGTGGCCCAACACAATTTCTCTTTGAATGGTAACTATATATAATATTCTTTTGTGTATGCTTTTACATAGTGGTAAATCTTATCATCAACAGTTTGTCATAATGTCTGACCCTGTTGTTTCAACTACTACAACTTCTACTATAGCTACTACAACTCTTACTATGTCTACTACTAGTTTTACTCCTACTGTGACTACATCCACTACAAATGTCACACTACCTCTTACATCTGTAGCATCACCAGCTATTAAACTTCTACATGACTCTTCCATTCAGAAATTCAGTGGAGTAGATACTGACACATATTCTTCTGCTCAATTTTTACAGCTATGTAAGGATGTTCTTAATAACTCTCAAATTCACTCAGGGGCTGACAAAATTAGCTTTGTACATTCTCATCTTGTCCCTGGATCATTGGCTAGTGACCTTATGACTGCTACAGCATTTGACCCTAAAGTTCTAAACTATGATTATAACCTTTTAAAGTAAACTTTTAGCAGATCTTTGGTGTACCACAGCCAAAGGATAATTTTCAATGGGCATTTGATGCTGCACAGACAATGTCACACCACTTTGGTGATATAGATTATAGGAGAGCACAGGCTCGTTCTGCACAGTTAGCTAACCAAGCTGTTTTTTCCCTTAAAGCTTCTTCTTGGTTTCAAAATAGTACCTTAGACAAAGAATCTTTTCGTCTTATAATGGAGTTTCAGTATTACATATAGTTGCTGAATCCAGAGGAATGTCACATTGCCTCTACCCTTCAGTATACAAAAGATGAAAGTCTTTTGGACTTTTCCTCTAAGTTAGTAGTAAAACTGCGTAGCCAACGTCCAGCGTACGTTGCGGCTACTTCTAATTCTACTTCTGCTAGTTCAGGTGTTACACCTAAAGAATCAACAAAGCAGAAGACTAACCCTGTTGTATGCCAGTATTGTCATAAGACTGGACACATACTACAACATTGTTTTCTAAAACAACGTCACGAAAAAGCTAATGCTCAGTATCACAACACAGCTTTATCAGTGAAGTCAGCATCACGCAGTGACCATGACACTCGCTCAAGGCAGTTGTTTAGAAATCCAAAACCACAGCGTTATAGGTCTTGGTCGCATGGTACCACTAAACCAGCGTTGTTGCCTCCACCTTACTATTGTATGATCCATGGCAATTGTAGCCATCCTACTGTGGAGTGTAGAACTATACTTAAACTCCAAAAGGAACAAACTGTCACATCACAGTCAACTTTTCAACAGGCTGCCTTTCACAAAGCAAAGGACTAGCTACACAACCTAACACAGCATCACCATGTGTTCCTTCTTTAACAGCTACTGTTTCTCACCATCAGAATTTTCAATGCTATACCTACAGTACACCATTCTCTGTCTGTATGGACACAGGTGCTGATTGTAGCCTAATCACTGAAAGTGCATATCTTAAATTGTTTCAGTTATATCAGCTTTCTTTTCAACCATGTCAACGCATCTTCAAAGGTGTTGAAGGTTCTCCTTTACACATTCTAGGAAGTGTTCTCTTACCTGTTTCTTTTCACCCTCATGACTCTACTTTTTTTGCAAACTTTCACATAGTTTCAAATTTTTTCTTGCAAAGTGATGCTCTTTTAAGGTTTGATGCACTTGCAGAAAATAATATTTCTCTTCATCCTAAACATCAGGCACTTTCTTATAAGGATGAACTTTTCTATGCTACATCCAATCCCAAATCTATTTCAACAGTCACCTCCAAACGTGCACACTTTGAACAATCACCTCTGCCGAGGGTCAAAGAGTCTTCCTCGACGAGGCACCTAACTGTTCCAGCTGCTAATGCTTGAAGTGTTCTGTGTCCGCACCTAGCATGAGTGCAGCTGTTGTTATTGGTGACCAGTACGTAGGCCCTACAAGTGCATGCATTATATCAGTGCATGTCAAGGATGCCCCTGTTGGCTCCTTTGTGTTATCGCACCCTGACACTTCAAAAATTAAGCGTCTTGCAGTAGAAGGGACTTTGTCGTCTATAGGCAAGGGTAATGTTACTTCTGCCTTAGTCATAAACCTTACTGGCTCCTCTATCACCCTTAGAGATGGACTTCACTTAGGTTCATTTACAGTTATTGATTCAGCTTCATTGCAGGATCTCATGACATGTGTAGCAGCTGTGTCTTCACAGCCTTCTACTCAAAGTTCTCCTGAAGAAACTGCCTCTCAGCTTGAGCCTCATGTACAAGTCATGGACTTTCCTGATATGAAGTGTAGTCTTATTGACTTACTTGTGACCCACAGGGAAGCTTTTGCTCTTCCTGGTGAGCCTCTTAGTGTTACCAATAGAGTTGAGCATCACATTGATTTAAAACCTGACACACATCCAGTGTACGTGCAGTCATATCGGTTACCTCATTCTCAGCAACAGATTGCTGATGAGCTAGTTCAAAACATGCTACAAGAAGGCATCATACAGGAGTCTTATTCTCCTTGGAACTCACCCTTACTGCTTGTAAAGAAAAAAGACAACTCTTATCGTGTTGTCATTGACTTTAGAAAAGTTAACACAGTGACAGAACCAGATCATTATCCCTTACCAGTTCTTTCTGAGCTTTTACAAAACATTGGCAGTGGGAATACAGTATTCTCAACCCTTGATATTAAATCAGCATTTTGGCAGATTCCCTTATCAGAAGAAAGTCGTCCTGTTACAGCTTTCTCTACTCCTACAGGCCACTATGAATGGCTACGCTGTCCAATGGGTTTACATAATTCTCCTCTGACTTGCAAGAGACTAGTCAATTCTATGTTCCATGGCCTCATTGGTAATGGTTTATTTGTGTACATGGATGATCTTATTCTTGTCTCTAAAGATACTGACACTCATTTGCAGAAGTTAGCTCAAGTTTTTCAAAAATTCACAACAGCTGGCCTTAAGCTTAATTTGCCTAAATATCAATTTTTAAGATCACGCATTGAATTTTTGGGACATGTTGTGGATTGCCAAGGAATTCATACAACCTCAGATAAAATTAAAGCCATTCAAAACTTCCCAGTACCTAGTACTACAGCACAAGTTAGTTCATTTTTAGGTCTTGCCGGTTACT
Source organism: Portunus trituberculatus (assembly GCF_017591435.1). Classification (NCBI taxonomy): domain Eukaryota; kingdom Metazoa; phylum Arthropoda; class Malacostraca; order Decapoda; family Portunidae; genus Portunus; species Portunus trituberculatus. The sequence continues at coordinate 16,363,557 of NC_059271.1, read as the reverse complement.
ACCATGCATTCATCAGGAACTTTGCATCTATTGCTCACCCTTTGAACAAGCTTAAAAAGAAAAATGTACCTTTTCAGTGGACTTCAGAACAACAGCAAAGCTTTGATCAACTTAAGACTTGTCTAACACAGCCTCCTGTTTTAGCATTTCCTGACTACTCCTTACCTTTCACAATTTATACCGATGCATCATCATTTGCTTTAGGAGCTGTCTTGATGCAACAAGTTAAGGATCAACACCCACATGTTATTGCTTTTGCTAGTCGTGTTCTCAACACAGCAGAGTCTCATTATTCTGTAACTCACATGGAAGCACTCGCTGTAGTGTGGGCTCTCAAACATTTTCGTGATATTATTTACAACTATCCAGTCACTGTCTATACTGATCATTCTGCTGTCACTCAACTTTTCTCAGGAAAGAACCTTACAGGTCGACTTGCCAGATGGTTCTTAACAGTTGAGCAGTTTCAAGCAGAGATTAAGTATCTACCTGGACGTGCTAATCTAGTTGCAGATGCTCTCTCACGTAACGTTGCTATTGCCACAGTTACACATGTTCATAATTTTTCTCACCAGGACTTAACGTCAGCTCAACGTAATGACCCCATTTGGAGTAAAGTCATTTACACACTAGAATCTGGTGATGAAACAAATTTGCCCAAATTACCTATTTCATTAAAAGAGTTTGATATTCATAATGACATTCTCACGCGTACAGTACAAATTTACGACCGTGAAGTACAACAAATTGTCATTCCTGAATCTCTTGTCCCTACAGTTTTGCATTTTGTTCATGATGTGCCACAAGCAGGTCATCCAGGTAGAGACAAAACTCTTGCTATGGCTCGCCTTAAATATTATTGGCCTAAAATGCGTCTTGACATCACTACTCATGTATCTCAATGTGTTTCTTGTGCACAGCATAAAGGTAACACTAGTACACTAGTACTTGAGTATCCTACACCAGCAGGTCCTTTTGAGACTTTTGCTATTGACTTATTGCAGCTACCATGCAGTCGACAAGGTTCTTCTTACGTCCTTGTCTGTGTAGATTACTTCAGCCGCTTTGTTGTGTTAGCTCCTTTGCAGAACAAGTCTTCTAATGCTGTTGCTCACGCTTTAGTAACACATCTTTTATGTCCATATACTACGCCAACTGTTTTGCTCAGTGACAATGGGACAGAATTTAAAAATGAAATTTTGCAAAACATTTGTAAACAATATCACATAACACAGACTTTTGTCTCTGTACAGCATCCAGCCTCTAATGGTATAGTGGAACGTGCAAACAAAAAAATTCTAGACGTCCTTCGTCATGTAGTAAGTCAACTTAAACGATTCCTGGCAGGATTGGCTTCCACATGTTGCTGCCTCTATTAATGGATCAATTAATGCTTCTACAGGTAAAACGCCTCATTATATCATTTATGGGTCTGAGAAACGTTTGCCTTATGATCTATTGCTTCAGCCTCGTGTACCAGTTTACTCTTTAGAGGATTATGTAAAAATCCAACTAAAAGCTTTTCAGATTATTCATGAGTCTGTAAGATGTAATCTTCAAGTGTCTCGTACTGAAATGATCCAGCGCAATACCTGTCAGTCTCAAAGTTAATGACATTGTTTATAAATCTACTCCTGAACGTCAATCAAAACTCAATCCAAAGTTTACAGGTCCTTACTGTATTGTTGAACGTTTGCATAGCAACAAGTTAAAAATTCTTTGCCTAGAATCTAACATTTCTGAGATAGTTCATGTTGATCGTTTGAAGAAGAGTAATGTTTCACTGTCACCTTCTTCCACTTCTACACACATGCCTTTACAGACTACACAGTCTTCTACAACATTCACTTCTGAGTCTTCACCTGTTGTAACCTCATGTCCTTACAATTTGCAAACACGTACAGGTGTGTGAAGTGTACTTCTTATATTATATAATGTTGTATTGCATTGTATTATATTATATTTTTATGTGCTGTCCCCACATGACACATGGGGAGGTATTAATGTAATGTAGGTAATATTTTTTTTTACTGTAAATTTGCTGATTTATCAGAAAACATGTTTCATGCTTCTCAGGCCTTAGCACACAGGCGCGGACCCTAGGGATTATCGTGTGTTTAGTGGGGGGTCCCATTTACAGTCTCTTTTTTTTTTTTTTTTTTTTTACATCCCATTTTACTTTTTTTTATTACTAAATTTACTGTAACATTTTGGCATTGTCCCTACCTACATAGTATTTTTTTTTTGCTAGTGTCAATTCTATTTATTATATGTATGTTACTTTAATACTAATATCACATTCATTGCATTTTGCTTTAGCAAGACCTCTTCTGTCATGCATTGTTATCTGCTCTATCCGAGTTGAATTAGCTACTCAACTCGTGGTATGTAGATGATTTATGATATTTATAGTTGAGTGTTTGTTTGTTGTTTTTGTTTACATTTTCATCTTTTCATGATTTTCACTTGTGCTCAATTGCACTATATATATATATATATATATATATATATATATATATATATATATATATATATATATATATATATATATATATATATATATATATATATATATATATATATATATATATATATATATATATATATATATATATATATATATATATATATATATATATATATATATATATATATATATATATATATATATATATATATATATATATATATATATATATATATATATATATATATATATATATATATATATATATATATATATATATATATATATATATATATTGAATAATTATCACATGTATTACATGTAAGAAACAATGGACATGTTTCCGGTCAACATTTTTATTTCAAATATTGGTTCTAAGGATAACATAGGCCCTAAATTTAGCTATGGTAATAGTTTTTCTTCGTATGAATGAGTAAAAGTGGTATAAAATATGGATTAAAGTTGAGGAAAAATCACGTGACTTAGAAATGGATGCTGATTGGTCTTGACGTGTGAGCGTAGGTACGGAGCCCGCCAACAACAAAAACAATTGTGTTTCTCCAAGAGTTTGAGGTAGCTGGTTGTACTTATAGAGGTTTCTAGTCACTAGCAACGTCTGGAAACGTGACTCGTAGTCATTGGTGCTTCGTGCCGATGTGCAAGAATACTGACAAGAGTACTCCAGGGAAGATATTTGTGTCTGTGCCAAGTCATCCATCTATAAGAAAAGGCTGGTGGCTCGCAACTTGATGCGATTTTCCCATGTCCAAGGCTCATATTTACTGCTGTGAAGATCATTTCAACGTGAGTATAATGTATACATAACGCTTTCATAACATAATATGCAAGCAATTATTAGGTGTATAATGTTTCCTGAGTGAAATCTACATTTTTTAGTTGTAGAGAGCAAACTTTATAGGTGTTCAGGTCTGAAAATCTCTCATTGTGCAGCTGTAGGATATACAACAGCTTTGATTAATGTTTTTTTTTTAACATATCATTGTACTTAGTGACGTGCTTAATGCTTTCTTTGAATAGAACTAGTGTTAACCCCAAGAAAATAGGCCTTTAAGAAGGTGAAAGTAAGGACTATAAGGACACATACATACCAGTGATTAAGCTAACCTTGGTTGGATACTTAGTAATTTTCTTTGCAAATGCAAGTTTTTCCCTACATTGAAAACAGCCGTATATGTTGTTATATTCATTTTAGATTATTAGAATCCATTCATTCTTATAACTTATGATTTTCAGCTAAAAGAAGACATGGAGAGCTACTTATATTACACCATGATGGGAGGACACATCAGGCTACACCCTCACAAGTTCGACTGCCAGGGGAAGATCACACCTCAGAATGAGAACAGGGACAGGTTGCAGAGGAAGAGGAAGGTTCTGGAGATTTTTTCTTCAAAAGAAAACTTAATGGAACCTCACCAAATTAAGTGTCCATAAAGCATGTAAATACTGTAACTTACAGTTGCCAGTACAGTGTAATTCATGACAATGTTTTCATATGTGAATATCATGGCTTTCTTTTTATGTATAGATAAAATGCAGATTGCACACATATGATTTGCAGATTGCAAGTGGTCATTAGGGTATTAAGTCATACAGGCAGTGTGACTATCATGAGTTATAGGCAGATATTTATCATGTCCTCTTTTGCAACGGATCCAGCACCTCAGCCAGACCATGTGGATCAGAGGATGGAGCATGATGGGCATGTTGATCCTGAGCCACTCACCCCTTCTACACAGGACACTGGAATACAAGTGCAGGTAACCCATATTGTTCACCTGATTATAATGACATTCTACTGTACAATATAATAGTAGGCATTCTCTGTTTACAAATCACACTTCTTGCAGTGTGTCAGTCAGTTGAAGAATAGGGCCTACAGGAAGGTTATAAGCAAAGGAAGAGTTCATGAGGCAATAGTATTGGAGTGGTAATACAGTTGTAATTCATAGAGCATTGCTGTCGAACACAGACGAGCAGTCTGTTCAATGATGAACAACCCACTTTTGTTTGTAGAACAATGAACAGTAGTACTGTCCAAATGGTGTCCACATTAAACACACAGCAGCGAAAGACATTGGTTGGCCAGGCTGTGCGCAGTACTCCCGGGCACGAGCAGTGTTTGGTGTTTTCAAGCAATACGAGAACAAGCATTATGTTCGTTGTTATGTAGGTTGTTCTCAAGCAGCAGGTTGCTTTCACCACTGAAGACTTCAGAATGCAATCAAATGATTGCTACATCACAAGAGTAATAATAATAATAATAATAATAATAATAATAATAATAATAATAATAATAGTAATAATAATAATAATAATGAAATCCGTTTTCAATATCTGTTCATGGTTGATACATTTTTTTTTTTTTATTTGCAATTTGCTTCCAGGTATATCCAAGAAAAAGGTCCAAGGGGGTGCAAGTTCAACCAGTGAAGCCAGATGCGATGAACAACACAGATGGTCACATGGTGGGCAAGATGAAGAAAACTGAAAGTACATCTGAGGATTCTGTTTCCACATCACAAAGTAGTCATGTAGATCATGATAAAAGTAGACTATGTACCATTAGACAGTACTTCCAGTAGTGATGATGAAGAGAACTTTAAAAAATTAACTCTGTACACAACAAGAAAATTAATACTGAAACATCCAATGGAATACATTGGACTACACAAGAAGCATTTGTATATTTTAGATATTTTGTGTAGTCATGTAACCTACAAAGAAAGGGGACAAATTATTTCAAACAAAGATGTGGTATTAATTATGCTAATGACTATTCGTACAGGATCACCAGAGTACATGATTGCACACAGGTTTGGTGTCAGCAACAGCTGTGTTAGTCGCATCCTTACTCACTTTCTACCTGTCATAAGCGGTTGTTTGAAAGAGCTAATTTTCTGGTCACCATCCGAGACCATTAGAACAAGGCTTCCACACTCTTTCAAAGCTTACCATCATAAGGTGGAAAGTATCATTGATTGCTTTGAAATACAGATAGAAAAGCCATCCTCTGCCATGACAAAGAGTATGACTTGGTCTGATTACAAGAAATGTAATACTGTGAAGTATCTAGTGTCTGTAACTCCAGATTGATTAATTAATTTCATATCCACTGATAAGCCTGGTAGATGCAGTGATATGGAGTTATTACGGGGATGGGGTTACTTGGACTGTTTGAGACCAGGTTCTACAGTATTGGCTGATTGAGGCTTGAAAGAGGTGGAAGCTGATCTCACTGCCAGAGGATGTCATTTGGAACGTCCTGTTAATGTGAGCCAAGGGGAACAGTTACCAAACAGAACAGTCCTCAACATGAAAGTTGTTGCTGGTTTGAGGATCCATGTTGAGAGAGTAATAAGAAGAATTAGAGTTTATAAAATCCTTGGCATGCATTCATGTATTCCTCTTTCAATGATGGATCTACTAGATAATATTGTGTACATAGTTTGTGGTTTAGTTAATCTACAGGAATGAATTTGTAAAATAAATTTTTGTTAAAAGTGCACAACACTGATACAGTAAATGTACAACAGTATTATCCTGACAATACCAATCTCACATTTCAAGTATTAGTACTGAAAGTTAAATTTACTCCAGTAAAAGTAAAATAAGTACCTTGTTATAACAAGGTACTATTTTACTGTTACTGGAGTACATTTAACTTGGGTACTACAACTTGAAATTTGAGATTGTATTGTCAGGATAATACTCAAATAGTTACAGTAAAAGGCAACATGTTTGTAAATTAAAAATTTAGTTATTTGACTTTGCAACAATGAATATATGTCTCGTGTAATGCTGTCTCACCCACAATATGCATATTGTAATCCTGTCTCGCCCACATTTAAGTTATTAACCCTAGTTTACTGTCAAAATAAAACAGTTTCCCAAATATTTTTTTTATTTTTCATTCTTGAATATGTTGCACCAGTTTAGATGCAAGATGTAGCAAATTTCTATAATGATGCACATTCTAGAGAAGAGTTCCTGAAGGGAATGTTATACATTAAATGAAGTAGGCATACCATTCCAGAGATGATTCATGACATGTACATTCTGCAGAGCTCAATAAAAACCGTATTTTCCCAAAAGTGCTGACATTTTTGCAAGAGGCCTTCCGAATAAACTGAATCATATATTACTTTCACCATTTTCACACACTTTGTCACTTCAAAATCAGGATGTGCCACACAAAGTAAGCCTGTTTTTTGCATGTTATGTGCATCAGCATTTGTACTTGTGCCAAGTGTTTTGCTGCCATAGATCAATCTTCCCTTATATATTTACGGAAGTTTTTCTGGGTTGTTGGACACATCTCCAATGAACTTGTTATCTTCCCAGAACTATGAGTGGCTGCATATGCCTTGGAAGCTGTCACACGCGCAAACCTCACAGCGTGCCATAGTAGTGACTTTGCCTGTGAAATAGTTTCTTTACTTATTAATTCACAAAGTTCATCTGTCATTTTCATTTTACAAAACTGCAAGAACTGTCTACAATCAAGTTCTCCAACATGGCCTTTCAAGAATTCCTGCAGAAGACGATCAATGCCTAACTCTTCACCTTTATGTGGCTTAACAGCAAAGTGATAAAAAATGAGACCTTTTGTTCCTTCTGGAGCATTTTCTAATACAGCAGCAAGAAACCTGCCATGGGCATCATAGTCTGTTTTTTGCTTTTTTCTAGGTTTGGCACGTATTGTTTCCAGGGCAGTTTCCTTTGTTTCCACCATTACGTTGGATGACCAGGCCTTTTTCCAGTATGAGGTGGATGACGTTACAGACTTTTGAGAACTGTGCTTTCAAGCCATCATAAAAATGCTGTTCCATGCTTACAATAGTCCTCTGCTGCAGCACAGTCCATACACTTGGCATCAACAACCTTTTCTGTGGTTTCATCTATCTTAACAATGACACGGTAAGGTTTGGATGAAACTCTGTGCTCAGGTGTGATGCAGCCAGCAACTTCACGGACTCTGTCAGCTCGTCTTAACTGCATGTATCCAACTGCATCATCGCCGTAGTCCTCGCCAGCAGATCTAAAACATAAAGTTAAGGTTAATCTATCTATAGCTTGACCTGAATAACACTGTAACTAACCAGAAATAAACTTTTCTATACTATCATTTCAGATAAGTACGGTTCTGTAGCACGAAGGCTTTATTCAGGTATGAAAAAAAACATATCTCGCGTAGACATTGTGCTTTGTGTAATTTACAGGATTACATAACTGATATCAGAGCGTCACAACAAATGAAAATGCACCATTTTCCTGTATACATATATACCACAATAAGGAAAGGCAGTACTGTAAAATCTTAATACATTAGCATACTTGGATACTTGTGCTTCATCTGACCTATTTTTACTTTATTCTGTACTGTACGCCTGTGAAAATTTTTTTTGAGCAGGCGGCTTTTGTTGGCTAGTTCCTGTAGTTTTTCACAGTCCAGGTTAGGTTAGGGAGGGTCGGGTAACGTCAACTAATATTTACATGATGCCCGGAAAAGTGCAGCACTAGGGGATAGCTAGGGTATGTCCCGGTAGTCTGCCTGGGTTAACATAACATAACATAACATAAATGATAGGATAACAAAGGGCCACCAAGGCCCATCTAGGTTATCCTGTATCAGTCGCACAGCGACCTCGTCATCAGTACTTAAATATACACCTACAAATACACTATACATTAAATACTAATTATAAATATTTGGCCCATTAACAGAGCTAAGTCCTACAGCAAATTCCTCACAATCTGTAATCCCCATACATGGGGACCATGTCTTGTTTGACTATAGTAAATTTCTTATAGAAACTATCATGCAGCACTATACATTGATTTTAAATCTAATGAATTTAAGTGTTTATCTAACCTGTTTTTAAACATTGTCAAACTAGTGCTATTTACAACCTTCTCTGGCAATGCATTCCAAAAGTCTATCACCCTATGACTAAAGAAATATTTTCTTATATCTAACCTGCAGCCTTGTTTTCTAATCTTCCTGCCATGATTCCTAGTCCTACTTCCCTCCTCTAAGGTAAAGAAAGAATTCATATCTAAGTAGTTTCTATCTGAGAACATTTTAAATAACTATCATATCCCCTCTTATACATCTCCTCTCAAATGAAAACATGTTTAATTCCTTTAATCTATCTCGTCTTGGAGACACGCCCAACATTCTTGATCTCTTCCTCACCTCTAATCCTTCTGCTTATGCTGTCACCCTTTCATCTCCGTTGGGCTCCTCCGATCACAATCTCATTTCTGTATCTTGTCCTATTTTTCCAATCCCTCCGCAGGATCCCCAAAGCGAAGGTGCCTCTAGCGTTTTGCCTCTGCCAGTTGGGGGGACCTGAGGAGGTATTATGCTGATTTTCCCTGGAATGATTATTGCTTCCGTGTCAGAGACCCATCTCTTTGTGCTGAACGCATAACAGAGGTGTTAGTATCTAGCATGGAGGCGTACATTCCTCATTCTTTTTCTCAACCTAAACCTTCTAAACCTTGGTTTAACTCAGCCTGTTCTCGTGCTATACATGATAGAAAGGTTGCCCACAAAAGGTACTTGAGCCTTCCATCTCATGAATCTCATGCACTTTATATCTCTGCCCGGAATCATGCCAAGTCTGTTCTTCAACTTGCCAAACACTCTTTCATAAATAGGTAATGTCAAAATCTTTCAAACTCAAACTCTCCTCGTGACTTCTGGCATCTAGCCAAAAACATCTCAAATAACTTTATTTCTTCATCTTTCCCTCCTTTATTTCATCCTGATGGCACCACTGCCATCTCTTGTCTCTAAAGCTGAACTCTTTTCTCAAACCTTTGCTCACAACTCCACCTTGGACGATTCTGGGCTTGTCCCTCCCTCTCCTCCTTCCTCTGACTATTTCATGTCTACAATAAAAATTCTTCGTAATGATGTTTTCCATGCCCTTGCTGGCCTAAACCCTCATAAGGCTTATGGACCTGATGGGGTCCCTCCTATTGTTCTCAAAAACTGTGCTTCTGTGCTTGCACCTTGCCAGGCCAAACTCTTCCAACTTTGTCTATCGACTTCTACCTTTCCTTCCTGCTGGAAGTTCGCCTACATTCAGCCTGTTCCTAAAAAGGGTGACCGTTCTAACCCCTCAAACTACCGTCCTATAGCTTTAATCTCTTGCTTGTCTAAAGTTTTTTAATCTATCCTGAATAGGAAGATTCTCAAACATCTGTCACTTCACAATCTTCTGTCTGATTGCCAATATGGCTTCCGTTAAGGTCGCTCTACTGGTGATCTTCTGGCTTCCTTACTGAGTCTTGGTCATCCTCTTTTAGAGATTTCGGTGAAACTTTTGCTGTTGCATTAGACATATCAAAAGCTTTTGATAGAGTCTGGCATAAAGCTTTGATTTCAAAACTGACCTCTTACGGCTTCTATCCTTCTCTCTGCGACTTTATCTCAAGTTTCCTTTCTGACCGCTATATTGCTGCTGTAGTAGACGGCTACTGTTCTCCTAAACTTATTAATAGTGGTGTTCCTCAGGATTCTGTCCTGTCACCCATTCTCTTTCTATTATTCATTAATGACCTTCTTACCCAAACTTCTTGCCCTATCCACTTCTACACTGATGATATCACCCTACATCTTTCCACGTTCTTTCAGAGACGTCCAACCCTTCAGGAAATTAACAGATCACGCGGGGACGCCACGGAACGCCTGACTTCCGATCTTTCTAAAATTTCCGATTGGGGCAAAGAAAATTTAGTAGTTTTCAATGCCTCAAAAACTCAATTCCTCCATCTATCAACTCGACACAACCTTCCAGACAACTATCCCCTCTTCTTCAATGACACTCAACTGTCTTCCTCTTCCACAATGAATATCCTTGGTCTGTCCTTTGCTCATAATCTTAACTGGAAACTTCACATCTCATCTCTTGCTAAAACAGCTTCTATGAAGTTAGGTGTTCTGAGGCGTCTCCGCCAGTTTTTCTCGCCCCTCCAACTGCTTACTCTGTATAAGGGCCTTATCCGTCCCTGTATGGAGTACTCTTCGCATGTTTGGGAGGTTCCAGTCACACAGCTTTGCTTGATAGGGTGGAATCGAAAGCTCTTCGTCTCATCAACTCCCTCCTCTGACTAACTGTCTTCAGTCTCTTTCTCACCGCCGAAATGTTGCATCCCTTTCTATATTTTATCGCTATTTTCATGGTAACTGTTCTACTGATCTTGCTAACTGCATGCCTCCCCTCCTCCTGCGGCCACGCTGCACAAGGCTTTCTTCTTCCTCTCATCCCTATTCTGTCCAACTCTCTAATGCAAGAGTTAACCAGTACGCTCAATCATTCATCCCTTTCACTGGTAAACTCTGGAACTCCCTCCCTGCATCTGTATTTCCAAATTCCTACAACTTGTCTTCTTTTAAGAGGGAGGTATCGAGGCATTTGCTCCCCTAATTCTGGCTGACGGTTTTGGCACTTTTTCTACTCTTTGGAGAGCCAGCGCTCAAGTGGGCTTTTTTCTAACTTTCTTTTTTTTGCCCTTGGCTGGCCCTCTTCCCTACGTAAAAAAAAAAAAAAAAAAAAATACTCCAGGCACTTTAATGCTGGTATCATCTTAGTTGCTCTTCTCTGAACTGCTTCTAACATGTTAATTATCCTGTCTATAATGGGGTTGTCTAGGTTAGGTCCCAGTAGTCTGCCCCAGTCCAGATTAGGTTAAAATGAGTGGGGAAATAAAAAGTACAGCATATTAAAAAAAGGTGTTAGTATGCATTTTTACCATAAGAAATATCACCATTACTATCATTACATTTTTACTTAATTTTCCACTACTTTCTCTCCACTGTACATACCTCTTCATCTTGACGTGTTTCATGGCTGGATGACGGAGCTCTCAATAGAAATCTACAATCATAAAGATGTCAACTCTTAGTAAATTTCTATCATCAGCTTTACTGAAGCCTGGTAGTAGTTAACCAACCCTGCCAAGCGACTTGCCCTGTAAATTGTAGTCAAACCTCAGTCAACTGCATTAGCTTAGATTCACAATACAGCACAAAATATATATATTTTCCAAAATACTCATACATACACTGTCTGAGAACATATAGCCCATTATTCAAGGAACCATTAAGGTGCTTAGGTTTTAGGGTACTCCATATAGCAGAAGTGAACCTGTTAATTTGATGATTTCACTCCCTTTTCATTAATGTTACAACCGTTTAACACTTTTAATGTGTTCAGTAAACACCTATAATGTACCTGTTGAGTGTGGTTTGGAGCTGGAGTGTCCATAGCTAATAAAAACAGTGGTAAATTATGGACAATACACAACTGCTGTCGTCTGCTGTGCTACCCACGTACTCTGTGACGTCACGACCATAATGGCAGCTTCTTCCAACATCCTGAGAGGAATTTAAGTTATCTCTCCAATATCCAGTCACCTAGACATTTACAGGATGTAACATATGCACTACATTTACTTTGGTATGTGGCATGATGCTATTCCAGGCTTTTCCCAGAACCGGAAACATGTCCATACATATGACATTTACATTTTATTCAACATATGTAACACATTTTTACACATACGTATGTAACATTGTTCTTTATGTCTCAGTGACTTAATCATACATGATCATGTAACATTTCTATGTCTTTACACAAAATTTTGTGTGATATATTTACTTGTCATTATCACAACTGTGTAAATCTTTGATCAATCTTTGATCAATAATATATCTTACTTTTAAAATTGCATCAAATTAATATATTTAGCCATGTTATAATTACAATATTATGTTATTGCTGTTCATCTGCGAACTAACTATATTTTCTTAATTGTTCTCGCACTTATGTGATGTTTATTTTGCTCTGTGCATTGTATGAGATATCTTATTATTATTATTGTCTTTTTTTAAGTGCTTATGTATTGACTAGAGTGCTCGGTGAGGACACCTTCATTAGCGTGGTCGAGCAATATGATAGACAGACTACTTTCTTACGCGCAGTATTGTTACTCTGTGTGCTGCGGGGGTGGGTGTTCCGCAGGCCCCCGTGCGTCAGTCTCTCCTAACACAGCTTAGGGAGAGGGCTCATGCTTGCTTGGCATCTTGTTTGCCTTTGTTCTGGTTGGCCCTGTCTTGCTGCAGTGCCGTGACCCATTGCTGTGGTCCTTGCACAGCCACTCCTACTTCTGCACCGCCTGACTCCAGTGGTTTAGACTTCTAATTCCTCATCACGGCCAACCCGCTACCAAAGCCTCACCACGGCTGCTCAACTATCAAGCCTCCACGCTTCCAGCAAGCATGTAATTATTAATAAAACACCAGGAGCAGACCCAAGTTGTTTCTACTCCAACCCATCACCAGCACAAGAAGTAACAAGGAGATCCAGTGTGCTCTGAAAAATAACTGAGGGAATTCAGAGAACAAAAACATGGTAAGTCTAAGCCTCTACGGCATGTAACCCAGTTGACAATAAAATGTATACGTCGTATGAAAAGTAACTGAGGGAATTCAAAGAACAAAGGGTGAATCAGAAACATGTGATCCAGTGGTGAGTTGAAATGAAACAATGGTCACAGCACACACATAAAAAAATAATAAAAATGTTATGAGCATATATAAGGCAAAGCGAAAGATGAGGATATCAGAGAGAGAGGGAAGTAGTTGGAGTTCAGTAGAGTACAGTGAAGATTATCAGAGAGAAATGTGGTCACGTTGTTTTAACATTTGTTTTAAGTGTAGTTGTTACACTTGCTTATTTGCTTATATGTTATTCAACAAATGTAATAAGTTTTGAACTACATTTGTGAATGCCCCATGGAAAAAGCTTTCATTACTGCTCCTCAGCTTTACAACACACCGATTGCCATGAAAAATGTCTCATAAATCTACCACATGAGTTCATTAAACTACAGGCCAAAAGTTAAAGTTCCACACCACTGTTTGTTAAAAATAATGAACAGAGATCAAGATGTTTATGGTATCCAACAAAAAGTGCATCCAAGATTTACTGTACACACAGATTAACTCAGTGGTGTGTGTGCAGATGGTTCTTTACATTTCTTACGTCACTTGGTTGTCCTTGACCTTGCATGACATAAGTACAGTCGCCGGTCGTAAATTCCTTGCCAATCTTAGCCCATATATTTTCCAGTAGCAATACCTGGCACATCCACACCAGGTGAAGGCTTCAGATTCCCTTGGATTGGTTAAACTCCCTCCAAAACTAAGGACCCTACTTTTAAAACAGTTCGCCTGGCGTGTCTTTCATTTTCGCCTGGCTTTCCGCAATTTGGTACTATTAAAAGCAGAAACGGGTTTTGCCCAGCGTAAAGAGCGCCTGGAGAACAAGGCCGGTGTCGCAGTAAAAAAATGTCCTGAAGCGTCTTGCTCACCTGCGCATGTGGGTGGCCTATGCACTGCCAGATGCACAAGGAGTCAGGACAAGATTTACTAAGCATACTGCGCATGCGTGAGCAACATGTCATACTGCACCATACTTGTATAGGGATAAATACATGTATTTTCCAAATTCTTTCGTAGTATATACAGTCAAATAATATGTTTAAAAATGCAAAGTCGATACGATTTGCAAATGATTGGCATATAAACGGGTCATGAATTCACCATGCTTGAGATGGAAATATTTATTCATTCGTGATATTAACGACCTGTTTATATGCCAATCATTTGAATTTTTAATAAACATTTAATCTGACTGTATATACGATGAAAGAATTTGGAAAATACATGTATCTATCCCTATACATAATGGTGCAGTATGACATGTTGCTCACGCATGCGCAGTATGCTTAGTAAATCTTGTCCTGACTCCTCGTGTGTCTGGTAGTGCATAGGCCACCCACGCATGCACAGATTAGCAAGACACTTCCGGGACATTTTTTACTGCGACACCGGTCTACATCCCTGTGACGTCACGTCCCGATGATCTATCCCGCTCGCCATTCACAGCTGGCTATGGTGTTTACCAGTGACCTACAATTCGTCTCCCATCATTCCCCTAATGTTTATAGCTTACTAACCTGTTGTTTTCTCACTCTTAACCTTACAAAATGTAATGTGTTATGTTATAATGAAGATATTTAGTACTGCACTTATATCTTCATTTCCTTTTCTCTATTTTCATACCCGGTAAGCTCCTACACACACACACACACACACACACACACACACACACACACACACACACACACACACACACACACACACAGTGTAGTGGTTAGCACGCTCGACTCACAATCGAGAGGGCCAGGTTTGAGTCCCGGTAGGCGGCGAGGCAAATGGGCAAGCCTCCTAATGTGTGGCCCCTGTTCACCTAGCAGTAAATAGGTATGGGACGTAACTCAAGGGGTTGTGGCCTCGCTTTTGCGGTGTGTTGTGTGTTGATGTGGTCTCAGTCCTACCCAAAGATTGGTCTATGACCTTTGAGCTCGCTCCGTAATGGGGAAGACTGGCTGGGTGACCAGCAGACGACTGAGGTGAATTACACATTATTGTAGAACAAAACGCTCAAGGATAGGTTATCAAATATTAAACGAAAAGTTCTTTAGAAACACATAGTACATCTTATTAATAACTATTCGATCCATCACAAGTCTATACAATTGCTTTGTATAGAGAAAACTCTGGTAATAAGCAATAATATAATATTGATAAAAACAATAATAATAATAATAATAATAATAATAATAATAATAATAATAATAAAATAATGATAATAATATTAATAATAATAAAAATAATAAGGTAACTAGAGTCTGTTCACTTAAGTGTGAGCCATGAAGCCGAGCCTCATTTGTAAGGAGGCCGCTGATTGGCTGGCCCCCTCTCTCACTCACCTTGTGTTGAAAGGCTGCGTCATGAATGCTTTGTGGTACATGCTTTTGTTTTATTGGTTATATCTCATCTTATACACATAACAGACAGTTTCTGTTGGTACTGTTACACTCAACAGTAAATGCAGAAGCTTTGATACTCGAAAAAAATTAATAAGCAACTATGAAGAAGTTTTAGTGAGTTGAACTGGAAAACTTTTCACGACATCTTTATAACACATGCTGTTATAAATGATTGCATTTCATAAAAGAATGTCTCCTGAACGGTATGCAACTTCCAAATTATAGTTAAAAGATAATGTAAGCGAATTACATAATTATTTATGAGACGGTGTCACTCGCGGTGACGGGCAAGTGATGGTGGGCAGCACGACACGATACTGTATCCAGGAGGTGAGGATGGAGGTAAGGCGAGAGCTGATTGGCTGGCATGCTCCTCGCTCACTGTGTTGAGAGGCTGTGTACTGACTGCTCTCGTAGTACATGTTTGTCTTAATCCTTATATCTTGTCTCATGCACATGACAGATAATTTCTGTTGGTACCTTTAGCCTGAGCAGTGAATGCAGAACTTTCGATACTCAAGGAAAAAATAGCAACAACAAAGAAGTTTTGACAAGTTGAAGTGAAGGCTGCATTGTGATAACTTTATAACATAGTTTATTTATCATCATTTTCTGTATATATATATATATATATATATATATATATATATATATATATATATATATATATATATATATATATATATATTAAGGAATGCTGCTTTAAACTATTGCATTTCATCAAGGGATGTCTCTTGAAGGTAATGCAACTATCAAATTATAGTTAGAAGATAATGTAAGCAAAATAGAGAATTATTTATGGGAAAGTATGGCTCGCGAGGAAGGGCACAGCGGAGTGCCGCCAGGGAAGACACACTGCTGGTTCAGGCTCAAGCAGTGGAGACGGCTGTGAATAGTGGGAAAGCCGAATATAGGCCTGGTGTCCTGCATGCATTATTTATTATTTTAGTTACATAATTTTACTTACAAATACAGTAAATCCTTTGGCACAACAAGAAAGTAATGGAGCCAGTCTAACGATTATTGACACCGGATTGATAGTTTTTTTTTTTTTTCTGTGGAACAGATATTAATATATTACCTATATAGCTACATGAAAAAAAAAAAAACGCAGTGACTTTTTTACCCCCGTCTCTTTCTTAAATGCCTGGACGGTGTGGTATTGTGTAAAAAAAAGTGTGTAATATTCTTTGAACCGTCAAATTTGAAAAAGCTAGAGTTTGAGTTTGGGAATTGCTAATTTTTGGCATGAGAGAGAGAGAGAGAGAGAGAGAGAGAGAGAGAGAGAGAGAGAGAGAGAGAGAGAGAGAGAGAGGGGGGGGGGAGAGTGAAGGTTGTGTAGGTGAAGGAATTAAGTCGTGGTGGGAGCATAATCCAGTTGTGACTGGATCAAGGTGGGAGGGAGGGAGTCAGGATGAGATAGTTTCATGTAAACCTATATCATCTGTTCTTCCCCCAACACACACACTATATATATATATATATATATATATATATATATATATATATATATATATATATAGTAATGTCCCGGGTTACGTCGGTCTCGAGTTACGTCAAACTCGCACTTACGTCAGTCCAATATAAGGCAATTTATGATTTAAAAAATTGAAAATTTATAAATTGTAAAGCGCAGGGTTTATTGTTATTGTTGACCGCCAGGCGTCACTAGTGGTTATCGCCACACCGCCCACCTCACGCTTGAATACAATAACACTCTACGTACCTCAGTTCCACCACACCGTCGCCCCTGGCAAGAGTGTTCCTACATCTGCGTTTGCTGACTATCTTAGTATCTTGCTCAATGGCACCAAAAAGAAAACTCCTGAGTGATAGCAATGATGCTAAAAAGAGGAAAACCATTACGCTACAAGAAAAAGTGGACATAATTAAAAGACATGAGAAGGGAGGCAGCAGCTGTGTATAAGGGAGTGAAGAAGAAAATGGGAAGCCTGTTACCATGACAACCAGGAGGTTGACGACCTTGAGGGCTCGCGCACCTATCACAACAATAACAACTCCGGAGCCTTCGTCTGGGCCACACGACAGTTGCAGGTCACTTGCACCGTCTGCGCCTGTCTGCTGATCCCTATTGCCCTTTCCTATTGCATTTCCTGCCCCGCTGCCCACGCTTCTACTCCCACCGCACTGCACTACGCTCCCAGCTGTCCACCCTGGGCGTCACAACATTCGACCTGCCTACCCTCCTGGCGGCCTCAGGCGTCCACCCCTCTGGCAACATGCAGTCCTTCGCGTTCGCGGCCCTAATCAACAACAAAAACAAGCTTGTGTTTCATATTCCTACATACTTGTAAATAATATAACAATATAACCTTTTACTTATATAACGCTTCTACTCCTACCACACTCCACAAAGCTCCCAGCTGTCCCGCCCTGGGCATCACAACATTCGACCTGCCCACCCTCCTGGCAGCCTCAGGCCGTCCCTCTCGGCAACCTGCAGTCCTTCGCGTTCACGGCCCTAATCAATATATTCCTACATAGTTGTAAATAATATACCAATATAACAATATAACCTTTTACTTACCTGAATAACCATAAAAAATGATTGGTTGAAAACTCGATAATATGCTTTGAAAGTACAAAAACTCGAGTTACGTACAAAATCGACGTCATGTTTCAGGAATGTAACTCTGACGTAACTCAGGATCTTACTGTATATATATATATATATATATATATATATATATATATATATATATATATATATATATATATATATATATATATACAGTAAGGTCCCGGGTTACGTCGGTCTCGAGTTACGTCAAACTCGCACTTACGTCAGTCCACTATAAGGCAATTTAAGATTTAAAAAAATGAAAATTTATAAATTGTAAAGCGCGGGGTGTATTGTTATTGTTGGCCGCCAGGCGTCACTAGTGGTTATCCACCACACCGCCCACCTCATGCTTGAATACAATAACACTCTACGTACCTCAGTTCCACCACACCGTCGCCCCTGGCAAGAGTGTTCCTACATCTGTGTTTGCTGACTATCTTAGTATCTTTCTCAATGGCACCAAAAAAAAAAAAAAAACTCCTGAGTGATAGCAGTGATGCTAAGAAAAGGAAAACCATTACGCTACAAGAAAAAGTGGACATAATTAAAAGACATGAGAAGAGAGGCAGCAGCTGTGTGTAAGGGAGTGAAGAAGAAAATGGGAAGCCCGTTACCATGACAACGGGGAGGTTGACGACCTTGAGGGCTCACGCACCTATCACAACAATAACAACTCCGGAGCCTTCGCCTGGGACACACGACACTCGCAGCTCACTTGCACCGTCTGCGCCTGTCTGCTGATCCCTATTGCATTTCCTGCCCCGCTGCCCACGGTTCTACTCCCACCGCACTGCACTACGCTCTCAGCTATACGCCCTGGGCGTCACAACATTTGACCTGCCCACCCTCCAGGTGGCCTCAGGCGTCCACCCCTCTGGCAACATGCAGTCCTTCGCGTTCGCGGCCCTAATCAACAACAAAAACAAGCTTGTGTTTCATATTCCTACATACTTGTAAATAATATAACAATATAACCTTTTACACTCAACCCTCGATTTGCCGGACTAAAAGGGGGGAAGGCTTGTCCGGGAATGGCAAATGTCCGGCAATGGAAAATGTCCGGGGGTCTACCCCCTTGCCGGACTTTACCCTATACAGGTTGAACCCCGCTTTAACGGCACGCGATTTACCGGAATCCCGTGTTTAACGGCAAAAATTTCCGGTGGGAACATAGTGTTGTCTTTAACGGCATTTCGGCACCTGCACCAGCTGTACCAGGAAGTTGGAAAATAAATCAGACGTTTTTTGTTCAGAAAAACAAAACTGAGGGAGAAGAAAGAGACTTTGCACCAGATGTGGAAGACAAGAGAAAGAAAAATAAAAGAAAGGCAGGATCAGAAAGAATAGAAGTAACAGGAGGTGCCGAGGCAAAGGCAAAACCTCCGACGACCATCATCATCATCATCATCATCACGACATCATGCCACGACAAGCACGTAAGCACAACACTCGTGTGACGCGGCAGACTTGTTTACAGTCCAGTACTAGACGTGTATGTCCTCCCGCGCTGCCATCTATAGTGCCCGATTTGCGAACTTTGTCTGGCGCGGTAGTTTGAAATCGACTTGTCCCGGACTTTTTTTTTTTTTTTTTCCCCACAGACTCTTGTCCGGCAAATCCGAAATCCGGCAAATGGAGGTCCGGCAAATCGAGGGTTGAGTGTACTTATATAACGCTCCTACTCCTACCGCACTCCACAAAGCTCCCAGCTGTCCGCCCTGAGCGTCACAACATTCGACCTGCCCATCCTCCTGGCGGCCTCAGACCGCCTCTCTCGGCAACTTTCAGTCCTTCGCGGCTCTAATCAATATATTCCTACATAGTTGTAAATAATATACCAATATAACAATATAACCTTTTACTTACCTGAATAACCATAAAAAAATTATTGGTTGAAAACTCAATAATATGCTTTGAAAATACAAAAACTCGAGTTACGTACAAAATCGACTTCCGTCATGTTTCAGGAACGTAATTCTGACGTAACTCGGGACCTTACTGTATGTATATATATATATATACATATATATATATATATATATATATATATATATATATATATATATATATATATATATATATATAGTATATACATATATCAATCCGGTGTCAATAATCGTTAGACTGGCTTCGATGTATTTATAAGTAAAATTATTTAACTAAAATAATAAATAATGCATGCAGGACACCAGGCCTATATTCGGCTTTCCCCCCTATTCACTGCCGTCTCCACTGCCTGAGTCTGAACCAGCAGTGTGTCTTCCCTGGCGGCACTCCGCCGCGCCCTTCCTTGCGAGTCATACTTTCCCATAAATAATTCTCTATTTCGCTTACATTATCTTCTAACTATAATTTGATAGTTGCATACCTTCAGGAGACATCCCTTGATGAAATGCAATAGTTTAAAGCAGCATTCCTTATAATACATATCAGTCAGTACACAGCCTCTCAACACAGTGAGCGGGGAGCATGCCAGCCAATCAGCTCTCGCCTTACCTCCATCCTCACCTCCTGGATACAGTATCGTGTTGTGCTGCCCACCATCACTTGCCCGTCACCGCGAGTGACACCGTCTCATAAATAATTATGTAATTCGCTTACATTATCTTTTAACTATAATTTGGAAGTTGCATACTGTTCAGGAGACATTCTTTTATGAAATGCAATCATTCATAACAGCATTCCTTTAAATATATCCAAAGGATATGATGATAAGTAAACCGTGTTATAAAGATGTCGCGAAAAGTTTTCCACTTCAACTCCCTAAAACTTCTTTATAGTTGCTTATTAATTGTTTTTCCCTGAGTATCAAAGCTTCTGCATTTACTGTTGAGTGTAACGGTACCAACAGAAACTGTCTGTTATGTGTATAAGATGAGATATAACCAATAAAACAAAAGCATGTACCACAAAGCATTCATGACGCAGCCTTTCAACACAAGGTGAGTGAGAGAGGGGGCCAGCCAATCAGCCGCCTCCTTACAAATGAGGCTCGGCTTCACGGCTCAGACTAAAGTGAACAGACTTTAGTAACATAATCCTAATAATCTTCTAGCAAAGTCACATTGCCTGAGTTAAGACAAAACTTAGTGTATAATTTTCATTTCAAAGCTTGGATTATCACAGAATGCTTGGATAGGTATTTGCATTCAATTAAGGTACCTACATGTAGCTTGGATTATCACAGAATGCTTGGATAGGTAATTGCACTCAATTAAGTTACATGTGTAGGAATTATTAATAATAATAATAATAATAATAATAATAATAATAATAATAATAATAAAAATGATAAGGTAACTAGTAACATAATCAAAATAATCTTCTAGCAAAGTCACATTGCCTGAGTAAAGACAAACTTAGTGTATAATTTTCATTTCAAAGCTTGGGTTATCACAGAATGCTTGGATAGGTAATTGCACTCAATTAAGGTACCTACATGTAGCTTGGATTATCCAGTTTTTAAAGCAGTAGCAGAGGCCATAAAAAATTGTAAATGCTCCAATAAGGGGTTTTAGGGGTTATGATTGATACAACTTTATCTTGGTCTGAGCATGTCAGAGTAACTAAAACCAAAATTGCCAAAGGAATTGGAATGTTAGTCAAACCTAGGAAATTTTTGTGTAAGTCAACCCTCATTGTAATATATAATAGCTTTATATACCCTTACCTACTATATGGAATAGAGGTAGTGCAAGCAGATGCCATATTGATTCTTTATTCAAAATGCAGAAAAAAGCTATCAGGATTACTACATCTGCAAATTACAGGGATCATACTACACCACTATTCTTTTCATTACAAGTACTGCCTCTCCATAAAATTTATATATTCACTGTCAGTAAGCAACAGGTGTTTGCCCCCAACATTCAATGATATGTTTCTCAGGAATCATCAGATTCACTCCCATATAACAAGACAGTCATAAAATTCATGTACCATTATGTAGGACAACCATGATGCAAAAAAAAATTAGATATAAAGGTGCAATAATATGGAATAATATTGCAAGACATGTACCACATAACTGCAGCATTGCTACATTCAAACACAAACTTAAACAGTTTGTGTTAAATAATGATCTCAGTAACACATAGCACCATTACTGCAATAGTAAGTATTAACAGCTAGAAATATTTATGTATTATTTTTCTCTATATTTCTCCTTCTCTCACTCTCTATCTCTTCTTAAATACTCTATATTTCTCATTAGTATTAATATTCACAAATTTTTACCAATCTTAAGCATTTTATACATGTATTTAATTACAGTTAATGTATTATTTTTAATGATTTAAGTTAGTAGCTTTTACTCATAATGTAGTCAGTATAAACAAATTTCATAAGGTAATAAATTTGTATCTTTGCTTTAATTTTTTAAAGAGTATCTTTCCTGTTATTGTCCCACCACTAATTTTTCTATTGTATTTGATTTTCTTTACCTTAGGTTAGGATAGGTTAGGTTAAGTTAATGTAGGTTAGGTTACGTTAACTAATTTTCTAATTTAACCTAACCTAAAATTAGCGGTGGGGCAATAACAAGAAAGTACCCAATTCGTAACTTAGCAAGTAGATCATGCAAAACAACAAATACCTGTATAGTGCTTACCCTGCTGTGATGAGTTGGAGTGAAATGCTTCCTCCTGATGGTTTGTAACCATTTCCTCCGAAGCTCAGGCTGTTGAGGGAATCGGTACACACTCACTCTTGGACCAGTTTTGTAATTGCCTTTGCAGTAAGGTATACAGCAAGTAGAAAGCATTGTCACACGTAGTTTTATAATGGAAAGTAAGTCGCGCGAAGCGTGTTCTCCAGGCGGCCTTGAGCGTACCCCACCACTGTCCATTCCAAACTAACTGAGGCGAAGACCGGTATCCGATCGTCGGCTGATGACATATCAGGAGACCCGCGAAACTGTGACCTGGCCTTGTCTCCAGGCGGCCTTGGTAAAACGGCTGCGCCTGGCGTAGAAACCGTATTGGAAAAGGCTGGCTAACGAAAGTCAAAAAGATCGACGAACTTTTTTTTCCTTCAAGTAACAAATTGTGCATTGTTTTTTGCATATCCCGATATAGAAATGACCGTGTTATTTTTAACAGCTCTGAATATCACACACCTGGTTATGATAATGTATATTTACATAGCTGTCATTCCAGATAGAAAGGAAGAAAATCCATCCCAGAATTTTTAGGAATTGGTCACAATATACATATAACCTGGGCACTACATTAATATACATCTCATATTTTTTTTTCTTTTTAATGTTTTAACATTTTTAATATTTTAATGTTTAACGTTTTTAACTTTTCAACGTGTTAATGTTTTATAACGTTTTATTGTTTTTAACTTTAATATTTTCCAAGAAAAATTATACTTCCTTTTGTACCAGAACCACTATCTTCAATGCGGCAATCTTTAATTCGTGTACATTAATTGTAAATTTATCTTCAAGACTGACCACCGTTGTTTTTTTCCTAAACAAAATTAGTATTGTTACTTTTTTTTCTTGATACTTTATTTCCTAGCAAAAAAGTTTTCTTTTTCCATTACTTTTTTTTCTGATACTTTCTTTCCTACAATCCTCCACTCCTCCATCTTGTTGTGGCGAGTTATTTTATACTGTTTTTCTGGTTGTAGAGTTCATTGTTTTCTTAACAAGTGTTACCATCAATGTTTTGAAGATTGAATATTTGTTATGAGCTATTGCATAGAGGGTTCATCAGGTGCTGTAAAGTGAGGTGTGTCAATATCACGCCTGTTACCCTACCATCCCACCTCACTATTTTTATTATATCAGTTATAGTAAACCAGGCTTTCACTCTTTTATTATACCAATAAAATAAGGCTTACATGGTTAGGTGCTTGAAAGGGAAGTTTGTCACCATGCTACCAATGTGCCCTGCCCTGCCTTATCAGTAAAATTATTGTTTAACTTTGATGTCATTTTAAAGCACACCCTTCACATAACAGCAATATAATGATGTATAATTTTGACATGTTATCACAACCCCAAAGTGAGTGAACAAATGGTCTTCTTCATTACAGTTTCGAGTGAAATTTAGGTTTGTTGAGCCAATGTATGTTGGTATGGATTACATTATTACATTGCTGTGGTTCAATTAGGCTAAGCTAGGTTGAGTAGGCTTTTGTCAAATATACAATATATATGTACATATTTTAACAGAAATTACTGTTAAGTGTCATATATATATATATATATATATATATATATATATATATATATATATATATATATATATATATATATATATATATATATATATATATATATATATATATATATATATATATATATATATATATATATATATATATATATATATATATATATATATATATATATATATATATATATATATATATATATATATATATATATATATATATATATATATATATATATATATATATATATATATATATATATATATATATATATATATATATATATATATATATATATATATATATATATATATATATATATATATATATATATATATATATATATATATATATATATATATATATATATATATATATATATATATATATATATATATATACAGTATATCTATCTATCTATCTATCTATATATATAATTTTTTTTTTCCAGATTATGGATGACCTGCGAGGTGTTTGAAGTGATAGATGATGCAGAACAAGAAAGGATCAGACTGCCCAGACGAATTGTGAAAGACCGTTTGGACTTTTTTGTAAGCCTAACTGAAGAAGACTTTACACACAGGTTCAGGATAGGCAAGGAAACTGCAAGATCTTTGCTTGTTGATTTACACTGGGGTCCCAGACCGAGAGGAAAAGGTGCTTAGGTCTAGATGGGAACCGTGTCCTTGTGAAGGTACCACCGCAGAGCACGAACAGGACAGAGGAGTTGTTCATTGTCATCGGAGCAAGAGAGGTCGATGATCAGATGAAACCCTCCTGTCACCTTGGGAACCACGAACAGCCAACTGTAGAATACGGGTGTAGGAGGAGCTTCCTCCACTGCTCCCTTGTTGAGGAGAGCCGTTACTTCTTCTGTCAGAGCCGTCTCGCTCGGAATCTGTCGAGTAGAAGCCCAAGTGCCGAGGCACCCTTGCGAAGAACCTGTAGAACCCACTCTTCCGACCCTGTCCTCCCAGGCGAGCAGATGTTGTTGGGCTAGGCAGCCTCCAATTGAAGTTGGAGAAGGGGAGTCATTTCCGAAATGTCTGGTTCTTTGACTGTCTCGAAGAGGAACGTCCAGAATCATGGGAAGTGCGAAGGTGGAAGCGCGGTTTGGAGAACCGTTGCTAGGTTGGACCAGGACGAGGGCGAGAGTCAGCAGAGGTGGAAGAGCGTGGATGTTTCTCCACAAGTGGTGTTCCTGGTCTTGACTTCGCTTTGATGAGAACCTAAGCTGCCATCACAGTGAGCGAAACTGAAGCAGCCTGCTGTGCTTGACCAAAGGCCTTCTCCACACTAGCAAAGTTGAACAGCAGATCCGAGTCCACATCTGAGCATCGTCGCTGGGCCTTAGCTGAACTCAACCGATGCAGATGCGAGATGGTCCCTTCTCACCGAATCCTGAAGGGTGACGGAACCCATCGTAGACAGCGAGTACACCTATACCGCCCTGTGGAGCATGTCACCAGCCCCAACCCTGCTTACTGAAGCGCCAACACTACCCTGACGTTTAACACGGGCATATCTGGTATGGCGCCGCTCCAACTTAGCCTGATAAACCCTGGCTGAATCCACCATCATGACATCCCAGCCTGCACATTCCTCACACCTTGAAGAAACGGTACAGGAACCACGACACGTAATACATACGGTATGAGGGTCATGGAAGACGTTGGGAAGAACCATGCTGCATTCCTGAACCAGAAGAGAAGGCAGAGTGCGCTGGGGCCAGCGGTGGACTCCCTGAGATGCCGGAACCGTCTGTTCCGGGCTGCGAGCCGGTGATAAACATAACACCGTCTGTTGGGTGACGTGCGCCTTTCCCCAGCATGTCACTTTCAGCAGGAGATGGTGGAGAAGCCACGTGAGAAGATATCATGATAGAAGGAAAAAAAAAAAACACCGACAGCGGAGCAAAAAGCGCGGAGCGCAATGCGCGTTGCAGCGATGCGTATCAGACTATCAGTAGAAAAGTGGGGTGTGAAGATGACTACGTCAAGGAGGAATAGGAAAACAGTGCATCGGCTTGCGCTAAGCACCATGCATGCTCAGCTTTCATTGCTGATTGGCTGTTACTGTGGCTCTGCTTGTAACCAATCAGATGGTGCTGTGGGTGGGACAGTGCTGGAGACAGAATAGTGACAGCAGACACAGAGGCGCGGCTGCATCAGAGCCAAAATAACTCGGTTTTGAATTGATCTCTTATCGGCCGTCGAATTTACAAAAAAAGGCCGATGCCGATATGCGTCAAAATGTTTAATATCGGCGCTGATAATCGGTTGATCTCTACCTTTAGCAGTGCTTTTTAGGATGTCACTAGAGTCAGGTGAGGTTCCAATATTGTGGAGACAAGCCAATGTGGTACCCATATTTAAGAAAGGTGATAAAATCCTAACGTCTAATCACAGATCCGTCAGTTTAACTTAATTTGAGGGGAAATTAATAGAATAAATAACAGCGAAAATCATTAGGATGCACCTAGACAAACAGTTTGACAAATCGCTCACAACATGGCTTTACGGAGGGAAAGTCATGCCTTACAAACTTGCTGAATTTTTATAGTAAAGTTTATGAGGCAGCAGATAAGGGCGATGATTACAACATCCTATACTTAGATTTCAGTAAAACCGTTGACAAGGTACCATTTCAGAGGCTCTTGAGAAAGATTAGGGAGCACGGGAGAGAGGGAAAAGTATTAGGCTGGATTAAAGCGTGGTTAGGCAATAAGCAACAGAGGGTAGTAATTAATGGATCTAATTCCGAGTGGGATTAAGTAATTAGTGGAGTGTCACAGGGTTAATTTTTAGGGACATTGTTATTTTTAATATACATGTTAATGACTTGAATAGTGGAATTAGTAGTGATATTAGTAAATTTGCAAATGCTACGATGATAGGTGGATTAATTAGGTTAGATTCAGATGTCATCGCCTTGTGGGCAGATTTGGACTGGATGAATAAATGGCAGAAGCAGTCCAACACTAACAAGTGCAGGGTACTTAGCGTAGATAGAAGTAACCCACACAATAGATACACGATGAATAACGAGGCACTTGGAGGTTCAAAGTATGAAAAAGATTTAGGAGTCATAGTTAGCTCCGATCTTAGTCAAAGGAAGCAATGCATACAAAATACAAAGAAAGCAAATAGGATACTAGGATTCATTTTTAAGGAGTGTTAAAAGCAGAAATCCCAAAATAATAACAAAATTATACTTGGCGCTGGTCAGATCACATCTTGACTATACGGTACATTTCTGGCCCCCACATTTAGGAAAGATGTAGGTTTATTGGAGTATCTAAAAAGATACAGGGGATGAGGGCCATCCCTTATGAAGCGAGATTGAAGAAACTCAATTTGCATTCCTTAGAGAGACATAGGTTAAGAGGGGACTTGATAGAGGTATTTTAAGTGGTATAGGGGTTATTACAAAGAAGACAGAATCAGAAATATTGTGTTTAAGTTTGAAAATCCAGGTTTAGGGAAGAAATAGGAAGAAACTGGTCTTCAAACAGATCAAAGGGTTGATGAGTGGAATGGACTTAGTGGTCATGTTGTTAGTGAAGAAGGAGCTTTTTAAAGAATATTTGATAAGTCTATGGAAGGGGATGATAGATGGAATTAGGTAGTTTTTCTCTTATAGGGACTGCCACGTGTAAGCCTGACAGCCTCTTGCAGATTCCCTCTTTTCTTATGTTCTTATATGATATCCATTATAGCAGGCAATAGAGGGGCAGAAACAAATATTGTGGCAAAAACAAGGAACAAGCTAAATGGGGATCACAATTAGGAAAAAACAATGGGAAAAAAAAAAAAAACAAATTGCCGCCACAGATGGGCGTGAGCCACTGGAATAGCATTATTTTCTTCCCAGTGATCATCAGGCGGCGGATAAAATAATGCTTTCTCCCATGCTTTGTTTTCTGTGTTCCATACAAAATTTCACTTTGTGTATCACAAAATAATCCTTTCTTGTTGGTAAGGCTTGTAAAAACCACCTAATAAAAATGTTATGTTCAAATATAAATGTGTATATGAGAC
>NC_059271.1:16282847-16327847 GCF_017591435.1 Portunus trituberculatus | reverse complement strand
CATTATCATATACATAGACACCCATAACAACAAATACTGATGATGCTGCTGTATCATACAAGTGCTAGTGATTGACATTAGATGAAACCTTCTCACAGCTGTGAAAACTCTTTTTGTATTTATTTGTATATTCACAAATAATCTCTCAAACATTAAACTCTGGAGGTCCAATCCTCAATGCATTACATAACAATTATAACATGATTAATGACATGAGAGGTGATTATAGGAAAAGAGGGAAAATGGAAGTCCAGTTGGGTGTTGAACACATCCAGATTAAGAGTGGATGTGTGAAAATTGCTGACCCAAGAAGATTGTGTTGATTGACAATTTATTTGGACCAAAAACCATGAAAGCTGTATGAAAGATGTGATGAGGCTGGTGCAAGTGCAAACAGCATGAAGTGTGGTATGTGGAGAAGAAAAACTGAGATGGCATGGTGCAATAAAAGGATGTAGAGTGCAGAGTACTTGTAAAGAAAAAGTGAACATTAAAGGCTTAATATAATAAAAAAAGCTTCTTGAAAGATGGAAGGAGTACAAATGTGAGTTGCATTTGAGACAAAAACCCTTGAAAAATACAAGGGTAATGTTTAGAATAGAAATGGAGACTTTGCCCATCTATTTTGCAGGACACTTCCAGAGAGGAGAAAGGCAATGCATCAGAGAAATAGAATGGATAAATGTTAATGCAAAAATTATGATAAATATATTTCATGATAAAACTATCCATTTCCTATACAGTGGAGACTCAATACTCAAACGTTTTAATAGTCAAACTTTTCAATACTCGAATGTGAGAGTTCAATTTAATACTTGAAAAATACCTGGTAGTTGAATGTCCACACACATGGTTGTAAACAAAGGCTCCCTAGCCTCTCCTTCCACCCCTCCATTAATTGTGCTACTCCGGTTGTCAAAATAACATTTTCCTGTGTTCTGTCTATAGTTTTTCATTTAGAAGCTTACAATTGCACCAAAGGCTTATCAGTGGTAAAAATATCTGGCCGTACACACGGTTGTAAACAAAGCACTGGGCTCTCCCTTTCCTCCGCTGCCATTGTCCTGTTCTGATACCAGTAATACCAAGGCAAAGTACCAGTATTCCAGTATACCTGTTCCATGGTCCTGCAGTTGTGAGAAAAACATTCTTCTGCCCTCTGTTTGTACTTTTTCATTTATAAACTTATAATGGCATCAAATAGATTTATTAGCAGTGAAAATAAGGAATCCAGTGAGAGTGTTGAGTGAGCCACAACCCTCCACTAGTGGGTTCACAAGAATCACACCATGAGAAAAGTTACCAGACGTTTTCATAGATGGTGACTCGTCCTCTGATGACCTCCCTCCTTCTCCTTTCCTTTTTTACATTATCCATCACCAGCCTTTACTTAAGGTATGTACGAATCAAAATTATATAAAATAAATTTCATTAAAATTTTTATAACAAATTAAATTTGAGTATTGAGTCTCACTGTACTGTATGTGTGAAAAGGCATTAGAATTCATTAGTGATTCAATCAGCCTTTTACAAAGTTTTCATTAGGATTATGGCACTACACTGATATGGTGAAATAATGTCTTCCATCAATTATGCTTATCTTCTGTTATATCTATTATAATTTGTTTTTCATAACATATGAATCTACAATGTCTTCCATCAATTATAACTATCTTTTGTTTTATCTATTTTAGTTTGTTTTTATAACATGAATAATAATCACACAAATCTAGTAGTATTGAAATCCATGTACACAGTACTTTGCTGACCCTACTTCTTTAATGTATGATGGAGATTGTGGGGATAGGTAAACTCTTCTTAAAAGATTAAGAGAAAAAAATATAAGAAATAAATCAATTTAGTTCCCAAAGAGTCCTGGCACTCCTCTGCAGGCTCCTGACTCTCCCTTGTCATGCCCCAACACTTCTAGGAAGGCTTTACTGCATCAATTGCCTGACACTATATAACCACCACAATAATATTTCACTGAGAAACTGTTCAGTAATTTCACTGCAGTCAATTTTCATAAAAGAAAGGTAAATTCATAATAAGGAGTCTAGTCTAGAACCCTGTGCTGCAACATGTTTCTGTAATACTAGGAAGAAAGTGCTAAAGAAACTTTACTAAGAGTGGTGGTGATAATCTATAAGCACAAACACATATGCCCATTCTTAATTAAAACTACAATGCTTTGTATTCAAGATTTGACTAATTTCTTTCTTCATGTCCAACACAATCATACCTGCTATACTTTTATCAACTGTTATTGTGAGTCAATTAGAAGACAAATTCAAATCAATATATAAACAAATATCATACTGTATAATAATTTTAAGAATGACAACTGAAAAAAATTATCTGAACTCACTGGCATACATGATCTGAATTTGGCTAATAAAATTATCCTGAACCTTAACATCTTAAATATAAGAGGACCAAAATTCAACATGCAGTACAAGCAGACACAAGACATTAAATATGCAAAAAAAAAAAAAAAAAAAAAAAAAAAATATATATATATATATATATATATATATATATATATATATATATATATATATATATATATATATATATATATATAATATATATCATAAATGAATAAATAAATAAACAATAACAAAAGTTTATAACAATGAATATACAAAATGAATATAATACAAAATAAATAAAAAAATTAACCAATTAATAAACAAAAATATGAAAAAACACATAAAAGCAAAATAAAACCCGCAATTAAAAAATAAATAAATAAACAAAAAAATAAATAATGCAAAAGATGATAACAAAGCCAAAGAAACATCTCATGGCAAAGTGAGGATTGCTGGAGAGAAATAAACAAGAGGGTGACACGTGGCAGGGAGTGAGGGAAGCCAGAGGGTGGCAGTGGAAGAACCAGAATCATTAAGAATCAGAGCATTTAATTTGCAGGAGCACTGGGCATCACATATTGATCTATGTATGTGTGTTTGTAAACTTGCATGTATATATATATATATATATATATATATATATATATATATATATATATATATATATATATATATATATATATATATATATATATATATATATATATATATATATATATATATATATATATATATATGCACATACTACAATGAAAAATACACACACATCCATACAAACAATATGCATTTTACATATATATATATATATATATATATATATATATATATATATATATATATATATATATATATATATATATATATATATATATTAGAATAGCCATTACCTTCCTTCATTACATGCTAAGAATTTTCAACTCAAGAGTGAAATGCAGTGTTGAGTCAAACTAGTGAACATAAAGGTCAGAATAACTTGTGATAAAAAAGGGCATCTAGATTCAAGATTCCTTAGCCATAGAGAAACCAGAAATATACCCTTGAAAATCTTAAAATAAACTTACAAAAGGAAACCAAATAAAATTCAACCATGACTAAATAGTTCCAAAAGATATTTCACACAGCAGAGCTGATCATATGAAGACATAACATGAAAACACCAATGACTGCACTCATTCTATTAGTAACAAGTGTGTACCTCTGACTTGCTGTTCGAGCGACATTATAACATCAACTGCCATGTTGAGAATGCCCAGCTTAGTCTGGGGCTTGTCAGTTTTCAGATGTGTCATACACATTCTTCCCAGTTCCTTGAGAGCGTCGTTTATGTCACGGATTCTGATCCTGGTGGGTGAAAGAACAGGTGATGGTGTGTTAGTGTTATTAGTTAGTGGATGGGTAAGAACCCCAAGCTGGGCGTGGTGCTGCCCTACCCACACTCATTTCCAACCACCCATACCACATCAAATGGTCCTCTCAAAACGATGAGAAAATAAATAAAACAAATACATAAATAAAATAATATAACTTGGATGTGGCAGTGGGTTGGGGCTGGATGAGGCTGGGTCAGAGCAATGCAGCCCTCAGAGTTGGGCTCAGCACTAGCAGGCTTACCTCTAACCTGCTGCTCCAGGGTGGTGATCACCTCCACAGCCATGTGCAAAATGTTAAGCTTGGTCTGCGCCTTATCATTCTTACAATGGATCAAACACATACGACCTAATTCCTTAAATGCTTCATTTATATCACGAACTCGTACTCTGAAAGGCAAAACCGTAAATGTCATCATTATTGATAACCAAAGGGATTTCAGATGCAAAGTGCCTCAATGCACTTTATGAAATAATGAAGCACGCAACAGATCAAGGGTGTATTAAGTTCGAGATATCTGCGTAAGTAAGAAAGCAGCCCCTTCATATTTGGGTTATTTGGTAGTTACAATTAATGAGCACATTTACGGTTTCCATTTTCTTCTTGACTAGAAGCAGGACTATATTTTAAACATGTCTCCACAAATGTAACATCTGTAAATTAAATATCACTGTTAATAAACACATTAATCATATAAAACAATGAAAGTCAGACAAACACCCAATATGAAGGGGAAATACTGAACACAAGCAGAAGCAAACCAGGCATCCTATGAAGTAATTTGGAGAGAGAGAGAGAGAGAGAGAGAGAGAGAGAGAGAGAGAGAGAGAGAGAGAGAGAGAGAGAGAGAGAGAGAGAGAGAGAGAGAGAGAGAGAGAGAGAGAGAGAGAGAGAGAGAGAGAGAATAAATAAATGTATGACTACAAATAAAGAAATAAATAATAAAAAATAAATAAAAAAAAAAGGCAAATAAACACACAAAGACAAATTGAGTGTAAACAAAGGAAAGTCTTCTTCTATATACCTTCACCTGGTGTTGAAGAAAAACATATCCAGAAAATGAAAATCTAGAATAAGATAAGAAAGTGTGTCCAGGGGATTGCAGCTCTTCTTGACCGTTCTGGGAAACATTTGATTAATAATAAGATCATATAATCATGAATGTGAACCTGAGAAACTGAAACCTTGTGAAGTGGCACCAATAGTCTGACCCAGTTAATTTTTCCAGCATTTGTGAATACCGAGCTTTGCAATTTTTATCATAAGAACTGATTCAAACCTTCTAATCTTGAAGCCTATGAGCACATAATAAAATATTATTGACACAGACATTCCATATTATATTAAATTCCATGAGTCAAAACTCTTGAACATTATAATCCTTCACACCATTTTTCTTTCACTTTTAGCTCCTCTTCTATGAACATTGTAAGGCTTCCTCTGACTTAGAATATTACTGAAGGAAAAACACTGACTCTCCAACTGCATTGACAAATATGAGAATGTAAAACACCAAAACCTGATCTCATAAGACTAAAGAGAATTCTATGGCTTCATGAGCAATGCTTGTCCCAAAATTGGCTATGCTACAGTTTGCATTTAAACTCCAAACTAAATTTAAATATACCAACCGAAAAACTACATTCCCAGTGCTTACAAAAATACTCACAAAATTTAACTGTTTTCTAAGCAACACCTCACTATTCAGTATCAACTCATCAATTCCTAAATCTTCATCTGTACACTACTTAACTCTGGCTGTTATGATTTACTTTCATACACATTTTAGCTGTGTAATCAAATGAAAGAATTCAGCTTCAGAGATCTTGAATAGCAATAAGTCTTCCAAGCCCTATTTAGCAATAAAAGACCACACCTGTGAGGTTGTCTGTCTTTTTAGTATAAAGAATACAATTTCTGTTAAGTTGGTGGATCTCACTGAGATGTGCAGGGTACAATCACTAGCAAAAGAATGATGACAAAAGATTTGGTTGAGGAAATAATTTATGAATACGAGAAAGAGGATAGGTGATACAACAAAATCATGCAGGTCACCACATTTAAAAAGTTTGGGAGAAAAACAAGGCTCATGGAGAGTATCAATACTGCAATAGACCACCTGGAATGGAAACTTGACATTGAAGTGAAGAAAGATCACATTTGTTAAATTTTTAAGAGTTCCATCGAAATCCTAAGAGAGGATGACCAAGATTCAGTAAGGAAAGCTATAAAATGATCTGAAGATCAACCTTTATGAAATTGATAATGGCTACCAGAAAGATTGCTTCCATATGCATTAGAGTCCGCCTGGTGAGGATACTCATAAACTTGAGAAAGATAGGAGTTCTAGATTTTTTACTGTTTTCTATTGAATTGAGTGGTTACCCTTCTTGGGAATGAGAAAAATGAGGTCAAACTTTCAGAAAGAAGTAAAGGTAGATGTTGATAAGGCACAGTTAAAAGAGTTTGACCAAACAAAGCATGAGCACAGAAGAACAATTAGGGAAAAAATCAAGAGGGACTATATCAGGTCCATAGGGTTTTTTGTGGATCAAGTCCATGATGAGCATAATGTAGTCAGAAAGTCATCATTCTGTGATAAGCTGTTTGTTCAAGAAATGTTCAGGTTTAGAGATATATGAGACAACAGTGATACCATCTGGGTGAAAGACAAAGAAGAGGTATTGTTGGGATACCTTTGGCTAAGTGATACACGTCATGAGATGAGGACCTGAAATCTTTCTAATTCTACAACGTTGATAATACTGCACTGTACTTTCCAGCCTCTTCTCTTTAGATTTCACTGTAAGCAAGAGGATAACAGTTTGGTTCTGAAATTCAAATGAAACTGAATGAATCATACAAGAGGGCAATGCTCCTCCATTTTCAAGTGGTAGAGGCAAACCTGAAACATTAAGTAATACAAAAGTTCCTAATCTTTATGGATTTTGTCATGTGCACAGTGCAAACACTATTCTTAGTGGAGCTATACATGTATATGAAAACCAACAGTATATTTAAATTATCATGCATATCAGACATGAAAATGATGTCATCAAAAATTCTGATAGTATCAGATGCAACGTCATCTAATATCAACTAAAATGTTTCCGTGTTGTATTTTCATGGAAATCTCAACAAATTATAGAACTCAGCACCCAAAAAAGTGGCCTGAATTTCTTGGGCTATGAAAACTTTAATTCAACATTAATGTAATAACATTTTTACCAGATACTACAAATTTAAACTAATGTTCCCAAATCCTATAGGATTCTGGGTAGATTCCCCCCAAAAAACAATCATTAAGAAAAACTAGTCCCAGATAAATCTATAGTGGATAACTGGATGTTTGTCTCTTAAGTTAGAAAAAACACTGGTTTAAAGTTCTAATTTGTGGACAAAGCCATGAACAACACTCATGCTGAGCAGTTTCTATTTTATTGCTTGAGTGTCTATTTGTGTACATGCATATATCCATAGAAAATAAAGATTTATGAATAAAAACAAAGAAAAAAGAAATATGCATTAAAAGTAACACAAATTTCATCAAGAAAGAATAAAGCTAAGATTGAAATCTGACTTTGAGCCATGATATTGTTGCAATATAGCTACTTCAGGATTTTTGTTACAAGACTCCTTTCTATTTAAGGATTGTAGATATAAAACAACAACAATAACTATGTAATAAATGGAATCAGGTATTACACAAAAACACTAAAATCTACCAGCCCCAAAGATTAAACATTACTTTATCATCTACCATCAAACATTATCATGACGTCAATCAGCAATGGCCAGCCATAAAAAACCCAACAGCAGCAGCAACACAGCACACTGGGACTCACCTCTCCCTCGCATTGTTGGCCTGGCGCCGCTCCTTTTCTCTCAGGGCTTTAGTTTCTGGGTCTATACATTCATCCTCCTCCGTACTGGAACAAGAACTAACGCTGGGTCAGTAAGAGATACCTAAATGTTAGTCATTCATGAGCTAAGAAAAATATGAATAAATTACTATCAAGAAATTGATACAAATTTCACATTCTTAAGTAAGAAACTTGCTTTGGGAAAAATAGTCTACTTTTA
The DNA here is from genome assembly GCF_017591435.1 of Portunus trituberculatus. Lineage (NCBI taxonomy): Eukaryota > Metazoa > Arthropoda > Malacostraca > Decapoda > Portunidae > Portunus > Portunus trituberculatus. Next base: position 16,320,024 of record NC_059271.1, on the reverse strand, counting down.
TTAAACTTACCAATATATGCCGGACTATAAGATAATTCGTTATATAACATGACCCCCATTTTTTTAAGGAAAAGTTTAGGTTTTGTGCTATTACCACTGTATAAGACAACCGCCTTAGTGGTGGAGGGTGCATTACTGATGAGCTGCAACATGAAGGGCTTGCGTGGCAGTTGGTTTCCACACTTAAGTACATTAGTATCATGGCAAAATTCATAATTCCTATATTGCACAGTTCCAGTTGTTTCTGAGCTCCAAAATGGCTGGAACATACTTTAATTTCTTTTCTTGATTAGTACATACAATACTAATCGCCGCAGGTTTATTGCTGGCGCCTCATTGGTCCCTGGGGAGCCATATTATGGCTTTTCCTTCACTACCACTGCCACCCTTGATTTATTAATCCAACAATAAGCTCACATACAAGTACCTTACAATATAAGGAGTTAAAGGAATAAAAAATCAAAGCCATGATTGGATTAACATAAACAGTATCTACGAATGTCATGGTTTCTGTTAGCCTAATTGGCAATTGATGATTATTATCATGGCATGGCTGGGTGTGCCGACATGCTGTCAGTAAACATTCTACATCCTTAGAGAGTAGTTCATCCTGTCATAGAGCCAATAAATTGCACGCGCACACACACACACACACACACACACACACACAGTTGCCGAGAGAGGATGGCTCGTCTCCGGCTGTGGACGGGAAGAGGAGAAACTACCTTTGGTGTTACAGGGCCCCGGTATCTCTGTGTTAATTAATGTCCTATTAATGTCCTACTGTCGCATAGTGTACAAAGTGGGCCATTTTCAAGCGGGATATGGAGAGTGGTCCCTGGGCGGAGAGTGTGGGCGGTGATTGTTTTGGCCGTAAACAGCTGACGATAACAATCATGGCGTCCATGCCTAGACAAGCCTGGGACTTTGAAGGGTTTGTGATTACTCCAAGAGGACTGGAGAAATTAGATATGGATGCAAGAATTCAGGCATTAGAAAGTAAGTTCCTAAACATTTTATCCATAGAAGAAAAACTGGATAGAGTCATAGCGGAGAACGATTCCTTAAAAAAAAAAAATCTATTTGTTAACGATAGAGAACTAAGAGCTATTGAGGGAAAAAGTAGAAATGGAGAAAGAAAACCAACAACTAAGGAAACAATGTGAAGAGATGAAGGCTAAACTCCTAGAAATGGAGAAGAAAATATCTGAAGGGGACTTGAGGAAGGAGGAATGCCTTAACCTAATTGATGCCAGGATGAAAGAAGTAAACCATGAACATCAGGAGGTACAAAGGTCCTTTAGGGAGATAGTGAAAAGCAGGAAGAGGAAAATAAAGTGATTACGCAGAGTGAAATGGTAAAGGCACTAAAGGAAAATGAGTATGTGGTGAGAGATATTGCTGAAAAGAAAAATGTGTGATCATAACAGGATTGAGGGAGGAAACTAACAGGAACTGGCAGGATAGGAGGATAAGGAAAATGACAGGATTAAGTCTTTACTGAATAAGATTTCAGTAGAGGAAGAGGACCTATATGCTGAGGTAGAAGAAAGTGTGAGATTAGGAGCTTTTGAGGAAGGCAAGAATAGACCATTAAAATTGAAATTAAAGTCTCAGGTGGCAGCTGAGGCTCTGTTGAGGAGGGCTTGGAAACTTAAGGACTCTGAGGAAACCAAAACAATTTACATAAGAAGAAATATGTCACAGGATGAACGAATGAAAATGAAAGAGCTTGTAACTGAAGTGAGAGAGAGGAATGACGAAAGAACAGAGGAGGAAAAGACAAAGTTTTTTTGGAGGATGAGAAATGGGAGGCTAAAGAAATGGTAGATAAAACAGACGGAATAGACATTACATGGAAGAAAGAGACTAGGAATGGAATACAAGTGACTTACATGAATATAGATGGATTTCTGTCAAAGAGGCTAGAATGTATGGATTACCTAAGAAATAATGAACCGGACATAATGTGTGTGGTGGAAACAAAGCTAGATTGGTTTGTTGTAAAACGCTACAAAGTATGGAGAAATGATAGAAAAAAATAAAGGAGGTGGTGGTATAATGGTTCTTACTAAGGAAGATCTGATAGTGAAGGAGGTGAACTATAGTAAGAGAAATGAGGAAGTGATAGGTATGCTTATAACAGATGGTAAGAGGGACATTAATATTATAACAGTATACATACCACCCAGAACCAGTGCTTGGGTATATGAACAGTATCAAATGGTGATGAGAAATACTCTAGACAGAATGAAGCAAGAACTCATCAGAAAGGATAGAGTGATGATAGTCGGAGACTTTAATTGTAAAGAAATAGTGTGGGAAGACTACAAAGTGGTGAACGGTGGTGAGTGGGCAGAGGAATTGTTAAAGGTAGCAACAAATAACTTGATGACACAGTGGGTGAGATCACCAACAAGGTGCAGGGGACAAGATGTTGCAGCAAGGTTGGATTTGGTATTTACCAGGGCATCTCTAAAAGAGGAAATTGAACATGAATGTCCCTTGGGGAAAAGCGATCATGATGTCCTAAGCTTTGAGCTGGATACGGAATTAAGCACGAATAAGATTGTGGAACGCAGGAGGAAAAATTAAATTATATTAGGGCAAATTATAACCATATAAGGGAGTTCTTTAATGAAATTGACTGGTCCGTGGTATACCAGGAAAGGGATATGCAATTGAAATACGATAAATTTATGGATTTATATAACTCTGCTGTGAAAAGTTTGTGCCATATCACAGAAAGAGGACTTTAAATAATAAACAGTGGTTTAATAGAAATTGTGAAGAAGCAAAAAGAACAAAGAAAAGGCATGGAAGAAACTTAAGAAAAACAGTGATGTATTATCAAGAGAAGTTTACAAAACAGCAAGGAATAGATATGTTGAAGTAAGGAGAACAGCACAGAAGGAATATGAACAGAGGGTGGTGGAAAACTGTGATAGTGACCCAAAATGTTTTACAAATTCATAAATGGAAAACTAAATATAAGGGAGGCAATAGAAAAGGTAAAAAATGGGAAAGAAGTATATGAGGATGCTGGAGATATAGCTGAAATTTTGAACGACAACTTTTGCAAAGTGTTTACAAAGGAGGAGCATTTTATGGGAGGAAGGCCTACGGAAATAAAGCAAATGCAGGACATCATGGTTACTAAGGAAGATGTAAGGAAAATTATAAGCAATCTGGATATTAATAAATCAATGGGGCCTGATGGCATATCTGGGAGGTTGCTAAAAGAATGTAAGGATCAATTGTTGAACCCGTATTTGATATTGTGGAAACCTCCATACGAACAGGATTAGTCCCGAAAGAGTGGAAAAGAGCTGACATTGTGCCTATATATAAGAATGGTAGTAGAATGGAACCGCTAAATTATAGACCAGTATCGTTGACTAGTATATTGTGCAAGGTATGTGAAGAAGTAATTAAAGCTAAGTGGAGTGAGTATCTAGAAAGTGAAAACATTCTGAGTGAAAGACAGTTTGGTTTCAGAAAAGGAAGATCGTGTGTATCCAATTTATTATGTTTTTATTCAAGAGTGACTGACATACTACAACATAGAGAGGGATGGGTGGATGCTATCTACCTGGACTTGAGAAAGGCCTTTGATAAAGTACCACACAATAGACTGATGTGGAAACTAAAGAAGATTGGAGGAGTAAATGATAAACTAGCAAAATGGATGGAAAATTACTTAGTGGGAAGAGAAATGAGAACAGTGGTGAGAGGAAGGAAGTCCGAGTGGAAGAAGGTAACCAGTGGAGTTCCACAAGGGTCAGTGCTTGGTCCCATCATGTTTTTGATTTATGTTAATGATATGCCAGTAGGAATTGACAGTTACATGAACATGTTTTGGACGATACTAAAATTATGAGGAGAGTAAAGAATGTGGAAGATTGTAACAAGTTACAGGAAGATCTTGATAAAATATATGAGTGGAGTAAAGAGTGGCAGATGGAATTTAATATAGACAAGACCCATGTTATGAAAATGGGAAGAAGTAGATACAGACCAAACAGGGATTACAGGCTGGGTGATGAGAAAATTAAAGAGACCAATGAGGAGAAAGACTTAGGAGTAACTGCAAAACACTTTGTCACCGGAGAAACACATTAACAAGATATTTTGGAAAACATATAACATGCTTCAAAATATTGGCCTTGCATTCCACTACCTAGATGAAGGAATGATGAAGAAGATATTATGTACCTTAATAAGACCCCAGTTAGAATATGCAGCTTGTGTCTGGTCACCGCATATGAAGAAAAATGTGAAGAAGGTGGAAAGGGTACAGAGGCTGGCAACAAGGATGGTACCAGGACTCAGGGAGTTAGACTATGAGGAAAGACTGAGGAAACTGGGGCTGACCACATTAGAAGAGAGAAGAACAAGAGGAGACATGATAACTATGTATAAATTGGTGAACAAGATTGACATACTGGACAGAGAGTTGATAAAGGTGACCACAAGTAATCATCTCCGAGGACATGGAAAAAAGCTAATAAAAGACATCTGTCCAACACTTTGTTTGCCCTTGGATAAAAAAAAAAAAAGAAAAAAAAAAAAAAATAATGACGTGAGAAAATACAGTTTTCCGCATCGTAGTATTGATAAGTGGAATAAACTGAGCAGTGATGTCGTTGACGCGTTGTGTGTCAATCAGATGAAAGAGAGGTATGACAGGAGTGGACAAGGAGACAGGACACAGAGAGCTTAGCTCGGGCCCTGTAATACACAAATAGGTGAATTACACACACACACATACACACAAGATATATATATATATATATATATATATATATATATATATATATATATATATATATATATATATATATATATATATATATATATATATACACATACAGGCAACCCCTGCTTAATGAAGGTCCACACAACAAAATTTTGCTACAATGAAGGTTTCATTTTACTACCATCTGCTCGTTTAACGAACACCAAACTTGCTTTAACAAAGTTTTATCCAGGTAATTTTTTCCAAGTTTGAAAGGCCTGCCGTATCACGCAAGCCGACAGGCTTTTGAATACACCAGCGCCTCTCATGGATAACATGTGCACCACTCACTGCCCCTGTTCAAAACAATAACAGCGTCAGCAACAGCTTGTCTTCCCTCGCTCAATTTACCACCAAAACGCCCTGCAATGTCGCCTAGTGTTGCTAAGAAGACCAGGAAGTCTCTTACTCTCGAAATGAAGGTGGATATTATTCACAGACACGAGAGGCTAGAAAACTATAGTAAAACTAAATTATACTGACCCCGTAGGGTGTTGTTTGCCATTCTGCCAGATTTCCAACCAAAACATTCAGCCTATACTACTCATGGTTCTTTAATCACAGTATTATTAACAAACGGTGTTCTAAGAATATTCTGACTATTTAATTAAATAGCAGGTGATGCAAATAAGTGTTATATACCAAGTCAAAAGAAGGTATTTCATGGACATGTGTGATGATGTGGCATGTCAGGACAGGCGACGTTGCCAGTTGACCCGAGGGGGGATTTCCCATGGGGAAAGGGGGAGGAGTCAGGTCACCACGCAGGTGCATATCGACTCACTTCTCATTTGGTCGCCACGATGGAAGGATACACTGACACTTCCTTGCCTGTGTGTTGTACAGCCAAACCAAGAAGTTTGTCTACAGAATTAACCCTTTCAGTGCTCCGGACCACGATCGTGGCTTTGAGGGAAATGCCTCCTGTCCACGATTGTGGTCCCATATTTGACGAGTCACAGAATTAAACCACGCACCTCCTGGCTGTTGCTAGTTGCCAAATGACATTCTCCCATCCTCTCTCGACTCATGGGATGCGCCATCAGTTGCGTGGTAAGAAAAATATAGTCACAATGGCAGTAGAGTATCAGATGCCCCTTTTTTCACAATTATTATTATTTTATGTTGCTAGTGGCTATTTGTGCATTTATTTACAGAAATAACAAGAGTAATGATCAAATCTTGTTGTTAGAGAGCAGATATGCCAGATATTATTCGTTTATTGGTAGTATATTGCATATTTTGTATATTTCCATATATGGGCATGCATATCCTCGCTCATGATAGTATGTACATCAGAAAAACACTCTGAAAACATATTCTATATTATTTGTGTGGACATAATGTATGCACAGGTGTGAAAAACAATTACCCTAGCACATTCTGGAGCAGTTCTGAGCAACTGCAGTTCAAATCAGGCAGAAAATTCTGTGTAATTTTGTGAAAACACCTGCACAAGTTGCGGTTGAAAATAACCACCCGCTATGATAGCAATACTCAACAGCACACAACATACCACCAGAAAGCCAACTTCCTATCATTATTGCACCACTTGTCCCAGTGCAAACAAGATATACACCACAGCATCACAACCTTATCAGCATTTCTTTTCCCCACTCATTATATTACACTGGGTATCTCGAGAGGACATAATAGTAAATATTTGGTAAATTATCAGCCTCATTTTCACTTTTATAACCAGCAACTTTACAATATTTAATTTACCTATGGCATCTTCATGTCTTGTCCATCACTTATATATTTTTTTAGCGAAGTCATGCATTAAAATGAATAAAGAACAGTTATTCCATTTTCCTTGAAGTAATGAGAGATTTGGCAGTGTCGCACGGATTATAGGCCTAGCCCTACGGGTCAGTACAATTTAGATTTACTATAATAGCATTGCTCGCCACCATCTTGACTCCATCTACTGTCTCTACTATTTTCAAGTCAGCAGACTCTATTAAGAAGGCTGGTGAGACCATATCTTCCTTGCAAGCTAAAAGAACCACCTGAACTCGTGACTACAATGAATAAAATGGAAAGCCTTGTGGAAATGTTTTGTATGTGATACAATGATGCGCCCTTTGTTTACATTCCACAGGTTGCCGGTTAGTGTCTTTTGTTCACTCTCCCTCCCTTCATAAATTTAAGATCATCAACATTATAAAGTTACGTACATACATACATTAGTGTACATTATAATGACTTAAATTAAACTGCCTAAATGTTTAACTTCATAATTTTTACTTTCATTAAACCTTTCACTGTACTACGATGATGCCTTGCTTTGTCTACTCTCAGTGGGTTAGAATCGGTTCACTTAGGACCTGTGAAGTTTCGCAAAGAGGGTTTTATAGAGCCTTGCCTTGACAACAGCGTAACCCTTTGTTAAGTGGGGTTTACCTGTATGTATGTATGTATGTATGTATGTAACAAAATTTATGCTTATATATATATATATATATATATATATATATATATATATATATATATATATATATATATATATATATATATATAATATCTCTGACCTTTCTAGGTTGCTGATACGTAATATTTGTGATCTTTCTAGATTTATGAATATGGCTCCTTCCAAAAATATGAGAGAGAAGGATATTACAGGTATAGTGCAGAACTGCAAACTTATCAAGAAACGTAAAATATTTTTGCTTCAAGAGAAACTTCACATCATAGATAGCCAAGGTTAAGAGAGGTGAGAAGCTGAGTCCACAGTGTGCAACATAGCGAAATGTAAAGATGCCATAAAGAATGCAGTGCAACAGGCATCACCTCATGCTAGGGATAATATTGCGAAGGTAGCTCATGACCCCAAACTTCCCCAGCAAGCTCACTGTCGAACTACTATATATATATGTGGAATATATGTTTTATCAGGAATATATTTAGTTATATCAGTCTTGGTGGGTCCTGGTCCCAATCTTATTTATAACATATAGAGTTCTATTATTCGATTAATGCTTTTTCATTTCTGTGCACATTTTCTTGGTCCTTTTAAGCATTTCAAACACCTGTGTGTGTGTGTGTGTGTGTGTGTGTGTGTGTGTGTGTGTGTGTCCACTATATATATATATATATATATATATATATATATATATATATATATATATACAGTAAAGTCCTGGTTACGGTCTCGAGTTACGCCAAACTCGTAGTTATGTCAGTCCACTATAAGGCAATTTAAGATTAAAAATTGAAAATTTATAAATTGCGGATTTATTGTTTGTTGGTGGTTGCCCGCCACACCGCCCGCCTCACGCTTGAATACAATAACACCCTGCCTCAGTTCCACCACACCATCGCCCCTGGCAAGAGTGTTATCCTACTTCTGCGTTTACTGACTCAAGTTCTTAGTATCTTGCTCAATGGCACCAAAGAGAAAACTTCTTAGTGACAGCAGTGATGCTAAGAAAAGGAAAACCATTATGCTACAAGAAAAGAGGACATAATTAAAAGACATGAGAAGGGAGGCAGCAGCTGTGTGTGAGGGAGGGAAGAAGAAAATGGGAAGCCCGTTACCATGACAACGAGGAGGTTGACGACCTTGAGAGCTCGCACACCCATCACAACAATAACAATTCCGGAGCCTTCGCCTGGGCCACACGACACTCGCAGCTGACTTGTACCGTCTGCGCCTGTCTGTTGATCCCTATTGCCCTTTCCTATTGCATTTCCTGCCCCGCTGCCCACGCTTCTACTCCCACCACACTGCACTACGCTCCCAGCTGTCCCCCCTGGGCGTCACAACATTCGACCTGCCCACCCTCTCAGCAACCTGCAGTCTTTCGCGTTCGTGGCCCTAATCAACAACAAAAACAAACTTGTGTTTCATATTCCTACGTAGTTGTAAATAATATAACAATATAACCTTTAACTTACCTGAATGACCATAAACCATGATTGGTTGAAAACTCGATAATATGCTTTGAAATGTACGGAAACTCAAATTACGTACAAAATCGACTTACGTCATGTTTCAGGAACGTAACTCTGACGTAAACCGAGACCTTACTGTATATTGGTAAGGTACACACGTGCATGTGGCTGCAAAATGAATTCCAAGTTACAAGCAGCCCCTGCTTAATGAATGTTCACACAACAAAATTTCACTACAACAAATGTTTCCTTTTTACTACCATCTGCTTGTATAACGAACACCAAACTTGCTTTAATGAAATTTTATCCAGGTAATCACGCAAGCCGACAAGCTTTTGAATACACCAGCGCCTCTTGTGGACAAAACACACACCACTCACTCCCCTACCTTTCTCCACTTTTCCGTATCTTCCTTGCAAGCTTAAAAAAATAACATCCGAACTTGTGACTCTGCAATGAATAAAATGGAAAGTCTTGTGGAAATGTGGTACAGGCTTAACGAAGGTTCACACAACGAAGTTTCGCTACAATGAAGGTTTCCTTTTACTACCATCTGCTTGTTTAACAAACACCAAACTCGTTTTAACGAAATTTTATCTAGGTAATTTTTTCCAAGTTTGAAAGCCCCACTGTATCACGCAAGCCGACAGGCTTTTGAATACACCAGCGCCTCTCATGGACAAAACACGCACCACTCACTCCCCTAGTTCAAAACAATAACAGCATCAGCAACAGCTCTTCCCTTGCTCTACATGCCACCAAAACGCCCAGCAATGTTGCTAAGAAGACCAGGAAGTCTCTTACTCTCGAAGTGAACCTGGATATTATTCACAGACACGGGAGAGGCGAGAAAATTAATAGCCTTGCTTCCCACCATGGCTTGACTCCATCTACTGTCTACCATTTTCAAGTCAGCAGACTCTATTAAGAAGGCTGGTGAGATCATATCTTCCTTGCAAGCTAAAAAGAACCACATGAACTCGTGACTCTGCAACGGATAAAATGGAAAGCCTTGTGGAAATGTGGTACATAAATTTTGTATGTGGTACAATGATGCGTCCTTTGTTTACATTCCACAGGTTGCCAGCTAGCATATTTCCCACTCCACTTTCCCTCCCTTCATGAATTTAAGATCATCAACATTATAAAGTTACGTACATACATACATTAGTGTACATTATAATGACTTAGTCTTAAATTAAACTGCTTAAATGTTTAATTTCATAATTTTTACTTTCATTAAACCTTTCACTGTACTATGATGCACTCTCACTTTGTTTACTCTCAATGGAAGCTCAAGTCAGGGGTTAAACTTGTTATAATTGGTTCGCTTAACGAAAATTCACTCAACGAAGGGTTTTTTAGGAACGTAACCCCTTCGTTAAGCGAGGCTTGCCTGTACATAAGTTTTGTATGCGGTACAATGATGTGCCCATTATTTACATTCCGCAGGTTGCCAGGTAGCGTTTTTCACGCTCCACTCTCCCTCTTTTCATAAATTTAAGATCATGAACATTATAAAGTTACTTACATACATACATACTAACATACATAATAACTTCATAATTCTTAATTTCATTAAACCTTTTACTGTACTATGATGCACTCTCACTTTGTTTACTCATTATGGGAGTTCAAGTCAGGGGTTAAACTTGTTATAATTGGTTTGCTTAATGAAATTCACACACATTTTTTTTTTTTAGGAACGTAACCCGTTCATTAAGCGGGGGTTGCCTGTACTGTGGTACTTAATGTTCACCACGGGGTTAAAGGATTGTGTTTTATTCTTGGTATATAAGACAACCCCTTGATTTAGGAGCCCCAAAATTGGAAAAAACAAAAAAAAAAAAAAAAAAACACCTCATACTCCAGCATATAAGGTATAAGTGTTAAAGAAATTTCACATTCCTTGAACAACTACAAAGAGTTCAATAATCTAATCTAACATATTTCATCATGGCTGCAAATGAATATTGTGAGGTTATACAATACAATCTCAATATAATCAACTTTGTTTCAGTGAATGATGGATACATTGAATCCTTTCAATTTTCTACACAAGTGTCACTTTAAATCAACTTGAAATCATTAATGCACTCATCCGAACATAAGAAAATAAGAGAAGCTGCAAGAAGCTGTCAGGACAAGTGGCAGTATGAAATGTCACTTACAACCTTTAATTTTAATGCATACAGACAAAAATAGTATAGAAAAAAAGAAGTTTATTATAAAATATTCATGGGCAAATTAAACTTAATCATAATTAAGGAGGAGGGTGGGAGGTCGAAGTTGGTCAAAAGTGTGATCCACCCATCCAGTAATGGAATGGAATTTAATTGAAAGTGTAGATGTTAACATCATCTATCTGTTTATTTATATTTCATGCCTGTTCCTAAGAGGTCCTACTATCAGTAATGTCTTTTAGAAAAAGGCAATGATATTTGTTCACAATCACTGATCCTCACTTTGATCTGACTCAACCACCATAAAAACTATACATCAATACCTGCGAGAGCGTTTGCCACTCTTAGTTCCAGCCGGCATGGTTGCCGCAACATTTGTAGTGGACAGGTGTGAGGAGGACAACTCTTCAGTCTTAATGTCCAGTTTGTCTTTAACACCTTCACCTAAACCTGAAAAGGAAAGGTGCATACCATACTGCATGGAAGGTATTACAGACCTAGTATATTCCTAAGTATATCACAATGTATATGAGCAAATAAATAACAAAATATATGATAAAAAACAAAAGATGTATATAATATATATATATATATATATATATATATATATATATATATATATATATATATATATATATATATATATATATATATATATATAAATCATAACAACAACAACACTATTTATAACTACCTGAAACAAGTCCTTTTAGGTCTTGTGAGTGGGACCCCAATGTTGTAAAATTGGAATTTGGTTGACCTCCAAGATGTGAATCCAGAGCAGAAGGATAGGGTGGAAGAGAGCCTCCGTGGGAGGAGGATCCAAGGTGGGCCCCAGCTCCTGGCAGGCTGCCGGTGGTTTCAGCATGGCGCTGTAACACATTGACAGCATCTTCCAATCTTTCATCTATTCTTGATCCCTAAAAAGATAAAGAACAAAAATTATTCACATTTTAGCAACACAAGACTTGACCTTTCATGAAGATAACTTCCAAAAAGTATTAAATAACATCCATGATTCTTGTAGTCAAAGCATGAATGAAATGCCTCTCATTCAAATATCTCTACTTAATCTATCAAGAAACAGCAGGAGTAGTAATTCCATCCAAGACTCCAATTTTATCTGAATCAAATGCATCTTGTCAAGAAAACAAAAGCAAACTGAAACCAATCTTCTAATCAAATTAACACACACAAACCAAAGCAGAAGAGAGGGTGCATCTTTACCTCAATATCTCGTAGGTAGTCGATTGCGGACTCTAAGTTCTCCTCTGCCATACGTGGCTACAGTGCAATAAAGAAGAAAAGAAGAAAAAATGTATAATAACCATGCAAACTTAAGTGAAAAGGTGTACTAGTTCATGCAAAATGTGGTGCAGTCTTATATACTGATAAAAATTCATGCCATGTCAGTGCAAGACAACATGCAATGTTGTCAGAGTTGAAAAATTAAGGCACACATATATCTACAAAATTAAAGTGCTACATTCTCCCACTATAAAGACTACATCCTGACAATGAACTTCTGCTAACGCAGTGTACTATATTACTCAACACAATTAAGGAACAATTGTCCACAAGAAATGAACATCTAAGTAAATTAATGATGTAGGACCGGATATAGGGTGAGCAGGGCATGCCTATAATATGCTGAATAAAAATATTTATAAATAATTTCACATTTCCTAATACACAGCTAAATGAATAGCTAAAACTGTCCAACAAGCTAAAACTAATACAATAAAGCTTGCATTTCTAAACACTGAAAATACAACAACTAATTATACTAATTCACTACCACACACAGATAACTGGATGATAGGTTTGTGCTGCAGAACTAAGAAGACTACAGACATGCATGATAATCTTGTCACAAATAGAGATGCTGAAAAGCTTAGTGCCAGTGTTGCAAAAGATGCCATTAACAGATACAATGCCAGAGGAAAAATCTGACAATGTGTCCCTTTCTTATCTAAATCTAATTGTGCCAAACTTTAACAATATGCACAAAAGAAAAGTTTTTCTTTTTTTCTTTTCTTTTTCTTTTGTTTGCTCTAAAATGGAGCTTCAATAGGAGACCACTTACCATAGGGAGAGACCGGTCAAAGTGTGGTGAGGTGGGAGTGTGAGGCTGAGGCCATTGTTGAGGGGGTCCACTGTTGGCCCCTGAGGTGAGGGGTGGCGGGGAGGTGGCGGACACCGGAGTGCCTGGATTACTGCTGTAGCTGCTCGACGTTTGGTCTCCAGGGTAAATCTGAGCCACAGAAATCTTTCTTAATCTTTAGGCTATTACACTATTTCCTGTCAGCTGTCTTAAAAAAAAAAAAAAAAACATTGCTGTAGTTCTAAAAGACATAGCTCAAGAATGTAAGCCTGACTGATCACTCTGAAATTTAATTTTGTTCTTTGGTTCTACACAACAGCAGTAAATAGATCATAATCAACTCATTAAGAAAGAGAGAAAGAGAGAAAAAAAATACTTATTTGCAGAGTAAATAGCTCTGTAAAAAATTTCACCAAGATAAAACCCATTTCTATTGAAATAAATGCATATAACCAATTTCAATGGCTAATTAAATAAATGAAAATGAGCTTTTCATTAATACCTAATACTATATCAAATGTTTCCTGACAATTTCATCATGTGTATGTGAGAACATGATAGAATAAAATAGATGTCTGAAAAAAATCAAAAAGCATACGCTAGACCTTAAGCAACATCTATTTGTAGCAAATATTTACATATGTAATATGTTTCTGACTGGCCCAAAAATTTAGTCATAAACTCATTTCCTTCTCTAGCTTTGCTGTGTTGCACCTATCAAGCCTTTGCCTGCCCCATTCCTATGCTGCAGCTTAGTCATCCTTCTGTTGCCTTAGTGCATCCAAAGCTTACAATCATCTTATTATGAATGTTATTTGCCAAAGCTTGCCAGTGTTCATCTTCTTGAATGAACATATTATGCATACATGACTCCCCAGCAGCAGCCACCATGTCTGGTACTCACAGAAGATAATGCTTTGCCGAGTGTGTCGCCGGTGTTAGCTGTGGCTGTGGCCTGGGTGTGGTTAGGCACAGGGGAGTGTGTGTAGAGTGGTGAAGAGGTAGCCACGGAGCTGCCTCCTGTGGTGCTGCTTGCACCTGGGCCCCGGAATGATGACATGGGTGGCAAGGCTGAGGCCATGGGTTCATAACTCTGCACAAGAAGGCAACATGCATGCATTACTTCACCCATCACCCAGGGACTGTGATGAAGCATTAATACAATAAGCTTAAATTATTGCTATGCATACAGCATACATACCTTATTTATGGATTAAAACTAAATTTTTGCCTGATAACAAAAAAGCAACATTATTTAGTGGCATATCTAACAAATATAATACAATGATCTGCAACAAAGAAGGCATGGCATGGCTTTAAAGCATTTATAACACCATCCACCCCAAATATCAACAACATGTAATTACAATGCTGATAACAATTGGTAACCTATAAATGCATGGCTGCAATGAGTGCTCCAAGGCATGTTTTAGGCCCCTTATGAGCATACTGAATCTATTATCTTAAATTAATATGGTGGTTAACATATTCATCAGGTATTCACCATGTGGTCAGGGAGATGAGGGGCCATGTAATGAGTCTGTGGTAGGTGTGGGGAGGGGCCCATCATGGACGGTGAGGGGTAGGGGTAGCTCATGGCTCCTGCCACTGCTGCTGCTGCTGCTCCTCCACTCCCACCTCCCCCGGTTGTTGCCCAGACATCGCTCCCCCCACCATCTGTGTTAATGGTAAACATTTATCAGTATATGAGACAGCTAGTGGATGGCATGGTCTCACTATTATATATGTTTTCAAGCAAATGCTTTCCTTCAACAGGTATTCAATTAATATATGCTTCTAATAATTTACTTTGAATAAATTTCCTACATTTGGAGCTACATAGGTGCTCTTCAAAAATATATCAGCTAGCTCATCACTCATACTTCTAAAATTAACACTTGATGCAAAAAGTGAATACTCACCCATAAAGTAGGATTCAGCATAGAGGCCGCCAGGCTTGGGCGACGTGTACCTTGGCGAGTCCTGGTTGAAGTCATCTGAGCCATACTGCAAGAAGACACACAACAGTTAGTAAATACACATTGAAACTCCCCAGAAACCCACTCTCCATGCAAACAAGATGGAAATGTTTCTGAATAACTGCTGAATCTCAAGGAGCTTTGCAGCATGTGATACAAATCTGAGCAATTGTGAATAGATATATTGTATATGTATAGGTAATGTATTAATAAAATTTCAATGCAAGATAAAGTAACTATGAACTAGGAAAGCATGTTTTGATAAATACTTTGAAATATTCATCTTGTGTATATATAGTTTTGTACACAAGTATCTAGAGACATTTCATCTTCACTTCTACAAAGCATATCATTACTTTATAACAATCACTAGTATCATCATAAAAAGTTGCAATGTGATAAAGAAACATGACAAGAAATTAGACATACAATAACAGCTACTTGTATCACCTTACTAATGAATAAAAAAAAAAAAAAAAAAAAAAAAAAAAAAAAAAAAAAAAAAAATAATAATAATAAATATATGCACATACATCAGTTGATGAAAAAAAGGTCAATGACACTCCAACCATGCATATACAATGTACAAATATCATACCAAGAAGTAAATTATCAAAGCACTCATAAATGCATCAACATAAATGCCCCAAATCATGACCATTTTACATAAAGACAAATTCATATTTGGTGTTGTGAATGAATCTTACTGTTTGTTGGATATTGCTACAAGAAAGGCACCACATTCTAAGCTGATATAAGTGATTTCTGAAGAAAACAAAAACTTAATCAAACCTAATCTAAATCTATCCTCTTACAACCATAGCAGGAAACTTAGCTTTTGGGACATTTGTACCCTGAAGGATCCCTGAAAACTTATTAGAAGTGTTTCCCAATGTGTGTGTGTGTGTGTGTGTGTGTGTGTGTGTGTGTGTGTGTGTGTGTGTGTGTGTGTGTGTGTGTGTGTGTGTGTGTGTGTCATTCACCATGGTCATCTGCTGGTCACCCAGCCAGCCTTCCCCATTACTGAGTGTGCTTCAGAGCTCATAGATCAATCTTTGGGTAGGACTGAGACCACACCACACTCCACACACCAGGAAAGCGAGGCCACAACTCCTCGAGTTACATCCTGTACCTATTTGCTGCCAGGTGAACAGGGGCTACACATTAAGAGACTTGCCCATTTGCCTCGCTGCTTCCTGGGACTCGAACACAAGCCTTCTCGGTTGTGAGCCAAGTGTGCTAACCACTACACTACACGGTTGTGTAGAGAGAGAGAGAGAGAGAGAGAGAGAGAGAGAGAGAGAGAGAGAGAGAGAGAGAGAGAGAGAGAGAGAGAGAGAGAGAGAGAGAGAGAGAGAGAGAGAGAGTGTGTGTGTGTGTGTGTGTGTAATTCACTGTTTGATCTGCTGCAGTCCCTGACGAGACAGCCAGACGTTACCCTACGGAACGAGCTCAGAGCTCATTATTTCCGATCTTGGGATATGTCTGAGACCAGGCACACACCACACACCGGGACAACAAGGTCACAACTCCTCGATTTACATCCCGTACCTACTCACTGCTAGGTGAACAGGGCTACACGTGAAAGGAGACACACCCAAATATCTCCACCCGGCCGGGGAATCGAACCCCGGTCATCTGGCTTGTGAAGCCAGCGCTCTAACCACTGAGCTACCGGGCCGTGTGTGTGTGTGTGTGTGTGTGTGTGTGTGTGTGTGTGTGTGTGTGTGTGTGTGTGTGAGAGAGAGAGAGAGAGAGAGAGAGAGAGAGAGAGAGAGAGAGAGAGAGAGAGAGAGAGAGAGAGAGAGAGAGAGAGAGAGAGAGAATCTGCTAATGTAACAAACCATTCAGAATAAATATGCACACCTATGTATGCACATCTATACAAAACATAAAAAATTAATGTCTCCTAGAAGAGTTCACCTAATTCCAGCATGGTACATAATATTTTCACAGCAGAACAGCTGAACCCCCTGCCCGCCTGTTGGTTAATCTGGGTGTGGTGGTGGAGTTAGGCTAATGCCTGATGGCATGAAGACTTTACCACCTAAATATAGTGAACAACAAGTCCCTATTAACAGCATAACAGCAAGAGAAGGAGGAGCTGCCTGGACGAGTGGAGATGCTCGTGGTGGCCGGGGCAGGCCTCCGTGATACAGGGAGGCAGTAATATTGGGTAATATCACTTATCGCGTCGGTGGCTACCAAACCCAATAATGTGGGTGGGCAGCCCCAACGCTTCATCCAATAATGGGAAGCTTACCACCCCCTCTTCCCCTCCTTACCCTTTCTCCCCTCCCAACTACCACACCTCATAAGCCCTCCCAAGCAGTCAAACAGTGTCAGTCACTCTCTTTCTCTTTCTGAATATCTTTTCGGCATAAAATTTTTAAACAGAGCGACAACATAACCTAAGTAACATCCTTTTGGGGCACTCTGCACGCGAAACAACCATAGTTCATCACTAAGCTGGCAGTCCTAGGCCAGTGCATCATCCTCGCAGCTTCCTAGCCAAGTGTGGACAGAATCAGGGCCTCAACAGACCCCTCACGAGCGGTAGTGGCAGGCAAGGAACATGGTGGCGAACAACAAAGTAGTGACATGATAGCCAGTGATGACTTGAAGGCTGGAGAGGACACGTCAATATTATGTGAAGCAGTAGATCTAGCTGCGATGGTGAGTATGCGCCTTATGAATGCGAGGCAGGTATGACAGGCTGTCGGAGACGAAACAAAACGGAAGTGTCCGAACGCCAAGTGCGGCCACTTTAATATGAGACTTATTGAAGCTATAAACTGGGAGTAAATAATAAATGGACACCCATAAAGCTAGGAAGTGCCAGGCCAGACATCAAGACCACGGCATGAGAGGCGTAACCAGCAAAGCAGCTAGGGTTCATCCCAAGCCACAACGGGTGGCAACTTGTCCCTTACCGCTCTACCTGCCACTCCACCGCTTTTCATTAAGTTGAGAAGATAATTTCGCGGAGCTGAATATGAAGAGTGCACTCAAGAAAATTACTTAATACGAGCGATAAATGGTTTGGTGTAAACATCCGTACTCTAAAACCACCACCAGCCCCGCCGTGGTGATGCCCTGTGTGGCCACCTTCAGCCCTTCCACCCCAGGGCCTCTTCCCGCGCCACGCTACCTAAACAGCAGGCTGTCCTACTCAAACACGCACACATTCACAATTATTGTTCTAATTACATATATATTTTTCTAAGTCACACACACACACACACACACACACACACACACACACACACACATACATATATATATATATATATATATATATATATATATATATATATATATATATATATATATATATATATATATATATATATATATATATATATATATATATATATATATATATATATATATATATATATATATATATATATATATATATATATATATATATATATATATATATATATATATATATATATATATATATATATATATATATATATATATATATATATATATATATATATATATATATATATATATATATATATATATATATATATATATATATATATATATATATATATATATATATATATATATATATATATATATATATATATATATATATATATATATATATATATATATATATATATATATATATATATATATATATATATATATATATATATATATATATATATATATATATATATATATATATATATATATATATATATATATATATATATATATATATATATATATATATATATATATATATATATATATATATATATATATATATATATATATATATATATATATATATATATATATATATATATATATATATATATATATATATATATATATATATATATATATATATATATATATATATATATATATATATATATATATATATATATATATATATATATATATATATATATATATATATACATATATACATACATACATACATATATATATATATATATATATATATATATATATATATATATATATATATATATATAGTGACGGAAATAAGCTGAAAAATCCTCACTATGTAACAAGCATGACACTGCATGGCCGAAGCTTGCACTCACCGCGGTGCTGAACTGCACACCGTTGGGTGCCGCTTCCTTCACACCACAACATTCAAAACATCATCACACATCACATGCTCTTACGATTTGACAGTTTCCATACTATAATTCTTGACCAGTGTCATGTTGTGGGTCGCATGATCAGGGCGTCTCGAGGCCACCTGCCCTGAGATGAGAGCGAGGCGCACACAGCAGAAGGCTGAGCATTTTACGAGGATGGTGTAGCCCCATAAAGAGGGAGAGCTCAGGGCCGGCGGGGCCACTGCTATTTCCTTCAGTGTTAGTGCTGCTCAGTTTTGTTCATCCATGTAAAGACCTCTTTGGTGGAAAAATGTTCAGCGTTCATTACATTAGAAGAAAACAACTTTTTTTCTTTCTTTCTCTGCGGTTTATACGGAGTAAACACAGAGCAGATGATTGTTAAACTTCTAAGTGGCTGCAATGGGAGACGAGAACCTACTTGGGAGTACTTATATGCACACAGCAATAAAATGCAATGTATCAGACGAGGTTGTATTTGAGAGAATGGCGGTAGCGAAGCGAAGCGAGAACTAACGTAACCTTTCCTGCCGTCTTCATAATGCACGACCGTCAACGACGACCACTACTCTCTTACAATGTTAATGACCTCCAGCTCTCACCGCGCAGCCCGAACACGCACGCTTCTTTCCCCAAAATTGTATGTGTAAAAAACAATTAAATAACTAACAATTGCTTCATACAGGTATGTGCGGAACTTGTAGTTATAGATCAAGACAGTCACTTTGCTTTCTTCAAGCGAAGGAGGCCTACGCCCAGCTCGGGAAATTTTAAGTGGGTCCATAGCTTAAGCCTAGAAAGTTGACGCAAACCACATGGAATGGTCTCTCAACAAGATTCTACACACCTTACAACTTACCCGTGAAAGTTTGACAAACATGTGGTGACGAGTTGGTTTATGTAGCATGTGATTGAGTCATGAAATCTAATAAACACGGTCATTATGACGGGTTAGTATTCAAAAGTTTACAGTTTTCGGCTTGAGGTCAGTAAGACATGTAGTTATAATACTGTACACATGTGTGAATGTGTGAAAGCGCAAGTTACTTACTGCCATCACCATCCGTAGCCGCCAGCGACAAACAGTCTTTATGCAGCTGACTGATTCAGCGTCATCAAGCACTGAGGTCAGCCTTTAGATTAATGAATGACCCCACCATGTCAGCAGCGTTCTAGGTCAGCAGAGGAGTGGTCTTCCTTCATCAGGGGCGGCGAGGTAGTAAGGCACTGTTGAAGCCTCGCTGCCAGGCGCGACCCACTGGAACAGTGTCATCCAGGCATGCATAAACGTGTTTATGTCTGGACGGCAACAGAGGCGGTGTCCAATAGCCGAGAGGCAGTCGCGGCTAGTGTTTCGTGATCCAGATCCATAATGAAGTTCTCGTTAAGCTTAAGGGTCATGCATGTTGAGCGACGGCAGACTATTGTGACCCGGAGCAGACGATTGACACAAACCGACGCTGGCAGCAGGGGCCGTGTGTGTGTGTGTGTGTGTGTGTGTGTGTGTGTGTGTGTGTGTGTGTGTGTGTGCGCGCGCGAAAATAACCAGCAACTCCGATGCTAAGGGTGGAAGGATGCATTCGAAGGAAGAAGAGAAGGACGAGGCACAACATACTGGACAGGCCACTATGCAAGGCGCGTAGAGCCTTTGATAAACAATAAGGACAGGATTTGTGACCAGAACAAGTTGTTGACAACTTTATCGTCACCGTGTTCCTCAGTAGCACAGTTACTTTCCACTTCCAAATGCACCTCAAACCTTTAAAAAGTATAATTTAAACTCACTCCAATATCTTAATAAACCGCTTCTTATATGGCGGTGGATATGGTGCCATGATGATAATAAAGGGTATGGTGGAGTGCAGAGATCGTGACTGTCCTGCAGAGCTGAGGCTGATGACTGAACGAGCTTGGTTATGGCGGTGGTGGTGTCGGACCATCTATAAGGGGTGTGGAATTCGTTAACTAACACACACACACACACACACACACACACACACACACACACACACACACACACACACACACACACACAGAGAGGCGGTGGCGTAGTGGATAAGGTGGTGAGCGTGGGATCGGGCAGACGTCCACGCGTTTTGAATCCCACCATATACCGCTTTGAAGCTATGTCATTTGTCGAGTGGTTTAAAGTTACCACATGTCACCATGATACCCAGGTTCTATGTGGTTACACCAAAGATGCACTTGGGCACTTGGGTGGTGATATTGGTACCACTATATATAAAATTTCCTGCGCCACTAATGGGCGGAAGCTGAACAACGTTTCCCACATGTACTCTTCAAGTATGCGTAATGGCGCTATAGGACATAACATAAAAACACACACAAACACTTTTTTTTTCTTTCTTTCCTTTCTTTAAAGACATGCAAAGACCACCACCATACCACCACCACATGCCTTACGATTGTCCGTGATATCCATCGTTTCTTAACCTTTGTCGATGTGAATAAAAGCTAAAATGTGAATGTCAGGCGGAATAAGTTAGAGGCACAGTGGTCACGGCTCGCCCAAGTCCCTCACGCTAGTCTCCGCTTCGTTATCTTTCACACAATCGCCTGCAACATTAAAGAAGCATAAGTAAACGATAAGCATTGACGTGCAGGTATTTCTTATGCTCTCCCATAACTGGTTTCAAATAAGACAAGCGAGCGTTAGAAGAGATGATGTTTAATACATTGAACAGACATCTCGGCTATCATGAAGTACTGTTGAGTGGTTATGGTCTCCTAAGCAATGGTCTCAGCTAAGGCAAGCGAGTGTCACAAGTGTCTGAGGTAATGTTTTAGCGTTCGTATCAACTACGTGAGGATGTGACGTCATGGCTGAGATAAGGAGTACAACAACTCGCACTTCACTGCCTTCGCCCTGCCCGTCAACAACAGCTTGTAACAAAGCAGACCCATCCTTAAACGTCATGCACAGACACACGCTAGTTGTAACGTGTGTGTGTGTGTGTGTGTGTGTGTGTGTGTGTGTGTGTGTGTGTGTGTGTGTGTGTGTGTGTGTGAGAGAGAGAGAGAGAGAGAGAGAGAGAGAGAGAGAGAGAGAGAGAGAGAGAGAGAGAGAGAGAGAGAGAGAGAGAGAGAGAAACAAAATAATACAATCCTGAGTCTAATAAAGATAACTCTTATTCTTTAAGTAAGACGGCTGCGTGACGAGATCCGTGAAGTGCTAGGCGTGGAATGCCCTGGTGGAGGACTGTAACAGGATGACCACCCATGAGTCCCGGGGTCACTGCAGGAAACCATCTTTGTGCATTATACACATCATTAACAAGGGAAGCGAGTGCCCATAGCCTTCCCTGCCTGTGGCTTTGCGCTCGGTTAAAACAGTTCATCTTGTCAAGAGGAGAGGAAGGATGTGGATATGGATGAGAGGGAGCTAGGGAGCTCAAATAGTGTTAGGAAAAACATCAAGTGGAAACACATGAGTCTAAAGATATGTTGCCATTAATCAAGTGCCGTCAAGCTGTTCACGATCATCAAAGGCGAGGACATTTCTAACCTGATCAGTCTTTCTTCAATATAGTTCCAAGTAATGAGTTGCTCAGTGTATTAACTTCGCTGAACTAGTTATTCACCAAAACGATCGCAATATAAAGGAGAGAGAGAGAGAGAGAGAGAGAGAGAGAGAGAGAGAGAGAGAGAGAGAGAGAGAGAAAAGTCCACCAGCTTCAAGCAATGCCTTCATACAACACTGACAAGCTCACTTCAGAAAGCATCAAGCTGCCGTCATCTAAAGCGACGCGCGTTGTGTGTCCTTGACAGACAGTCACACAAAGGCTGCTCCTCTTCAATCCAAGTCAGTCCACTCAAGCAAAAAGAACCATTCTAAACTAACAAATATCTGTAAAAGAGTCACACACAAACTTTCGCTCGCCTGACAGTAGGCCTTCTGGTGTATGGTAAGGATGAACACAAGAAAATGTACCACAACTCTGTCGCCAATACTATCCACACAGTTTCTATACATGGAGACAGTTAGCATCAGACTACAAGGGAAGCGACCGACTCTCGAAGGACTGAACACAATGACTAAACAAACAATACACTACAATGACCCACTAAAATTATGTAACGCCTTGGGCCTAAGATCATGGCATGCAGTTTTGACATCAACGTTGATCCTGACAGACAGACTGACATGGGCCGCTGTCCCCTTCAGCAGGTTCTTCTCTCACGGTGACTTTTCCGCAGCCGTCATCTAGGTACAGCTCGGGTGGGGGGTATGGCGTGTGGGTGGGTGCAGGGATGGGTGGCTTCTCAAGGCGGCAGGACACTCGGGCTAAGGTTTTTCTCTCTTTTTTTTTCCCTCTTGCTTCGTCCGTGGTGGAAGGACCGAGGGGAGAAAAAGTGCAATATGAGAGAGGCGACGTCCACGGCAGGGTCATCATAAAACCATCACGACTTTCCTTCGCCGGCCACGAAAGTGAAGAGAGGGTGAGCGACATGCCGCCAGCCAGTCCCTTTCCTTCTCTTCCCTATCTCAGACCGAACCCTCCTCCTTGCCTTCTTCCTCTCAGACCAAACCCTCCTCTTTGCCCTCTACCTTTCAAGACCAAACCCTCCCCCTTGCACTCTTCCTCTCAGACCAAACCCTCCTCCTTGCCTTCTTCCTCTCAGACCAAGCCCTCCTCCTTGCCCTCTTCTTCTCAGACCAAACATTCCTCTTTGCCCTCTTCCTCTCAGACCAAACCCTCCTCTTTGCCCTCTTCCTTTCAAGATCAAACCCTCCTCCTTGCTCTCTTCCTCTCAGACCAAACCCTCCTCCTTGCCCTCTTCCTTTCAAGACCAAACCCTCCTCCTTGCCCTCTTCCTCTCAGACCAAACCCTCCTCCTTGCCTTCTTCCTCTCAGACCAAACCCTCCTCCTTGCCTTCTTCCTCTCAGACCAAGCCCTCCTCCTTGCCCTCTTCCTCTCAGACCAAACCCTCCTCCTTGCCCTCTTCTTCTCAGACCAAACCCTCCTCTTTGCCCTCTTCCTCTCAGACCAAACCCTCCCCCTTGCCTTCTTCCTCTCAGACCAAGCCCTCCTCCTCTCAGACCAAACCCTCCTCCTTGCCTTCTTCCTCTCAGACCAAGCCCTCCTCCTTGCCCTCTTCCTTTCAAGACCAAACCCTCCTCCTTGCCCTCTTCCTCTCAGACCAAACCCTCCTCCTTGCCCTCTTCCTCTCAGACCAAACCCTCCTCCTTGCCTTCTTCCTCTCAGACCAAGCCCTCCTCCTTGCCCTCTTCCTCTCAGATCGAACCCTCCTCCTTACCTTCTTCCTCTCAGACCAAGCCCTCCTCTTTGCCCTCTTCCTCTCAGACCGAACCATCCTCCTTGCCTTCTTCCTCTCAGACCAAACCCTCCTCTGCCCACTTCTTTCAAGACCAAACCCTCCTCCTTGCCCCCTTCCTCTCAGACCAAACCCTCCTCCTTGCCCTCTTCCTCTCAGCCCAAACACTCCTCCTTGCCCTCTTCCTCTCAGACCAAACTCTCCTTCAAACATTAACTTGTTCGAGACGAAAATAATTCAAGTCATGAGATAATAATTTTCCCTCAAGCCCTCAAAGTAACCATTAAGGAAGCTCTGTCTTCGACTCTTGTGTGTGAGATGAGAGTCAACAGAGGCTCCTGCCAGGCTCCGAGAGGCGCTGCGTGTTTCGGATGCACTCACACCTCACTGGTGGATAAAGTTCTAATTTTTAGTGCGGTCTGATGTGTTCCCGCCAGTACCACTGTTTCGCGTGACTGTAAATACAGCGTCACCGACAACAATGATGAGCAAAAGGACGGCTGGAGGAATGGTCGGAACGGATGATCGGGAGGGGAGGCTGCAGGGCGGGCGGGAAGGCTTGGGGCGCCCGCTAACTCGCCTAACAGCGAGGGTGTCAAGGGAACGCTCCACACCGCTTCAAAGGCGCCGCCCTCCTGTAATTTCCATATCGTTCTTTGTGTGGCAGCAGTGTGGTGGTGATACAGGCTCGCTGGAACCTGAGTTACTGAGCGCGCGCGCACACACACACACACACACACACACACACACACACACACACGCGCGCGCGCGCGAAATTTAATCTCTATCAATGCTGGATTTCAGCCGAAATATGTCAAGAGTAATCAGCACTTTGCCTCGCCTTGGCCAAGTGTCGAGGTGGAGTGCTCTACATGACACAGCAACTCAAGTCTGACCGGGATATAGCAGTAAAAGAAAGGGAGTTTCATCCACAATGCTGCCGAATGACGAACATTGCAGGAAAAAAATAAAATAAAAATCCATTCACCATTTTTCTTTTTCCCGTGGCTTGCCTCACTGGTCTATCAGTGTCTCTGATCCACCCTGGCTACTTTCATGTTGAATGGCTCGCATAAAACCTCAGCCCCACACCCAAAAAGCCCGACATTCCCTCAAATCAACACTCCAGAAAATCTTTATGTAAACATTTCTATGACACATTGCCGCTGTTCATCTACTGGGCTGATACTGAGGTCAAGTGGTGGTGGGGGAGGCGACCCGAGCAGCCGCACCACCGCCCCAAATATTGAGGATCTATGCCATATTTCCAAGTCGTTCTTTTATTCATTGCCATCGATCCCGGTGACCAGGGTGGACCGGGACTAAAATGAAACAGGAAAACACAGCATCCGCATCCCCGAGTCCCGCTCCCTTCTCTCTTGAGCAACGGCACAACAGCACCAAAGGAAGCTAGAGTGAGCTGTTGTATGCCCCGGCTCTCGTAGCAGGACACCGGGTGCCATGAAGGTGTGCATCTGCCTCTTCCAACAGCTGAGGCGTCTTGTAGTTACAGTGTTTCTCGGTGCCTTCCTCGTACTCCACTTACTGAGTCCTTGGACCCTTACTGACGCAGCGCTTAGATCCTCGAGACTGGCATTTGAACCTGGACCTATTAATATCTATATATATGAGCTATGGCTTCCCTTGGCGTGAACTGATCTACCATCGAGTATCAGGGCCGAAGGCTGGCGTCTATCGGATAGGAGGCTGGGAGGCAGCAGGGCGCTCCCAACCGTATGGAAATCTGAGCTCCCAAGGGTACTGATGATATATGCAAAATCTCCTTGTCCAATACTCGCAAGTCTAAGCGACCGATTCGTAAAATCGCGTTGGACATATACCCGCCTTATCGCCGACATTTGTTGCTGTCAAACGGAGATGGCCTCCTTCTCACACAAACGGGAAAAAAAAAAAAAAATAAAATAAAATAAATAAATAAATAAATAAATAAATAAATAAATAAATAAATAAATAAATATATATATATATATATATATATATATATATATATATATATATATATATATATATATATATATATATATATACACACACACACATCATCTTTTAGTGTCACGATTTCTATTTCATCACAATTCTTTATTGTTTTTTTTTTCGTTAAAACCAACATACGCAAAGTAATTATCAATTGAACGACAAGACATGCTAGTGTGATTCCAGTGAGGGCAAAGAGATCCCAAGCCATGGCCTTTTTGTAGTATTGCTTCACAAGCAGCCGGCACAGGACGCCACACTGTTCCTGTCACAGGCAAAGATGAAGGCTAAAGGTAGTTCACTCCCCCTCCCCTTCACCCCAGCTTCTGTACAGGCTCACCTCACCAAGACAGCTCCAGGCCGCCGCCGGAGTTTCTTATGTTGCTGGAGAGCGTCCCGAGATGATGATACTGATAGTAGATAATAAACTAGCCGCAAAAAGATAGACTGGCTTATATTTCAACACTGAGTGTGTGCCTCTGAGCCAACCTTGGAAGGGTGGCTCGAGCCCCTCGTAAAACAGCATTGTTGAGAAAGCATTGTCGTCTCGGGAGTTGCACAGGTGAGCCGTGCCCTTCAGGGGAGTATCTCTCACCCTATCTTGCCTCCAGCCACACCCTAACCATCCTCGCTACCTACATAAAACCAAAAACACTGATTACGCAACACAACACATCCCACAAAAACAGCCTTACAGGGCCATCATCACTACCTGAGACTCGATAAACACGGAACAAAAAGGAGGTGAGAGGCAGAACAGTGGCCCAGAGGCTGCTGACTCCTAGGCGACACCCGCACCTACACGCACGCACGCACACACACACACACACACACACACACACACACACACGTCCCCCTACCCCTTGTACATTTTCAGTGTAATTTTTTACATTGCCAAATTAATAAACCGTATATTATTATTATTATTATTATTATTATTATTATTATTAACACACACACACACACACGCCTGTGATGTACTGTACGCACAATTCTTCGTTGAAAGCAGGCAAGAGAAAGATAGATAAATAGAAAAAAAAATAAATCAGAGAGAGAGAGAGAGAGAGAGAGAGAGAGAGAGAGAGAGAGAGAGAGAGAGAGAGAGAGAGAGAGAGAGAGAGAGAGAGAGAGAGAGAGAGAGAGAATTTCACCTGAAGACAAACCCGAAACACTCTATGGAAATTGTCACACGAGTCAAGTTCACAGTCTTCTCTTCAACCTCAACCTTCTCGCTTCGCTGTCACGGTTTGCTCAGCATCGAGGGGCACTGCAAGTCCCGAGTGTGGACGCGATTCCTTACTTCTGTCACCGATGGGAGGGTTGGTGGGGTAAGGGGGGGAGGGCGGAAGCTGATGTCGAGCTGACGATGCTGACACGACGAATAGGACGCGTCAAGAGGGTGAGGAAAGAGAACGTATGACGGCAAAGGAGAGAGAGAGAGAGAGAGAGAGAGAGAGAGAGAGAGAGAGAGAGAGAGAGAGAGAGAGAGAGAGAGAGAGAGAGAGGATAAGGAGACAATGGAGGAGGAGGAGGAGGAGGAGGAGGAGGAGGAGGAGGAGGAGGAGGAAGAAGAACAGGAGCGGCGTGTAGGAGCCGTGGCTGTGGAACACGAGTCATCCATTACTGAGTCGATAGTCCCAATACGAGGTGCGGCTCGGGCACCTCCTTTCAGCCGACTTGAGACGAAGGCTGCAGCGTCTTGAGCACCGCCCCGCGACGCCCACCTCCCGCCTCCCTGCTAATGGCTGATATTACAGCCTCTCTCTCTCTCTCTCTCTCTCTCTCTCTCTCTCTCTCTCTCTCTCTCTCTCTCTCTCTCTCTCTCTCTCTCTCTCTCTCTCTCTCACACACACACACACACACACTCTCTCTCTTGTCAAAATGTTGTCAGCTCAATGCAACACTGTCAAGGTGTCCACATCTGCGGGATGGGATCAGAGATAAAATTCATCTGTTATCACTGTATGCCTGCCTGTCTGCCTGCCTGGTGAGCGGTGGGGGCTGCAGGTGCTAAGAGGAGCAGCCTAAACCCTGCCACTTCACAGTCAAGAGTCCTGCCCTCCTTCCTTCTGGTATTTCCTGCAGCCGGTCTCCTTCTCCAACAGGCTGGTCACTCCCACGATCCTCGCCATGAAACTTTCCAGGGACAAGGAGAGAGAGAGAGAGAGAGAGAGAGAGAGAGAGAGAGAGAGAGAGAGAGAGAGAGAGAGAGAGTGTGTGTAATTCACCTCGGTCGCCTACTGGTCATCCAGCCAGTCTTCCCCATTACGGAGCGAGCTCAGAGCTCATAGACCGATCTTCGGGTAGGACTGAGACCACAACACACACTCCACACACCGGGAAAGCGAGGCCACAACTCCTCGAGTTACATCCCGTACCTATTTACTGCTAGGTGAACAGGGGCCACACATTAAGAGGCTTGCCCATTTGCCTCGCCGCGCCGGGACTCGAACTCGGCCCTCTCGATTGTGAGTCGAGCGTGCTAACCACTACACTACGCGGTGTGTGTGTGTGTGTGTGTGTGTGTGTGTGTGTGTGTGTGTGTGTGTGTGTGTGTGTGTGTGTGTGTGTGTGTGTGTGTGTGTGTGTGAAGCAGTAAGTGGAGTGAATTGTTAGTTTAGTCTAGTGTTGTGTACAGGTGCGTGGTGTGATACGATGCTGCGTGTATGTGTATTATTGGAGGATGACGGTGGTGAGACTAGAGTAGATTAAGTTTTCTTCAAAATTAGGGTGACAATGACGCTGAGGTTAGCACACGAGACCTGGGGATGATGGTAATGTGAGTGTGAGAGAGCAAGTTCGGTAAGGTTAGGTGTGTTAACAGGAGGAAGATAAAGGCATATTAATATAATTGTTTTCAACCATTAGAGGAGGAAGGAGTGGAATAATACCGTGTTGTGTTGTGGTAGAAGGGTTGAGGGTGACTGTCTCTCCAAGGCAACGGAATCCTTTAAAAAGTTACTCGTGTCATATTGCTAGTAAGTGGGACGTGCGGTACGCGGCGTCCTCTCATGCCACTCACGTTGCGTCTCTAACAACCTTAACTCTGAACCTCATCTGGGATCCATCACTGTATTCCTGACTTCAACACTGCTCTCTCCCCTTCCTCTCTTACCTACAGCTTTCAGTCCAGTAATTTACATTATTTTCACTATACTCCTACCTTCAGCACTGCGCACTCTTCTTCTCACACACAGCTTTCAGTCCCGTATTTCACATTATTTTTGGCTCCACTTCCCACGGACATCAGGGCAACACTGTTATTCTACAGTAAATACTTGGCACTTCAGAAATCACTAACACAATGTTCATAAGACACCGCTATACAGACTTAACAAGCTGACCTCAAGCCCCAGCCAGTTGTTATTCCCCAACCATCAGTGTCTGGGTGACGTATAGGTATTACAGAGGGGTGCATCATGCCGGTAGACACTTCGCTAAAGAATTCTTAGCTTAGTCAGGGCACCTACAAAACGTATTCAGTGAGATTTTCTATTTCTTTACTTTTTTGTTGTTTCGAGGCTCTTGGTAAGTTATTTTATTACATTTACTTGTTTATTTATTATGTATTACAGTGAGACTAAGTTGATAAAGGGAATTCCACAGTGCATCTGCTTTGTACTGTAAAAGACCGCACAAAAAAATTGAAAAACAGCTTTTCGTTGTCTCTAGACTGAATACAGCTCGGAAATCAGAAAAGCAAGCAGAACGCAATGATCTATTATATATATATATATATATATATATATATATATATATATATATATATATATATATATATATTGTCTCTTGTCTCTAATGTGCCAAGTAACATGTTTATTTTTTAATAAATTCATTTCTGATCGCAAGCAAATTTACTGACTGATGAGAGCGGCGCCTGTCTACCTTTAAAGGATCACAAGGGAAGACTGAGGTGGAACTAAGTACAGAATTAAGAGTCGAGGTTAATTTACGAAACTCTGTGACAGGGTGAGTGTAGTGAGGCAATGACAACCAAAAAGCAAGGCAAGCAACACACCTGGTTGGGGAATTACCTCTCACGAAAAAAAAAAAGAAAGGAAAAGAAAAAGCGTAGCCATAGCGGTCAGGCATTTCTCTCAGCCCGAGAGAAGAATCAATTAAGGGATCACCAAAGCCTCTCAATGGGGGGAGGGAGCAAGGTAGAGAGGTAGGGAAGCCATGGACAGGAGGCGGCGGCGGCCCGTGGTCACCGCTCCTAAACGACCGGAAGTCGGATCAAGTTAAACCTGGAGGGATGGGATGGAGGGAGGGGAGGGAAGCAGGAGCAGCACCGGGCCACGCTTTCCATCTTGTCTCCTGCTGCCCCACGTCACTTCTCACTTTTCTCAGAGACGACCTCTGTCTAACAGAACCTAAAGACACGTTTGGGCAGTCAGGTAAAATTAACTATAGTACAACATTAATTACTCACTCATGCTGGGACAAGAGTTAGGACTGTTGACCCCGGGGAGTACAGTGAGGCCACACACCACCAGTACTCCGGGTCAGCAGTGACCTCGCGTGCCACCCTCACAACACTACTGCTATTCATTCCGTACCACTCTAACTATACCAACTGGCGCTTGAGTCCGTAATAACTCAAGGACAAAACCACCACCAATACATCCACTGATCGAGGGCGCTCTAAGTTGAGAAGGATGAAGTGTATCTTACCCCGCGTGGCTTCTGCGGCGGCATGTAGACTAAAGGCGTCTTGTAGTAAGGGTACGTGCAAAACATTGTCGCTGAATATTGTTGTTGAGGGTGGTAAAGTTGGAGACGGTGGTCGTAGTGGTGGTGGTGGTGGTGGCAGCAACAGCGGCGACGGAACGGCGGAGAAGGCGGCACCGGCGGGTACGACACTGTCTTGTGTCTGCACTGCACTGTGCCTCGCACCTCAGCTCACATGACAAGCACCGCTAAAACAGTCCCTGATCGATGGTGACTTTAGCCGGAGTCACAATTAGCTTTGTATTGTCGGGGCAGCGGGTATGAAGGGATCGTAAATCGTAGAGGTGCGTCCGTAGGCCACGTCCGAACAGTGAAGCCTCTCACTGCCACACAACTTAGGAGTGATGCTCACACACGGAGGAGATAACCCTGGCTCATCTTGTGGCGTCCGTGGGCGGGCTGTCCTGGCAACCAGCACCTCGGATTGGCCGTGCACCGCCCTGCCCCGCCCACTCCATCACCACGTTTCTTGTACGACTTAACAAAACTATGCAGTGCCTAACTATGCTCTGGGGACTGCTGAACACACACCCGAGATTGCAGCGGCAGCAGGCAGTGTGAGGGGGTCGCAGGGCCTGTAGGCATGGTATGGAGGACGGCCGGCGGGAGGCATCGTTCCTCCGCCACCCAACTGAGGGGAAGTGCAACAGCCGGTTGGTTCCATCACCGAAAATGTGAAACCTGACATTCTAACCAATTTTTGTGTCGACATTTAGCAGCGCGAGGAAGATTTGATTAGCGACTGCTACTCAGAGTAAGTGCGGAAAAAGGGTGCGATACATGGTCGGGAAGAGGGAACTGTGTGTGTGAGAGGGAGGTGCACGTCCCTAGTACCACTAACCCTACACACACACACACACACACACACACACACACACACACACACACACACACACACACACACAGTTTAAATTTCATCAGCTACCACAAAATAGAAAGGTGGAGGCACTTGGGCTTGCTTTACTTCTGGCAGACACTACTCACTGGATCCGCAAAGCTGTGGCTCACCCTCAGCATGGAACTCACCTGCAACACAAGAACACACTCATTAATGACATGCACAAATATCATAATAATCAAAAGTACACACACACACACACACACACACACCTTTCTCCTTTCACGTGTAGCCCCTGTTCACCTAGCAGTGAGTAGGTACGGGATGTAAATCGAGTTGTGACCTTGTTGTCCCGGTGTGTGGTGTGTGCCTGGTCTCAGGCCTATCCAAAGATCGGAAATAATGAGCTCTGAACTCGTTCCATAGGGTAACGTCTGGCTGTCTCGTCAGAGGCTGCAGCAGATCAAACAGTGAAACACACACACACAATGATCGGTCACTACGAGCTCTGAGCTCTTCCCGTAGGGGAAAGACTGGCTGGATGACCAGCAGACGACCGTGGTGAATAACACACACACACACACACACACACACACACACACACACACACACACACACACACACACACACATACACACACACAGGTTGCTCCCTTAGTGGTAGATTTTACCGTTTCCAGCTGTCATCTGATGTGGATCTTGCGTCCCGCTCACGTCACTGAGGGTTCTTACTGATAATCAAGCAACTGGTTTTCTCCTTGAGCAAGTGAATGAAGGATTGGCGAGTGGAAGGAACTCTCATCGGAAGGATAAAACTGACACACACACACACACACACACACACACACACACGGTAGCTCAGTAGTTAGAGCGCTGGCTTCACAAGCCAGAGGACCGGGGTTCAATTCCCCGGACGGGTGGAGATATTTGGGTGTGTCTCCTTTCACGTGTAGCACCTGTTCACCTAGCAGTGAGTAGGTACGGGATGTAAATCGAGGAGTTGTGACCTTGTTGTCCCGGTGTGTGGTGTGTGCCTGGTCTCAGGCCTATCCGAAGATCGGAAATAATGAGCTCTGAGCTCGTTCTGTAGGGTAACGTCTGGCTGTCTCGTCAGAGACTGCAGCAGATCAAACAGTGAAACACACACACACACACACACACACACACACACACACACACACACACAATCCAAGTCATAATCTTCATTATCAAGCAAAAGAACAAAGTCATTCCGTTGAGTTATTACTTACGTATCTCCTACCTCCCTCACATTTCCTACTAAATTCATGAGTCATCAAACGCGACGAGAAGCATACTATTTACATAGGTCCGCGACAAAGCTGTATATAGCTAGTGCAGGTGTTTATGTAAGTACTCCCCGACCGACGCTATCAGTTCCTATCCTTACGTTTGTCCTTGTATATACCAACCACCAACCTGTACTTTACGAACTGCCCAGGGTCACCGAGAACTAACGGGCCAAGCATCTTTACCAATTCCATGGTTCCACACCCACACACACACACACACACACACCGCGTAGTGTAGTGGTTAGCACACTCGACTCACAATCGAGAGGGCCGGGTTCGAGTCCCGGCGCAGCGAGGCAAATGGACAAGTCTCTTAATGTGTAGCCCCTGTTCACCTAGCAGTAAATAGGTACAGGATGTAACTCGTGGGGTTGTGGCCTCGCTTTCCCGGTGTGTGGAGTGTGTTGTGGTCTCAGTCCTACCCGAAGATCGGTCTATGAGCTCTGAGCTTGCTCCGTAATGGGGAAGACTGGCTGGATGACCAGCAGAAAACTGTAGTGAATCACACACACACACACACACACACACACACACACACACACACACACACACACAGCAACATCCTTAATATAGTTTTTTCCAGTGTCAACAATCACCACTATCCTCTGCTCACATCATTTCACAAGACAGAGGCCTGTTCACCCTTCTCCATGCAGTGTCAATAAGATCGTGAACGTTGACGCCACACTTATCGAAGATTGCTACTAATCCGGGCGAATCAAGGTGTCTGACACTCCTGCCACCAATGAAAGGAAGAGAGGGACGTGTTAATTTTATCACCTTCTATCACACAAGGACCAGTTATCTGATTTAATTTGTCATAACATCATATCTATTTCTAGAAAAAAAAAAGAACACTCAACAGTCTCCTGAAGACGAGGGGCAAACGGCGCCACCATGCATGCACAAGTATTATAATACAGGTGCAGGCAACCACTGATCGGGGCTGGGAGAACAATGGTAAAGTGGGACTCGGGAGAGGATCGTCAGCTCAAAGGCGGTGTTCCATAGATGGATGGAAGGCAATGGAGGTCAGTGGTGGGCAACGAAGGACGTAATGAGGCTGAGTTCGGGTTAATAGCAGATACACACACATTCATTCCTCCATATCCAGGAAACTTACTAGAACCCGAATGTCTGGTATCAAACGAAATAGATAAATGATTGGATCGACAAAAATCAAATAATATATATTCCATATCGGCAACTACTGTATCGGTGAGTGACAGGCCTTTTATGAAAACAACTCAAGTCGTCGGGCAAGTATTCGGGAGGGTGAGAAGAATAAACTCTGTCAGGACTCAGGAGTATGTTGTGCGCAGACTAAATCACCAGTGGAAAGTTACTCAGAACAGCACCCCCAGGTTCCTTGATGCTGCGTGGTAAAGTCAACTCTAATTTAGTGTTGCTTTTCCTCCTATTTGACCGCTATTGCATCCACAGGGATATCAGCTAATTATCTACATACTCATTTGTAGGCTCTTGTCTGAAGAGTGATAGAAAAAAAAAAAAAGGGGAAACTGAAGTGACCACATGTTAGAAAATAACATTCAGAAGGTAACAAACTGATATCAACATAACTAAAACTGTATTCAAACACATGAGAGAGAGAGAGAGAGAGAGAGAGAGAGAGAGAGAGAGAGAGAGAGAGAGAGATAAGTGCATATCATAAAATCAGATAGGTTGTTCGACATAATAATAGAAACACTATCGACATAACGTAGCCGCTTGACCAACACTAATCATTCAGGCCACACAAACACACGCCCGCACACACTCACAGATACACAAAGAACTATCATCGTATTAAAAAAAAAAAAAAAAAAAAAAAACCGAGGGAATGGTTATATTTGTAAGTCAGTCCGTCAGTCAATCTGTCTGTCTGTCTCTCACGTGATCCAATAGAGACAGAGAGGGGGCGTGACAATCCAGGTGCGTGAGGGAGACAATCAACAGGTGGCATGGGAGGCAGTGAAGGACCCAAACTTATTGTTACCTGACACACCCTGCTCGCCCACCCTCCCCCTCACCACCACCACAGGGTACTGATCCGATACACACACACTTCACTGAATATATGTAAATGAATAAAGGTATATATGCAAGGGAGATTCTCCTACTGAAAGACATGCCAATTAGCCAGTGACCTTGTAATGAGCAATGTCTTCATCCTGACTTCCTAGAAGAGGACGAGACGGAGGGAAGGAGGAAAGTGTCCGTGAATGGGAGGGAGGCGGGTAGGGCTTATGAGTGAGGTGCGGGCCCGCGGGGAAGCTCCTCTGGGCACCGCGGGACATTCCTATAAAAAGTGGCGGGCTGCTTCATGCGGCGTGTGACACAAACACGAATTAGATCTGTGTGAGTTTCCAGACCAGAGACGAAAGGATACTGGTAAGGAAATTAACTACTAAGTGAAGCCTGGGTCACACCTTGGGTTACTACTGACCTCACTGTCACTACTCGCATCACCTCAGGCTGCAGGTGAGATACACCGCCAACTAATCCCGCACCTCAGCTTCTGGGTTGCCGTGTGGCCTGTGTTGTCCTATCACTTGGCTTTTCAACAGATTACAATGTCACATCACTGCTACTCTGGCTCTGGTGGATATCAATGATTACGGTTAAGCAGGAGTAAATGAGTAGCAGTAATTGAACGACTGTGTCGCTGTGCACGACTTAACCGTGAGGACAGCGTAGCAGGGCAGGGCAGAACAAGGTTTGCTGGCGTTGTGCCCTGCAGTTGGGAAAGAATAAGTAAAAATATTCACTCACCAGTTGCTGCCCAGCCTGCACTCGACGCCCAACGCCGCTGCTGCAGCTCGACTCTACAGTCACCCCACGCAGATGTGAGTGTGGGTATGGGTTTACGGCCGTGAGTCGCCGATTGTGGCAAGAATGGAGTCCTCTCACGGTAGTGTTGGTGGATGCCATGTGCAGGGTGCGGGTCATGAGAGAGCCATTGGCCATGTGGGTCACTCGCGTGGAGCGGTCACTGCCGTAGGTACTGCCGCCGCCACACGCCATGGGTGAGGCGGTGGTGCCTCCAGAAGAACTCACGGGCTGGGGTGACAACTGTGCCGGGGGACTAAGGACGCCCGTACGGCTACCGTCAACAGGAGACTGAACGCCCATGTATCCGCTGACAATGGGCTGCATCATACTCACAGCCACTCAGGGCTCCACTATCACATACTATCAACACAAATATATCGAGTCACTAATCCACGTCCTGAAGGCAATCATTACACAGTTCAGCTCAGTGTGTAGGGGCGGGAATGTAGAAGGGATACAGGGTTGGGCGAATCGCAAGAGAGCAGCGGTCAGGCCCAGCGCGGCCAGAAGACTGCCGTCCCGCCAGGCGAGCCAGCATGTTGCCCCCTCTCATCTACCCCCCTCTCCCGTCCCGCGCTCCTCCCCTCCATCACTACTACTATTACCATCGCCATTGACGTCGCCATGGCCCCACAAACTAAGCACTAGTAAAACGTGAAGTTCAATTCATCACATTACAAAAATACTATCTTCTTCCGAACAATGAATCTATAGAATGTGAACCAAGACTAGACAGACATCAGCTGCGTTACTCTAGTAGTCTGCTGGCAAATGTTCGTTCGTACATGTGCAGGTGCAGGTGGGAGCGGGTAGACTGCGAGGCACCACGCCACTAACCTTGCCAGGGCCGTCCCGTCCTGCACACCATAATACCTACACCCGCTGTCACCCAGTACCCACACCATCACCACGGGCAAACCTTTATTTCAGGAGCACGTTCGGGGGAAATAGTGGAGCCTAAAAGCAGGGAATACCCAAGGCTTGTGAGCAACAGGAAGGATGCCAGCCGCAATCCACGACCTGACCCATGCCCGTCCATCCTTCCTCTGCCTGCCTCAAGAAGCACCCCATGG
>NC_059271.1:16255347-16277847 GCF_017591435.1 Portunus trituberculatus | reverse complement strand
ACACCTGGGCCAAGACTCAATGGAATTAATCATCCCGGCTTCGTCCCTCTACACTAAGAAATCACAGCATCACACGCCCCACTTTGTCCTCTTGAGTCCAACAAGGGATGTGCGGCGTGGTGTAGGGGGGGATGAAGGGGACTCGGAATGGGGGAGGACACGCAGCTTTGGGTCTTCTGAGAACACTGCCGGAGCACTTTCTCGGGCCGGAAGCTGCCCAGGCAATCATGACACTCCGTAGCTACGGGCCAGCTACTTCTTCCTTTTTGCATTTAATTAATATTTTGGACGATGAACATTCAAGCTGCATGAGAAATTTGTTACTTAATAGTGCACAAGCTTGGCAGGCTATTTGCACCGAACATTACCTATCAAGTTCTTGATCTAATTTTCACTATCTTGTTTACAATTCAACAATGAGATTCAACCAAAATACAAGTAAACAATAATTAACAAGCACGCCTAAACACAGCGCTTCGGCAAGACTGTGGAAGTCAAAGAGGCTGCGGAGAAGGGTTGTGTAATGCACTTCCAGGAAGGGGAAGGGACCCACCCCCGCCCATCCTGCGGGGCACTACAAGGAGGGCGTTGTTGCTTCTGGAGGCACTGGCCCACCCCTGCCCTGCTTGCCCAGCCCTGCCCGCCAGCCCAATCTGATGAGTTACCTTTTAATCTGCCAGCAAGTAGTGTCTCGCAGCGCTGATCAAGTTTTAGCTTTGGCAAGACAGGCGTTCCTTCCGCACTCTTTCTTCAAGCGACAATGATAAAGTTAACTTACCAAAAGGGATGCCATACGTATTACTTTACTTTCTATGTCGACCAAATACCAATGGCGAGGACGAACAGGGGTGGAGGGGAACAGAACGTGAGGATAATAATTATACGAAGGAGGCCACTTAAGGGGTGTGGGGATTGAGGCGAGATGTGGGCGGGGGAGTGGGGAGTGGTAGGAGTGGGAGGCGGGTGGAGTGAATGGTCAAACACTATCTCAACTAGAGCATGAAAACTGTGTCGAGAAAGAAAATAACTCCCTTACCCTTGCCACCCAGAGCTTAGGGCAACACTGCTCTGCGCCACCCGTATTCACTGCAACACACCACTCACACCCCTGCCTTGCACTCCAGCACACTCCTACACCCCCCCACACACAATTAGAAACTTCAACTAGCAACCACTGTACCCATATTCCCCCTCAAGGCCACGGCAAAGGCGAGGCAACACGTTGGGAGGAGGGTGGAGGTACTTGGGAACAAGAAGACACCACAAGGATACAATGCAGGTGGAACCACGATCCTGGGGCACGCTGCTAAATAGATCACCCTCACTCAATGTATGCAGAGAGAGAGAGAGAGAGAGAGAGAGAGAGAGAGAGAGAGAGAGAGAGAGAGAGAGAGAGAGAGAGAGAGAGAGAGAGAGAGAGAGAGAGAGAGAGAGAGAGAATATGTGATGTGAGAAAAGTATTGTGTGGTGATGCTGATAAAAATGCCCAGTAGGGGAAATAAGGGCAGAAAGAAGGCTGGGAATGCTGGCAGGCCGGGCAGGAGGCAGGAGTGGAGCTCTCACTCGCTGGCGCCACATCAAACATCCCGCCGGGGAAGGCTGCCAGGGAGCTTAACTAAGGAACTCACAACACTACTCCTTGGATTTGCTCTCTCCTGTCCTATCACCCACTGGACCTTACTTGTTTCTTGCGTACATTTCCCCAAAAGAATCTACATCACTGTAAAACTGAGACAGCAGCAGCAGCAGCAGCAGCAGCAAGTAAACACCCACTACCACTACAACAGCAGCTACAACTACTATTTCTACTGTTACAACTACTATCATTGCTGCTGTTACTGTCAAGGCTAGCTGCTACAAAAACAACAAATGTTATTGCTAATGATGATGATGATGAGTATGGAAGGTGGCTGGAGTGGGGAACTCGGACCTTGAACCATAATACCCGAGGTAATGTCTGAGATGCATCTTGTGAGTCTCCCCAGCCACTGGTCTTGTCTGTGGGTGTCACGTCTGGCAAGGCGCAACGACACGTCTTGCGCTGTTTCCTGCTCGCCAACTAGTGCTGTGAACACCTAGAATAAACTCCTGCCAACCTTACGGCACTGCTGCAGCTGAAAAGATGCAGCAAACATGGCACTGCACCGCTGCACGCCCACTCCTCATCCAGCCTCTTGTTGGTTCCATTCATGCCCTATGCACTCCTCAGGATCCGCAATGCCCCCCCACTGATCAATTCATCACTAGTGAAGAAAGAACCCAGAGCGACTCTACCTAGTGTACCTATCGAACAGCTTGAGGTGACGATCAGACCATTATCCTGAACGGTTGTCAAATGCACGTACAGTACATACTTATCATCATCAGTGATGTCCCAACAGAATGAAAGTCACTAAAACTCATACATAAGAGCACAAATGAATAGTACGTGCAAAAAAAAAGTGATCAGGACCATTAATAGATATATTGCTTCCATTCTTTTAGCAATACAACTACTTTTTGTAAGTATAATTCACTGGAGGGAATGTTTCGAATACACGTCTACTGGAGCTACAGCATGCCCCACCTCTCCGCAACCGCTAGGTGGGTTTAGAACTTTCAAGAAAGTAATACAGGACAGACATCAAGGTAATGCGCAATATAAAGACCAATTGTTCTAAAGAGGAAAGACAGCCAGCTAAGGAAATGTATTGGCTCCAAGCTTGTGTCTGCGTCTGATATTAACTTTATCTGTATTCTGAGTCAGACTCGGTGATGGGCTTAGTCGACGCAGCAGTTTCTTGAACATTAATAACTTTACTTCCTGGTGTTCACAAAGAGCTGTCTCGCAATGGGCTGACGTTGTGTCGTCTATGTGACGCTCGGAGACGCCAGCAATATGGTACATGTACCGGCTTGACATCACCCCACGGGTGTGTTTCTCCCTTTCTGGTACAAAACAAGGCACCCGAATAGCCCACATCCAGATGTTAAAAATCATGGGGTCTATACGACGCCACACCCGAGTGTACGTAACAGGTCTTAACTCAATGAAATAATGTGGAGAGTGTGAGAGGGGCCCCAAGGCCGGGTGTGTGGGGCAGACGGGTGAGGGGCGGAGCAGGTGCAGGTGTGGCGGGTGGGACACACCAGACAGCTTGGCGCCTCCCCCATCACCACCACCACTATGCTCACCAACTCGCTCGACACCCTACTAAAGCAATACCACTTTGTCATATTAAATCAAACGCTCGTTTCCTTTTACGTATGAAGAGTGGTCGGGTAGATGGCGTGGTCTTGGCGGCTGCTTCTCCTCCTCGGGAGGCCAGCAAGGGTTGCGCACACTGACGCCACACTCCTGTTAAGTACAGTGGCGTCTGTTGCCTTATCAGGAGAGACTCTCGTCCTCCTTAAAGGTTACTTCAGGGAAGAAGAGGCGGCGGTGGTGATGGTGATGGTGGTTATTTGTCCAGCTCTTCGCTGGAACCTATGCTCCCCATGGAAGCCACGCTGTGCTGCCTTCCTCTTCACCCGCGGCACGAGCTGTGCTGCTCATGTACTCTTGAGGTGAATGTTAGTTTGAGGTGGCTGAACATTCTGCGGTTTTGTGCAGGAGGTAACCCTTACGCGATACATGTTTATGGCAGGGTCTGGATAGAACCAAACACTTGGTTCAAGCAACGAGAACACATACTAAGGGACAAATCAGTGAGACATATTTCACATACCAAGATCATAACATATGCTTAAATCGAGAGCAAATATAATGCAAAGCTCTGAACTTAGAATATAGGACTTGAAATATCCCTCGCCTCGTGGTGGTAGAGAAGAGTGAGCATTGCGATGATGGAGTTGCACTGGCACGCATTACAATATAAAAAGAGACGAAGTAACCGCAACAGCAGTGGTGGCAAGGAGGGAAGCGGCGGTGGGCAGGGCAAGACGGAGGGACTGGCATGGTGCCAAGCCAGCACGTCGCTCCTCACCCAAGCCCTCGTGCCCACTTGACAATAGTCGCTTCAGCTACCAACAAAACAGGTTTCAGCAGCGTATCCTCCTTCCCGGGCCTCGGGATGCCTTCACATTCCAGCACGCCGTTATGGCATCCTCGACCCCCTGCCCCGACACGGAGCACGCCAGCAGCTATAAAAATCCAGCCACGGGCGTGCTGCACCACCCCCAACTTCCATCATGGCAGGCAAGACACGACGACTTGCCTGGCAAACCGTGAATAATTACAACAAGAACATCATATGATAGTACTTAATGATTCTAATATATATGAAAATATAAACAACCTCTACTACAGTTGTTTTCGTCCTTGGAGCTTGGGAATGGTGGTGGATGCCAACGTTTCCTCATTTACTGTTCAGCGACAAATTATTCTCTCTCTCTCTCTCTTGCCTCCGAGTAGAAATGGGAGCGAAAACTGACGATTTCAACACTTTGATTACAGTTAATTATATAAAAAACCTACATCTATCAATACCTTTGTGACCGTCCAGTGTCTTCACCGTCTCTGGAGGAGGAGGAGGAGGAGGAGGAGACTACATGGACCACTAAAACAACGAACGGTTGAGTCCTATGGCAACAAATTCATTAGTACTCATCAACTTGAACATCCTTTGAAGGACCATAACTAACCACACGGGTACAGCTATGTGATCCCTCCACTCACTACCATTCGCAAGGCACCACCACTTTATGGTATATCACATCCTTCATTCAGACTACCAACTCGCCAGCTGCGGCACGTCCACTGCAGTAAGGAGTGCTCAACAGGTGTCGCCTCTTCGAAGACCATCATCATTTTGTGATCTTTGACGATCGGCTCTCCAAGGCATAAGTAATATCTCCTGAAGAACAACGCAACAACAAACGTACCTATGCGTATGTATGATAAGTTTAAATGATAAAAAATTGTGGAAATAAATCAGTTAACTTGCTTAGCTCCGGGAAGGCCCCACGACTCAAGATAACCTTACAATGACACCACTAGCCAAGGACGACTGTAGGGCAAAACAGAGATACAATGGGATGCAAGACGGTCAAGAGCGTAACCCAAAGACAAGCGGACGGCACGTGTGACCCTGCACTGACACTCGGTGTAGCACATCACGCTCAACAGGTTTGCTTCACCACCTTAAACACGGATCAGGAAGGATGAGTGTTATACGAAAGAAGTGGCGCCGCTGCCGTTTCACCAATCTTAATGAAACTCAGTTTGACATTATATTCAAACATACATACAGGTTCGGAACACAAACACAAGAAAGCGAGCAGCGATCACTGCAAAGCTCTACTTTATGATGGAAAAACCTGAGAGATGAGCCAAGAAAATAACATATGCATGATGCTATTTTTCCCTCTGGAGTCAAGAGTGCGACAACAAATGTTCATCCCATCGCTCTTCATCCCGTGGACCCAGACAGACAGCAAGGGAGTGTCAGACAGAGCTACGCAGCATCACTGACTCACCTCTCCAGGAAACACACACACACACACACACACACACACACACACACACACACACACACACACACACACACACACACACACACACACACACACAGTCATTGAGGTGTGTATCTCTTCATGGCTGATGCGGAACATTCACCACACACACACACACACACACACACACACACACACACACACACACACAAACAGACTTCCTATTACAAATAAATGTTCAAGAAAGGAAAAGCATATCGACGATGCTGCTCACACCCACATCCACACAGCATTACACGCTACATGAGGCTGGAGCTTTCAAGGAGGTATGGATTTTCTTTCTTTGTATTATATCTTAACAGTTACTTGTGATGAGGTGTTGATGCATATGTTCATCATTCTTGGTGAAGGAAGAAGCCTAAGCTGAATGAGGACGTGAACTGCCGTCGCCTCCTATTCCTCGTCACCATCTTGGTTCTTATCATCGGGAATATGGAGACAGACAGATACGATGCTTAAGTGGTACCACAAAGCAACGGCAGCAAGAGGAGAGGAAGAACGGTGACCGATGATGATAGAAGGATGTGAACAAGGACGAGAAAAGTTCAGCAGGATGTGCCAGGTCACCAAGGTCATCGCTCCCTGTCATCTCCTGTAGGTGGCGTTGTCACAGCACACGATGGTTCTGTCTCTCTCTAACCATCCGACAATAAGTTTATCTATCTTTCAACCTGCCTGTCCCCCTTCCTCATCATTTTGTCGTGCCGGTTCACTACTGTCAATCCAAGCAGGCATTATCCATGAACACAACTGCAACATCCACCTCAAAAGTTCGCCCAGCTCTTGAGGTCAATGGTCTCCACGAGCCACCTTCTTATGTTCCTTTTCACATAGGCAAGTAACTGCACCAAGGTTCCTTGCATGTGCTGAAGGTCCAGACAACAGAAGAGGGCACGTAAGACGCATGTAACTGCAGGTTCAGTTATATCCTCGTCCCTCACAGCGTTCCCTGTTTCACCTACGGCATCATGACCACCTCCTGAGGAACAATCAATATCTTCC
Organism: Portunus trituberculatus; assembly: GCF_017591435.1. Taxonomy (NCBI): domain Eukaryota; kingdom Metazoa; phylum Arthropoda; class Malacostraca; order Decapoda; family Portunidae; genus Portunus; species Portunus trituberculatus. The sequence continues at coordinate 16,271,352 of NC_059271.1, read as the reverse complement.
ATCGGGTGTTGGCTTTAATGGTGTGTTTCCTGTCGTACCCTCACGCCACGCACAGACATACTTGTGACGAATATTTTTTCCTACATTTCTTCACTATATTTGTCGCTCTTTTATTAAAATGTTGTGCTTCGGTTAAAAAAAAAAAAAAAAAGTTTGACAACGAAGCAAGCCCTGAGTGATCGGCAATACCTCAAAAGAGATGACTGCTTTGGGCTATGTCTGGCACTTACGGCATATGCATAATGTGTGTGTGTGTGTGTGTGTGTGTGTGTGTGTGTGTGTGTGTGTGTGTGTGTGTGTGTGTGTGTGTGTGTGTGTGTACTCTTTCATAAGGTGAGCGGTAGTGCCTATTCTTATCCACACACGTGCATTAGGCGTATTTAAACTACAACACTGCAGATCAATTATTCATCCCCACACCCACAAGAAGAGTGGGCGGTAGCGTTCCACAAGGGGTTTCCGTGGCATGGCATGGGCCAAGCTGAGCGCGTCTTGCACACCTGCCTCGCTCCCTCGATAGGCACCCAACAAAAAGGTTAGCAGCAGCAGCAGCAGTAAGTAACGACAGAGTAGCGTGGTACAAAGCGGGGGAGTCAAGGGGCGGGTCCTGGTGGTGAATCTCTGAGGCGCCACACTGTCTGGCGGGACACCCTTCCATCCCTCCCTACCCCAAATGCGGTCTGTCTCTCTCTCTCTCTGTCTCTCTCTCTCTCTCTCTCTCTCTCTCTCTCTCTCTCTCTCTCACACACACACACACACACACACACACACACACACATCTACATCTCTTCAACCACTTCGGTGAGCTACCGTCTATCGCGCCCTATTCTAGGATGCATTCCAAGCCTCGGTTTTCCTCCATTCACGATGAATCGGAAAAAAAAAAAAAACAATGAATGACCAACTCGCGCGCACACACACACACACACACACACACACACACACACACACACACACACACACACACACACACACACACCCCAAATACGTACTTTCAATCTAAACCAAACACGTTGCAAAAAGCATAAGCGAACTCGCACATTCCAGACAAAACTATTTCCTAACTTCCTCTAGTCGTATTGCACGTTGGCAACGCAGCGCGGGCCAGCCTGGACAACTATTACACAGTATAGAGGAGGGGCGGCGTAGTGGCGGGAGTGGTCGGATGAGGCCTGTCCTTGAAAGTGTCGCCTCAAGACAAACTACATGTCTGAGGATGAGAGGCAGGGGCGTGGCGGTTAGACCGGCACAGGCAGGGTGTACATTACCTATCAGCAGGCCGCCCTCCCACGCGCACCTCAGACAAGGACATAAGGCACAAGGAGCTCTGGCATAAGGAACATACATGATTCATGGGAAGAGTGTTGCGTGAAAACCTTGTTGTTTAGGAGAGAAAAGCGACGGAACAGAATCAATCCATAGTCTTAATCAAATATTCGTGAGCGTTGTTGTCTATGGTGGTGGTGGTGGTGGTGGTGGTGATAGTGGTGGTGCGGTGGAGACGCAGTGCGGGCGGAACATATCAGGAAATTCAAGGTTAAAAGCTATCATATCTTTCTATCTCGTCCTGTGACTGTACATAATCTAAAACTCACTATCTGAATGGAGGAGGAGGAGGAGGAGGAGGAGGAAGAGGTGGAGGAGGAGGAGGAGGAGGAGGAGGAGGAGGAGGAGGAGGAGGAGGAGGAGGAGGAGGAGGAGGAGGAGGAGAGGTAAGGGCATCGTGGGGTAAGGTAAGGGGCATGGCAGCGGTGGTGAGGCGGGAGGAGGTGAGAGTTACAGCGGCCCAGAGTACAGAGGTTATCACCATCGCGTCTACTGTTCCCTGCTCGCCGCCTTAGTCACAGATATAAATATGGTAATAAAAACTGCCTTCCTTTCCCCCTTACACACTCAGGCACCAGGGAGGGAGGAAGGATGGTTAAGGGGGAGGAGCAGACAGTATGCAAACATGCAGAAGAGATGGCCGCAGAAGCCACAGCGGATGCAAGACGACAGCTGCGGTGGGGAGTGTGGGCTGGACAGGGGCAACAAGGTAATTTATATGGGCGTGGGCAGTTAGCGACCCCGTCCCGCCCTCCCGCTCAGACCACTGTTAATGAATGGCACGTCAAGAAGCCAGCGAGAACGTGTGTCCAGCCAACAAATGAACGTGTGCAAGTTTTGTATCCTTTCATTAGCATTCTTTCTCCTCCTCATCCTCCTTCACTTCTGGTCTCCGTTTATGACAACTACATTACTACTGCCATCTTTTCGAAATGACCTGAGAGAGAGAGAGAGAGAGAGAGAGAGAGAGAGAGAGAGAGAGAGAGAGAGAGAGAGAGAGAGAGAGAGAGAGAGAGAGAGAGAGAGAGAACCTCCACTCATAAATTCAACCAGATTACCAACCGCGAGATATTTTCCCAGAGCTCAAAATCGCTCCCTCCAATTTCAAAAATACAACACCGGCCAATCTGCAATGGTTGTCGCCTGCACTACCATTCCAGTACTATTGTGGCGAGCAAAGCGTCAGAGAGCCACCGTAAAAAGTGTTCCACGTGCCTTCAATCTTTACACACATTTTTACCTTGACTCTTGGCACTCATCGCCATCTCCTTCGAATCTCACGCCTTCCCCTGGCTAGCCTTGTGACCTTTCCATCTCGCTGAGTCTCCCTCTAAGTGGATTTCCTTACTTTTAACATTCTATTTTTCTGACAAATCTCTCGTAGAAGTCACAGCCCTATTCCTTACCAAAGCTTTGCAGTCTCTACTTTTGATATAATTTACTTCCTGTTTCAGACTCGGCCTCTCCTACCCGGCCTGCGCCTCTCTCTACTCCAGGACTAAGAGTCGGATGCAACTCGCGTGGGTACAAGCAACGGCGTATACACGATAGCCTTGGAGATTTTTTTTCTATAACACATAAACTTGGGCGGCAACAGACGGCAAGCACGTCTTTATATGTCCTGTACGAAGTCTCTCTCTCTCTCTCTCTCTCTCTCTCTCTCTCTCTGAACACACACACACACACACACACACACACACACACACACACACACACACACACACACACACACACTCATCTATTTGCATCACGAGGCATGGAAGTCTTTCAGCAGTCTGTTAGCAGGCTAGCAGCAGACGCCGTGGCTTCTGCTCTACGCTGACAGTGAATGTAATGTTGACGGCGGCGGCGGTGGTGGTGGTGGTGGTGGTGGTGGTGGTGGTGGTGGTAGTAGTAGTAGTAGTAGTAGTAGTAGTAGTAGTAGTAATGGTGGTGGTGGTGGTGAAGTTAGTAGTAGTAGTAGTAGTAGTAGTCATGGTGGTGGTGGTGGTGGTGGTGGTGGATGAGCGTGACATGTGAAGCAGTGTTCATTACAAGGGCTCTGGATGCTAATCAGTGACTAGAAACTGAAATGACCAGGGCATGAAACAGATCACCATGTAAACCAAATGACAAGAGACATTATGCTGTATTGTAACAAAACTTGGTGATTACTGAAATGATACAAAAAGAGCTAAATGAACTCCATGACCAGACAGACCACAATGAACATACTAAGAAATAATACAAGAAGATACATTTCGTAGAAGATTGAATGAAAAGTGGTTTTAAAGAGAAAGATTGAAGTGGTGCCAGTAATATAAGATGAAGGATGAGAGAGAGAGAGAGAGAGAGAGAGAGAGAGAGAGAGAGAGAGAGAGAGAGAGAGAGAGAGAGAGAGAGAGAGAGAGAATATGATTGACGGGTATTTATATATTAACAGGAGTGAGGCAGGAAACCTAAACGGCGTGCAGCTGAGCCTACCAAGGTCACAGTCAGTGCCAACAGGCGCTCTCTTCACTGCCCCGCTGCCAGCTGATGCCTCGGAGCCCAACCGCTGAGCCGGGATGACGACAACACTCCGAGCCGCAGCAGCACGAACACTAACACCAGTATTAGTATTAGTATTAGTATTAGTATTAGTAGTAGTAGTAGTGGTGGTGGTGGTGGTGGTGGTGGTGGTGGTGGTGGTGGCGGCATTGGCGGCGGCGGCGGCGGCGGCAGCAGCAGCAGCAGCAGCAGCAGCAGCAGCAGTAGTAGTAGTAGTAGTAGTAGTAGTAGTAGTAGTAGTAGTAGTAGTAGTAGTAGCAGTAGTGGTAGTGGTGGTGGTGGTGGTGGTGGGAGAAAAAGGAAGAGGAGGAGGAGGAGGAGGAGATTAGTATTCAGAGGAACACAGGATAACAAGCACAGCACAGCAAATGCGTCGGGGTCATCCTGCAGAAAGCGATCCTAAAACTTTTGTAAGTTTGACTGGGGCGGCAGTGAGACTAGACCGGATGTGTGTGTGTGTGTGTGTGTGTGTGTGTGTGTGTGTGTGTGTGTGTGTGTGTGTGTGTGTGTGTGTGTGTGTGTGTGTGTGTGTGTGTATTAGTAAGCGAAGTGATGGGCGGATGAATTAAGCTGAGGAGGAGGAGGAGGAGGAGGAGGAGGAGGATGCGAGTGGAGATGAGGGATGAAAGCAGCTACAGGGCGTCGTGGGTGAAGTCTAGGGAGGGGTTGCGGGATGGGGGGGCTGGTGGAGGGAGGGACGAATGGGGCGTTGATTTGCCGAGTTGCAACATTCATGACGCGGAAATTACCGTAGAAATGGAATAGTTGAAGCAATCTGAGACTACTTCCGGAGACCGCTTGAGCAATACTGAGGAGGAGGAGGAGGAGGAGGAGGAGGAGGAGGAGGAGGAGGAGGAGGAGGAGGAGGAGGAGGAGGAGGAGGAAACGATGTGTGGAGAGGAAATACGATGGGGAGCAAGTTACAAAGAGCCAGGTGGACTGAACGTTGTGGAAGACTGGGTGAAAGTGGAGAGAAGGAAGAGTAGCAGGAGTAAGGTGGTGGAGAGAGCAGAGGTGGACTGGAGGACGCAAGAGACAGGATGAGAGTTTAGGGATGCAGTAGCCAGATGGAGTAACGTTGTGGAGACCTTAAAGGTGAAAGAAAATGTGGAAGAGTGGATAACAGGGTATAATGGCAAGGGTAGGAAGGGTAAAAACGAAGAGGGGGCACGGCTCTTGTGTCATACTTGTTGTCACAAAGACTTTTCCGGCACCTTCCCCGTGAATCCCCTCTAAACTCCTATACCTGGAATGGTGGTGGCTTCCTGGTCGTGAGCCATTACTCATACTCCTCCTTAGGATACTCCCTCAAAGAAACAACACCTCTGTTGACGTTTTCTCACAAGCGCGCGCGCATACACACACACACACACACACACACACACACACACACACACACACACACACACACACACACACACACAAAGCAGCCAGCGTCAGATACTCTATAAAGGACGAACAAAGGAAAACATAAGCGAGCGGAATTTCTTTTTATATAATTCGACGAAGAAGTGACTTGGGTTGGGTTCGCGTCCCTCCGCCCCGACACGCCCGCCTCTTTATGGAGTATGATGTTTAGTTGACGTCATCAGGGCAAGCTGAACATAAGGTAAATGCGCACGTGGACACCCTCACATCACAATAAGAAGTGTTTATTAATTTACATAGGAAAGTGGAAGCATAAATCAAGGCAGCCTCTCGGAAAGTAAGCCTCGAGATCATCTTCCTCACCAAGCTCTCCAATTTTCGTTCATCTTACTCTACTTTTTGTTAGTGGCCAGAGAACTGATCCATTAGAGGTGCTGCCGTGTGAGGTGTGCAGCACGAGAAGCCCCGGGACTTGTCAACCTGAAAGGAGTGGCTAGACCCTCTGACGCCTCATTTCCAATCACTCCACTTGGTCTTTAACAATCCACAACGAGTTTCCTATCAAGCAAATGGGGAAGGAACTGAAGGTACTGTGTCCATCGTCACTGTAGGAGCATCGTGCGTCAAACTACTTCTGCAAGCACTAATTAAACACAGATGCCCGCCCAGACACTGGCATCTTTTCATTAAACTAAATGAGATCAAACCTAAAAAAGAGAACATAAAGAGGGAAACTCTCGTGTGTGTGTGTGTGTGTGTGTGTGTGTGTGTGTGTGTGTGTGTGTGTGTGTGTGTGTGTGTGTGTGTAGTAACTAGCAGGTGAGGGAGACAGAGATGAGAGGGAGGGAGAGTGGAAGGGAGGGAAGCAGTATCGGTGAGAGGGACTACTGCGGGAGCCAAATATAACCTTTCTCACTGCCAGCAACTGAGTTCTAGGTGCAAACACACACACACACACACACACACACACACACACACACACACACACACACACACACACACACACACACACACACACACACACACACACACACACATGCCCGGTAGCTCAGTGGTTAGAGCGCTGGTTTCACAAGCCAGAGGACCGGGGTTCGATTCCCCGGCCGAGTGGAGATATTTGGGTGTGTCTCCTTTCACGTGTAGCCCCTGTTCACCTAGCAGTGAGTAGGTACGGGATGTAAATCGAGGAGTTGTGACCTTGTTGTCCCGGTGTGTGGTGTGTGCCTGGTCTCAGGCCTATCCGAAGATCGGAAATAATGAGCTCTGAGCTCGTTCCGTAGGATAACGTCTGGCTGTCTCGTCAGAGACTGCAGCAGATCAAACAGTGAAACACACACACACACACACACACACACACACACACACACACACACACACACACACACACACACACACACACACGGTACAACGGCAGTAACCTAGCGTTGCACATCCACATTTACACTCAATATCCACATCCCAGCTATTCCAACACCAGCTACATCCATACAAACACTATAGCTTGAATGAACCGCTTTCCACCCTCACAGCCACACCTGCACCTGACAACACCTGTATGTACTGCGTGAGTCACCTGTTCGCTATCTCTTGAGCGATGATACGCAAACAGTACGTTTCTCAATCCTAATCTCTTGTCAGCTAAGGTCATGCATGTATGGAAACGCTGCGTGTAGCCGAGGTACTTCAAAACCCAAGCTTCCTTCCCTGAATCTTGAGAGAGAGAGAGAGAGAGAGAGAGAGAGAGAGAGAGAGAGAGAGAGAGAGAGAGAGAGAGAGAGAGAGAGAGAGAGAGAGAGAGAGAGAGAGAGAGAGAGAGAGAGAGAGAGAGAGAGCATTTCCTGCTATACTCTTCACTTCCTATTTCGTAAGCTTAAATATACATTATAAACACACACACACACACACACACACACACACACACACACACACACACACACACACACACACACACACACACAGGCAGGCAACTCTCGAAAAAAAAAAATCCCAAAAGGAGTAGTCTTGGTGGGGTGAGCGACAAGAAAGTCACAGCACAGGCTCCCCAGTATGCAGTACAAGAGATAATGGTGAAACACTGGATCACACACCGAGGTAAGCTTTGACGACCGGCAACAACCTTAGAAAAGCAGAAGAGGAAGGGGGAGAGGAGAATGATGATGGGGGGGGGGGAGAGCAAGACATCTCCTCGGGGAAGCGTCCCAAATAACTGTGAGGGTTTTAAGTGGCGCTTTTGGGGTGGGGAGGCTCGGCTGGCGGAGAAGGTGCGGGTGAGCGGACGAGACTCATGATGTCCACGACCACCATCACACACACACACACACACACACACACACACACACACACACACACACACACACACACACACACACACACTCTCTCTCTCTCTCTCTCTCTCTCTCAATATAAACATTATTTATTTATTTCAGTTTCGTTTGAGGGGAGGGAGGTGAGTGGAACATCCAGCAAGGATGCCTTCACTGACGCAAGCATGTGCATCTCATCAATGCAGCACCAACTCGTCAGCTCCATATTGGGGCCAAGCACTGGAAATAATGAGTGCTCGGAGAGAAGTATCATTGATGGCTAGTGGGCGCATGTCTGTCCTGCAGTCATGAATGAGACAGGGTGGAGCAACAGCTGGTGGGACGCACACGGAGGAGGGGAGCAAGGAGAGTGGAGGGAGGGTGGAGGACACGAGGGGTGGAGCTGCCCTACCACGAGGTCGCCACTGGAGCCAGGCTGTCTGGTGGATCCAGCGCTGCTCAACCCACACGTCCCTCCTTCCATTAAAGTGCTCCCCACACCCAAACACGGGGCGGCTCTACCCATATGGCCGTGATGGTTGCATCAGCTGATCGCCTGCGGAAAAGCGTCCTTTACACAGTCACAAATACAACTTGAATAATCTCGCCCACGCACCAGCTCACACAAGCTAGCTAGGCACTGCCTCCTGTGCAACGGAACACTTCATGACTATCCGCAACACTTCTTATGCAGCGAATGCAGGCACCTGACGGCCTTAACGAGGCCCACGCGTGGATGCCGGCGTGACAGCCTTCCAGATTACACAGTATCGTGACTATTGACAGTATAGTGATATCGTGGGAGGCAAGCATGTAGACGAGTGAGTATGGCGGTGCACTCATTGTCGGGTGGCAGTGAGAGGGAGGAGGATAGCGGCACTGTGGCAGCCGTTGTGGTAGCCAAATCTAGTGATGATGTCAGTGGTCCGAGCTGGCCCTGAGCTGCAGTGGTAGAGGGGGCGGGCGGTAGGGGAAGGGAGAAGCAGGCCTCGTAAAGACAACCCACCTTGGCCATGCCTCCTTCACTCTGCCCTATACTTCCCCTCCTGTAAATACAACTCGTATTATCACAAACCTGCCTCTACGCCCAGCAAACTGGTACCTCCCCTGCATGCCTCGTCCCTCCACCTCTCCCTCCGAGCACCCCGCCTAAGTTACGTCGGTTTGCAAAACACCACACGCCCTGCCTCCTGCTGCTGGCAGGGACAGACTCTGGTGGCACTGGGACCAGTGTCAAATGACTTGATGTGCACAACTGGTGGTGCGTGTGGCGATGTCCTAACACCATCATGCCTAGAGTGAAGGAGGCAGAGGCGGAGTCCGAGGAGCAGAGTAATGTGAAGACCACAAGGCTTCAAGGACGAGCTGACACAACCACTGATTCATCACCCGACAACCAGAAACCTAAAACCGGCATATGATCAGCAAGTGGAGTGAGTCACGTTATGAAGGAGGCTGATTCAATACAGTGAGGACCAAGAAACCTCCTGGAAGACTTGCAGCGGCTCCTCTCCACTCCAACCATCCTGATCAAAACAACACACTTCACGCACCCGCTACAGTTCAAGTGCGCCTTTCATTAATTAATATTGATTGTCTAATTGTAAAAAAAAAAAAATTGTGAGGAGATGAAGAAACGACTACAAGTTTCCTATCGGAAGAGTTTCACTCACGACTTAATTCCTTGAACAATTAGAACAGATAACATGATAAAATGCCCTCCTGTTCGCCTACTTTTCGTCAACCTCATAATAAAACCTAGATTCAATGGTGAAAAGTATTCATGGACAAGACTCAAAGGCAAATGTCAGGTATCATTAGGAACAAAAACAGAGGTGGCCATCGATCGGGTGGCCTTGGTGAGTGGCACACTCGGCATGCTCGGAGAGTGAGGCGTGGCTCAGAGACACCCAAGTAGTCCAAAAGTGGAGACGTTGATCCAAATGTCACAAGGTATGACTGACTCTGGAGGCTGGGCGGCGCAGAGGATCTGCGACACTGGGCGGAAATACCAAGCTGTGGGCGGTGGTGTCCCCCCTCCCGCTACCACACTCTCCTTCACCCTGAGTGGGCGGTACCCCTGCCACACATTCCCTCACCATGAGTGGGCGGCACACACTCCACCACACACTCACTCATCCTGAGTAGGGAGGCACACCCACACCACCACACACTCCATCACCCTATCGACACACAATTGTTTCCCCTACGTTGGGGGCAGACCATCACCACATCTTCCTTCATCCCGAGTGGGCGGCCGCAGCAGCAGCAGCAGCAGCAGCAGCAACAACAGCACCAGCAGCAGCAGCACCACCACCACCACCACCACCACCACCACCAGCAGTCCTTCCAGTTTGAGCTTCAATTGCTCCTCACGCCTTCCACCAGAGGGCAGTGGGCCTCGCTGCGCCACCTCCACCTCCCTCCGTCACCCGCATCTCGGGCATCACCGCCACTTGAAAACATCAACTTAACTCTCTTCCTGTGTTTACCCTATAAACACAGCAATAAGCTCTACAGTACATTTAATGGTGTGTGTGTGTGTGTGTGTGTGTGTGTGTGTGTGTGTGTGTGTGTGTGTGTGTGTGTGTGTGTGTGTGTGTGTGTGTGTGTGTGTGTGTGTGTGTGTGTGTGTGTGTGTGTGTGTGTGTGTGGGTGTGGGTGTGTGTGCGCCTAACACTCTCTCTCTCTCTCTCTCTCTCTCTCTCTCTCTCTCTCTCTCTCTCTCTCTCTAAACCGGCATGTCGGCAGATCACGAGTCTTGCAACGTGATATAAGTACTTAGTGTTCCTGGAAAGTGCCAGTCTTTCCCACTTCGTACGGTGGAGGAACGTGAAAACATACCAAATTTAATCACCTCGTCCTCTCTCTCTCTCTCTCTCTCTCTCTCTCTGGTCCTGCTAAACACTCCTGCTCATTGGCCACACGTCCCTCTCAGCAACCAGTGTCAGTCAACAACGAATGCACCGTAATGGAAATTTTGGCTAGTATTTCTTTACAACGTATGGGGATAATAAATTTTTCTGAAAAAGGGCGGATGAAACCCTACCCATACAAAACAATTCATCAAACACGAGTGGACAGAAAGGTTCGTAAGGAGGTTTAATTCACTCTACCTCTCTCATTTGCACACCACATCCTCCCCAGTCAGCACGAGACGGCCACTTCCTCCATGGCACAACACTCCATCCATCTGTCCTGCGTCCTTAACAACCTCACCTGCCACTTTATACCGCCACAAACAACTGCCGCTCCGCAAGTGTGTTGGTACACACACACACACACACACACACACACACACACACACACACACACACACACACACACACACACACACACACACACTGAACAAATCAATAACCATGTAAGATAAATATTTTGGGGATGTGAGAGTCCTGAAGTATTATCAGTAAGACGTCATCAGTTTTGGTACCCTTACACACACTGGTCACTGTTGAGGAAAAGGATTGCGAAGATGCGAGGAACGCCTAAGATTCCTTATGAAAGGAGATTAAAATTTACTTATAGAGACGGAGATTAAGAGAAGCGATCCACAGAAATGCTTCAGTGGCATAAGGGTATAAGAAGGGTAATATGTAAGATCCTAAGAGTTAGTAATCAGGAGGATAAGAAGTACTGGGTTCAGGTTTGATAAAGTTACATGAAGAGAGAGAGAGAGAGAGAGAGAGAGAGAGAGAGAGAGAGAGAGAGAGAGAGAGAGAGAGAGAGAGAGAGAGAGAGAGAGAGAGAGAGAGAGAGAGAGAGAGAGAGAGAGAGAGAGAGCCAAACAAGAATGAAATAAGAGATCTGAGTAAAGTAGAGGAGGAGGAGGAGGAGGAGGAGGAGGAGGAGGAGGAGGAGGAGGAGGAGGAGGAGGAGGAGGAGGAGGAGGAGGAGGAGGAGGAGCCACCTTGTGATTACCTGGACGTGCACTTCCCAGCTCCTAGTTTTGCCCTGATGGCCGTGGGTGAGCTGGGCCTTAACTAAACACACCCAAGCGCCGCCCCTCGCAGCCTCGCCGCCGCCCGCTGGTCAGCCCGCCCCCTGATGCAACGAGCAGCTCCACGCCTACAATCAACTTGTTTTTTTACCCCCCATTACCTTGTGGCCCCGTCCCCTGTAAGTGATTACTGACGCCCCCACTCCCCCCTACCCCTCCACACACACCCAACACTGCCTGCAAGACTCTCAATGGTGTCGTAAATAATCCTTCACAAGCACTCTTAACAAGGAGAGGAAGAATATTAGTGATGAACTTCATGACTTCATTAAGATGTACACTGCTCTCCCATCCCCTTCCCTCCAGCCTCTCCCTCCACTCCTCCACCTCTCCACCACCAAGGAAGATGATACTCCACTTGCTGACGTCACTGCATGGACGGTCCCCTCTCCCTCTCTTATTTCCCCCTTCCCTCCTCTCTCGTCATGTTCCCTTTCTAGTCCTTACTTACATCCTTCTTGCCCCCTATTCACCCATATGACTCCCTTCCTTCCTCCCATCTCGGTCCTCTTAAGATATCCTCACCTTTGTGGCTCTCCCTCTCTATCCAAATCTTTACCGAAAAATTTACTAAGTCTTATAATCAGCATCATCAGGTAACCACACACAGCATTTTACGAAGAAACGCTTGGAACACGATATGAAAGTCGCCATATTAAAGAAAAGGTAGAGAAAAAAAGTGTATATGCTCGTGGCCACTGGGTTAGAAAAGGAGGGGGGGGAGGAGGAGGAGGAGGAGGAGGAGGAGGAGGAGGAGGAGGAGGAGGAGGAGGAGGAGGAGGAGGAGGAGGAGAAGGAGGAGGAGGAGGAGGAGGAGAAGGAGGAGGAGGAGGAGGAAAGGTGAGCAATAAATACCAGGAAGATCGAGTGAATAGCATTAAGCAAACAGGAATCAAGAGTTGGGGGGAATGAGAATGAGGTGGTTATGGAGAAGGGGTTGAGGGCGAGCGAGCAAGACGATGAGTGAGGAGTTTTTTTTGGGGGGATGAGAGGCGGGTGGCAGGAGTGGGCGGGGTGGGCGGGGCGCGATGGCCAGGGAGCGGGTATAGATGGGGAGGGAAGGGAGGGGTGGGTGTGCATGGTGAGGTGTGCGGTTGATTATAATAATTATCTCCAAAGGCTTGGGTGGGAGAGTATAGAACAGACCTCGGGGAGCAGGAACATGATAATGAGAAAGAAATGAGAGGTAGACGAGGAGGAGGAGGAGGAGGAGGAGGAGGAGGAGGAGGAGGAGGAGGAGGAGGAGGAGGAGGAGGAGGAGGAGGAGGAGGAGAAGGAGGAGGAATAAATGATCTAAATTAAGGTAGAAATACAGCAGAGGGTCACCAGCATATTCTTGAGAAAAAGAGACGAGGCAGAGAGTGGAGGGATGGAAGGACGAGTCAGTGAGTGAGTGGAGGGAGGAGGGAGTAATGCTGAGAGAGAGAGAGAGCGAAGGGACGATCAACAGGATGGTGGGGAGATGTGGAGGATGGAGCGATGAGACAGGATGGAAGGAGATAGCGTGGAAGTACGTGGAGTGGAATGAAACAAAAGGTGGGGACAAGGAAGGGAATGGGGGGAAGAGGGTGATGATGGAGGAAAGAGGAAGAAGAAGGAGCAGAGTATAGAAAGGGAGGAGACATAGGGCGGAGAGAGCCAAACTAAGAAAAACGAGCGTTCTGAGGGTGGAGTGCCGCCCCGAGGCGTGGCGTGCACTGCCCCACCCCCCTCGTCTAGCGTGCAATGGGCGCCTGCAATCACAGCCAATTGCTGTAAATAGGAAGCGGCGGCGGTGCGGGCGGCGGTGATAGTCGGGGGCGACGGCAAGAAACCGATAACACCTTCAGAAGTTCAGACCGTCATCTCCTAACCCTTGCAGGAGCAGACAGGCACACGCACGCACACGCACACGCGTACACACACACACACACACAGACAGACAGACAGACAGACAGACAGACACACACACACACACACACACACACACACACACACACACACACACACACACACACACACACACACACACACACACACACACACACACAAAGGGGTAGAAACTTGATATTATAATGTATATAGTATATACTGATCACGACATACTAGGTCCTCCCTTCTCGCTGTGCCTCACACAAAGACTGTCTGTCTCACCAAGTCGACGTGGGGAGAAGCACAAACTGAGAGGAAGGAGGAGGAGGAGGAGTGCGGGGAAGACGGGGAGTGCTCGTGCTAAATTAGTAATGCACTGCACCACTTGATGTCGTCTCTGCCTGGGGCATTCGATTTGAGTGGCACGCTGAGTTTCTGAGGTCGCTGCATCCCAGGATGTGTCCAGGCGGACTGACACCCTGTTCGTTGTAAACAATGGGAACTTTCCACTCGTCACGACCGTCCCCACATAGCGAGGCGCCGCATAAGGGAGTCTCAGTGCTACCCGTCCCGCCCCACCCGAGCTGGCTGAGGCACTTCCCGTTTCAGCAATGAAGCCCGAGGAGCAGTACCCGCACACTCAAGATTCAACCCAACCATGCAGCGTCACGACAGCAAAAAAGTCACTGCTTCTGAATCTCATCAATCTGAGAAATATCACACCTGTGTCCGGAATCTAGGTTTGGCAACAACAAGGAGACATTCTTTCATATCTGTAGTGTACACTAAACCATTAAAATTTCTACCCCGATAGTTGGCGCTCGCTACACCTCTCTTCCCCTACGAGTGCGCAACCATACGTAGACGGGCGCCACCCTCAAAGCTGGGCGGAGGCGTATGAATTCCTGGGAAGGAGGACCGCGCTATAAGCCCCGAGGCTGCTCCTTGTGCAAGCCACTTGGTAAACCCGAGTGGTGCGTAGGGGGGGGGGAGCGATTGAGTGAGCTGTCGGACGAGTGCCATGCATACCAGTAAACAGCGAAGATGGTGCACAACCCTCTCGAGGCACCGTATCAGACAACGACGTAGCAAAGTATTCACCAATGGTGAGCCTGTTTGTGTTCGTCGGCAGCGGAGGAGCCGCCCTAGTCAGTGGCATGTGGAGGAATTAACTAACTATAATAATGGAGGAAGGGACAATGGGCACGGGGGGAAGGGAGGAACAGGGCACCAAGCAGTCTGGCAAGATTGAGTTTCTTGAGTGGTGAGCGATGGCCACCGAGCGTTCCATAAAGTAGTGTTCTATGGCACCTCAACTGGTTAGGAAGGAGGCGAGGGCATGTCGAAGCCAAGGTAAGCGAAAGTATACATATACAAGGGATAAAGCCTACATGACCCTCGATGTAAGGCTGGGGCAGAGATGTCCAGGGCGAGGAGAGGAGGGCTGGTGAATGAAGCAGGCGGGAAGCAAACATCAAGCCGGGCGATGGTTTGGGAGATGACAGCCGCAAGTGTTTACGCGGCACAGCTTGGTCGCACCCTTACCAACAACAAGCCCACGCCCGCCCACCCTACTCAGGCTTACAACCTCTTCTAGTATCACATTCTACTGAATTGCTTTAAATATCACACAGCATCACTTTCGCCTTTGCTATATGACAATTAATAATTCACGAGGATGACATTATGTGCACTCTTGAAATCCATCACAGAGCCATTACATAACACGTTCCTCAGGCAGCTGCAGCCCCCGCTCGCTCACCAGCCCCAGTATGGTATGGTCGCGTCAACGCAAGTCAGGTCAGCTTAAGTGGACCCCCATAGTCCCTCAGAACTACGCTACGTGGGATCTCTCTCTATCCTCTGTTACAATTCTCCTCAGCAGTACTCACCAAGTACAAGAATAAACAAATCAAGAAAAACATGTGAACGATAACTGTCACAAAAATAACCCACTACTTACTGCATCCGCTTCCCGTGCTAGCCCGGAGCCCGACACTCACCTGAAAGGTGAAACAACACTTGTTAATGATAATCTTTGGACTCTCTCTCTCTCTCTCTCTCTCTCTCTCTCTCTCTCTCACACACACACACACACACACACACAGCTCTGAGCTCGTTCTGTAGGGTAACGTCTGGCTGTCTCGTCAGAGACTGCAGCAGATCAAACAGTGAAAAAAAAAATTACACACACACGCACACCATCATCGCAATATTCAATAATAATGATAATAAATAATAAAAATAATAATTGTAAGAACATCAAGAAAAGAAGCAATAGTAAGATTGACAACGGCAACAGCGGCAACAGCAGAAGGAGCAGCAGCAGCAGCAGCAGTAATGGTACATAATACAAAGTGAACCACTACCACCACCACCACCACCACCACCACCACCATGCACAGAAGAGTAGCAACAAGTCATAATAAGTAGGATCTTTTGTGGCGTGGCTGGAGGCCACTTTTTATCGGTGGTGCATTACTTAACTCAACACACCAGTGGGTGTTCCCTGTCGCTAAGTGGCTCACGTGTGGCAGTACTTGTGCTGGTCTCTACGAGTACAAGTCTACATGCATATTTTACCTAAACGTTTTTGAAGTTGAAAATCTTTTTTTTTTTTCACTCTTT
>NC_059271.1:16245347-16250347 GCF_017591435.1 Portunus trituberculatus | reverse complement strand
CCAGCGCTGAACTCACTTCTATAAGTGTTACTCTTATCCTGATCATTTACTTAATCGATCTTATTTTTTGTCATTCCTGCCACACAGCTGCAGCGATTGTCAATCCCTATCGGTCCACCTTGTAACTTTCGTATAATGACAAAAAAAAAAAAAAAAAAAAAAAAAAACGCATTTTTACATGGAACTCTCACAATAAATAAATAAATAAATAAATAAATAAATATATATATATATATATATATATATATATATATATATATATATATATATATATATATATATATATATATATAAAAGCATATTCTAATGCTAATCTACGAATTATAACACATCTTTTATGGATTCTGGAATAAGGACATCTTAATCAAGATAAGACCTGATGAGTGTCAAATAACCTGAAGGCGTCAGTGCTCTTTAAGTGCACGTTGCAGGCAATACTGAGGCAGGAGTCACCCTCGAAGGGGACGATTTACTAGGCCCTGGTACCTAACCCTGGTCTCCTACGTACCTACATGCACTCAAGATTTATCAATACAAAGGAAGAACTATTGGCATCCACGTCATGAGTTTGTTGGAAGCCATCCTCTACGACCGTCCCTCAACGAGAAAAGAAAGCAAAGAGGAAAACAAAGAAAAAACATCCATTCATTTTCCAGTATCCGCATTGTCATTTTCCAGCTAAGGTTTCCCATTTCCTTCCAAGTGACCACCAGTTGACTCTCACAGCACTCATAACTCTGTGTAATATTTGCCGTCACGGAGCCCCCATTAGCTCGACCAACAGCCCGTGATATTAGCGCCGCCACAAACTGGCCGTCAGCCGCTGGGACAGTCTGAAAGAGCAGCCGCGTCTGTGTGGGGCGGCGGCGTTGGAGGCGGCGGCAGGGGACGTGTAGAGCGATAAATTGACGTCCTCGAGCACGACGCTGGTGACGTGTCATCAAAAGGCGAAGAAAAACGTCATCCACAAATGTAGAAGGCACTTCACGAAACCACATCTTACTGAACAGGAATCTTGCTCTTCTGTCAACGACATACACACACACACACACGCACGCACACGACAATCCCAACTAAAGACTCAGGTAGCTTCACGCCACTTATCAACTACCAAAGCAATGTCAATCACGCTCTCTAAGAAGACACGACCTTGCATTCCTCTCGCCTCAAAGGACACGGCCCGTCACCTCCCCTTCCAGATGAGTTCAGGTTTACCCCCCTCCACTCCTCTCCAAATAAGGACGCTCAACCTACTCATCACCGCTTGTCAAATAATCATCACTCTCAGGTATGGCCGGAAATGAATGTGTGTATGTGTGTGTGTGTGTGTGTGTGTGTGTGTGTGTGTGTGTGTGTGTGTGTGTGTGTGTGTGTGTGTAGAAATAATTCCCTGAGCACTAGTAGACATTTGCTACTATGTCTTGTTCACAGCTAAAACTTTGTTTACACATTTACCAACCATCTGTTCCCATCTCTCACCGGCTGTCAAGGAACGTGAGTGATCAGCCGGCACCTCACCGCCGCTGTCCTATATTCGCTACCAAAGCATCACCGCGGAACATGCGAGAAGGACGAGTTAGAGGCAATTCCTCAAGCAGCTCTAATGAGTATCCTCTCGTAAAACTGTGATTGTAATGCAAACTTTTCCTCATGTTAAATTGTAATTACTGTGTGTGTGTGTGTGTGTGTGTGTGTGTGTGTGTGTGTGTGTGTGTGTGTGTGTGTGTGTGTGTGTGTGTGTGTGTGTTTGCGAGAGAGGGAAGGCGGCATAAGGGCGAGGGCATCTGGACTATTACGTTGGGCCAGCCTCCACCCAAACCCCAGGCCATTACCACAACCCTTCTAACCCGTCGACCCGACACCCCCACCAGGCCGCGTCACCCGCCGCCACCCCGCTCCCAAATTATCATCAATCACACGCCTGTAACGTCTTGGGTGGCCTTGATGCCGGGTACAAATAAATGAACAAATATATATATATATATACACACACACGCACACGCTTGTCCCCACCTCCAGCCTGAGAGTGTAGACTTCCGCCAGGCGACCATACGCGGAGAAGCCGAACATATCCCTGGCACGTAGAGAGAGCGGCGGGCAGGAGCAGCGTGTCGGGTCACAGTGGTGGGTGAACTGGCTAGGTCACTGCAAAGCTCGCACACTGCGCCCCAAGCCGTCTAAAAAAATACCTGCCACAGGTGCGCGGGACGCTCCCTGTCCCGCCCCTTACTGGTATCCCTGCAGCAACACGCCCCAAAGACATGCTGCCCCACGAGCCGCGCCGTCGGCTGCGCATTACGCCACGACACAAAAGATCAGACAATGTGATGTCCGGGGGGTAAAGTTTAAAACTACTGAGGAGAATACGTGATAAACACAATTTGTGGTCGTGGTGTCAGTCCAGAAGTTCATAAAGAAGGTAGAGTGAGCCAAATGTTGCCTCCAACCGCTCCTGGTGGGCCTGTACCAAGATAATGGTTGAGATTCAATTCTTGCGGGAGAGGAGGACGGGGCAACCAGACATCAAAGTCGGAGAACTTAATGGTGCCGTCACATCCATCCGGCCTCCGGGTCACCCGAGACAAATTCATTAGCAAGGCGGAAAATCACGTGACACCAAGTTTTCCTCAAGATCTTACGTGGCGCCGCGGGACAAGAGTGAGACCAACCTCCTCCCAAGACTTATTCTATTTTCCACTTTTACGTTACATACAGACACACAGACATACACAAACACATAGGTACATACAAACAAACACTCATGCATGCATGCATACGTCTCTCTCTCTCTCTCTCTCTTTGTGTGTGTGTGTGTGTGTGTGTGTGTGTGTGTGTGTGTGTGTGTGTGTGTGTGTGTGTGTGTGTGTGTGTGTGTGTGAACATCATATGCAATTTGTTCCATAACAATGATGTGTTTTTGAAGTGCATTTTTTCGTTGTAATGTAGACAGCTGCTGCTGGTTTCCTTCCATCAGTTCCTTTCCTACAATACAGGACTTCCCTCATAATACAATGAAGACTGTCTCACGCCCTCTAAGAAGCACCAGAATCTGACTATGCGCTGCTGCCCCTCCCCCCCCTGCGCATGACATGAGGAGAGGGAAGCAGCATGTTAAGTACAATGTAAAGTTACACATGAATCCTTGCTGCCAAAGCGAGGCCCTGCCACGCTGTACCATGAAACTCATGCCACGGCATATCAGTGCATAATTCGGACTAAGTCATCCTCCCTGCATACCTCCTAAAACTCTTGATATAGAACAAAAAACAAGATAATAGCGGAGGGCGAGGCAAAGCGACACTAGGGCGAAGAGCAGTACAAAGCAGACCTTGGCCAGAAAGGAGGATAACCCCGGCCAGGACGAGGCATTCCAGGAGGGGCGGACGTCAACAGCAGCGGCGTCGACTCGGAGCCTAAGACAAATCTTTCCGTGATAGCAGGGCGCCGGGGGCAATTTTCCGGTCGTGTGAGGTCGCCTTGTTTTCCGACCAAATTTTCCGCCGCCATACATGAGCGGCCGTTGGGATTAGCTGGAGACGAGCCTTGGCACAAGCCTTCGCTCGGGCCCAGCCAGGCATCGCTCACACCACCACTACCACCGCCACCAACACTACACCACCACCACTGCCGCCGCCCCCACCCAATTCACACTTGCAATACCTAAGATCAGCGTTATATTCTCTCTCTCTCTCTCTCTCTCTCTCTCTCTCTCTCTCTCTCTCTCTCTCTCTCTGTGTGTGTGTGTGTGTGTGTGTGTACACGCTGACGAGGAGGGGGAGGAGGATGCGGCTCCGTAGTGAGTCTGGGCAAACGCTCGCCGGGCTCTGGAACACCACGAGCCTCAGGAGTCTCGGCACTGAGGAGGGTGCAGGCGAGAGCGGCAACACGCCACAAACACGAACTGGCACCACCATCGCTACTCGCTCTACGGTGCTCTATTACGCTGTCTTCCCACCCGTTATCCCCGTCGCATCACTCGGCCTCGCGCACTCTTCACTCTTCCAGCAGCACGTTGTAACTTCTTGCCGATCTTCATTATGCGCCTCTATCGATGCGTAAAGAATTCAACGAAGGACACGCTCATCTTCGTCCCTGCTTCCTTTTAGATATCTAGTGCGAGCTACACCTCCCTCAGTGCATTTGCCGCCCTCAAAACAGTGTTCCGCCACCACAGCCTGAATATTCCTGACACACAAGCACAGGTCTCTCTAACTTCATACAACAACACACACACACACACACACACACACACACACACACACACACACACACACACTTCCTATCTCTACAATACAACGCGTACATATTCCATTCTTGGCATCTTTGTATATTTCCTTCCGCGGTGCAGTTACCAATATGAACGTTCACAGTGAAGTCCTCATTTATACCCATCAAACTCACTTGGGGCACCAACTACAACAACATGATTTCCAGTCCTGTCACTGCCCCGTAAAGATGTTCTGAGATTATTACCATGTGCTTCTGCTTAGTGTGTTTCTGTGCCGAAATATTAATGTTGTGTTACTTCAGTGGTGGTTACAACAATAATAATGGTAATAATAATAATAATATTATATCGTCACGGTTATTATAATTCTTACAGCACATATCATTACTACTACTACTACTACTACTACTACTACTACCACGATTATCCCAACTTTCTGCTGATATAATAGACAGTGAGTGAGTTTAATGGAAGACGTCATGGGAAAAAGCGATAAGTTTCCGGAATGTAGGAACAAACATTTCTTATATAGAGTGACTGACGCAGATACCACCCACAGAATGGATCTTTGAATGCTAATCAGTCATTTGACTACAAGCAAACACCAATCAGGTCTTCCTAGCCACGCCTAACAAACAGACATATTTGGTTGCCTGATTTAAATAGTGTTGGGACATTTCTTTTTCTGGTGTAATAATCATTTGACATACATTTGATTCCTATTCAGTTCATAATTTTTTTTTCTGGTCACTGTCCTCCATGTTGAGTAGAG
>NC_059271.1:16217847-16240347 GCF_017591435.1 Portunus trituberculatus | reverse complement strand
GGTTGGTTGGTTGGTTGGCTGGTTGAGAGAGAGAGAGAGAGAGAGAGAGAGAGAGAGAGAGAGAGAGAGAGAGAGAGAGAGAGAGAGAGAGAGAGAGAGAAGGGTCGAGGGGCAGGCCACCACAGCCTTGCTCGGGCGCTGGTGTGACTTTCTGGTGTGAATCAATGACAACATCTCTTACCCCGCGCTTAGCATACCACGCTAATACTCTCCTTGTCTGCATACCCGCACACCTCCCCCGCCCACCTCCCGCTTCCACGCCCTCCATCGCTCTGCCCTTTGCCCCCTGCCTTACAATCGTGATCCCTACCGCCACTGAGCTGCATGGACGCCCTTGAGCCTTGGTGAGCGCGCTTCTCAAGGCAGCCGCCCAAGTTTAGAGAAGCCCAAGCCAGGGTCCAGTGCACGGCTCAGAATACGGTAACTATCTCATTTGTATTCGGGCAACTTCGCGCCGCCTCGCCCGCCATTTCTTCATCTTTTACCCGACACGCACCAACTTTTCCTGCCAAATATCAGCCGCTCGAGGGTAAGGGAAAAAAATGTAGCCTGCAGACAGATTGTTTCCCTGGCTGGTGTGACGAGCGTGGCGGGGAGGGCGGTGATGGTGATGGTGGTGGTGGTGGTGGTGAGCGACGGTAACGACGAGACCGCCTTCCCACTCTCTGTTCCTCCTCATAGCCCGACCTTATTAACGCTACATTACTCCTCCCCGCCCCGCCGCTATTACCACAACCACACCCAATATTATTTCTGGGCTTTATCACCGGAGCAACGCGAGCCTTCTCCACGGTCCCTGCCGCAGGTAACAGGCCAAAGGGTAACGCACCGAGGGAACAAGGCAGACAGACAGACAGACAGACAGACAGACAGACAGGCAGGCAAGCAGGCAAGCAGGCAGGCAGGCAGGCATGGGGCGAACCTCAAGCCTGCATTAGCGTACACTTCAGAGTGCAGGGAAAAATGCCTCGTGCCTTTCGGGAGGACGACCAGTGATGGGATGAACCAGGCCGGCGCAAGGGAAGGAGTTTGTGAGGTGGAACACAGGCTTCGTGGGCTGGAATAATAACTGATGTGGAGTGTGAGGAAAAAGGATGAACGTGGAGAAAGAAGGGGGTGGTGGGTGGGTGGATGGGTAGGAGTGTAAGTTGCGGATGATGATTATGGTGATGACTAGAGAGGGAGAAGGGAAAAAGAGAATTGAATGGTAGAAGCCGGTGTGTCGGAAGGCATACCATAACATGAAGAATATAAGAGACTCGCCAGAAAGATGAAATAAAAGAGCATGGAGAGGAGGAAGAGGAAGAAAGATGGTGGAGAGCAGTGGGGTTGAATCACAATATCTAGTAAGTCAGAGCGGAGATAGAGGGAAGCAGAATGCAAAGAATATCCGAAGGCTGGAGGGTGGAAGAACAAGAAGCGAAGGAGGAGGAGGAGGAGGAGGACGTGTGGGTGACCTTGTGGAGTTGATGGAATAGCAGTCGACCCTGAGAGGCGGAGTGAGGAAGGGGATAGTTTTTGGCGGGAGTGAAGACGGACGCTTGGCGGAGTAAGGGCGGGATGTGAATGAGGTGGAGGAATGAGGAGGAATAAACAACACGAGGCGGACCATCGGTATCCTGGACAGCCTGGGGGGAGGACGGTGTGGTGTTGGGGGGGAGGATAGGAAAGGAGCAGGAAAAAGCGGAGATGACCAAGTGTGTGTGTGTGTGTGTGTGTGTGTGTGTGTGTGTGTGTGTGTGTGTGTGTGTGTGTGTGTAGCCACTCCCTTCACCCAGTGTACCTGACTCTTTGGCCCCCTGGGACGCGACGCCCTCCAGACAGGCAAGCCAACAAATCAGGACCTAAATATGGCCTCATTAAGACCACTACCACCGGACCACCACCACTGGTCAACCACCACCACATACCATTCTATTAACCGCTCAATAAACAAGAAGAGCAAAGGGAAAATATTGATCAACAAGTCTAAAAATGTTATAAGCGACTCAGAGAGATTAGTCAAGACAAATAAATACACGAATATTATACATTAAAATATCTCAGCATCCTTGGATTATGGTTGAGAGAGAGAGAGAGAGAGAGAGAGAGAGAGAGAGAGAGAGAGAGAGAGAGAGAGAGAGAGAGAGAGAGAGAGATGCATATATGTCTGTATATTTGTAACATAGCATATGCTCATATGTATAAGTAGGTATATGTATTCGTGTATACCCACACACACAACACGCAACCAACACACCCACGCGGTCAATGTACCCACCTTCCCACCTATACAAACTCCTCTTTCCTTCAACATTTTCCTTAAAAAGAAAGAAAAAAGCAAACTCCTACGGCGCGAGAAAGGAGGAGGAGGAGGAGGAGGAGGAGGAGGAGGAGGAGGAGGAGGACGGGATGTAGGAGTGTAGGAGAGGATAGGGAGCTTAAAGGAAGGGATGTGATGGTTTAAGAGACGAGGATTGGTGGATTAAGGAAGTGGATGAAGAAGGTTGCAGGACTTTGAGTTGGAGTGGAGGTGGAATGGGGAAGCAATGGATTGGGGGGGAGAGAGTGGGAATAGAAGGGAAGGAGATAGGGACGGGGAGGGGTGGAAGGAAGGAGGAAAGGAGGAGAGGGAGCGCCGGTCAATATTGTGGGCGTTAGGATGTTGTGATACTCTCTTCTCTCCCTCCCTCCTTCCCTCCCTCCCTTTCTCCACTCCCATGGACACTAACCATTGTTTTTTTCAGAGAGAGAGAGAGAGAGAGAGAGAGAGAGAGAGAGAGAGAGAGAGCGGTCTCTCATCCTTGGGCCAAGCACCTTATCGCCTTCTGCTCATCCCATACAAAGGTCGCAGCGCATAGAACAACAAAGAGTAAATCAACCTATAAAAAAGTAGTAATAAGTACTCGTTCTTCTACTTTTACCACTACTGCTGCTACTACTACTACTACTACTACTACTACTACTACTACTACTGCTGCTGCTGCTGCTGCTGCTGCTGCTGCTGCTGCTCTCGAACCCACCCTTTCTCCTCCTCCTCCTCCTCCTCTTACTACTACTACTACTACTATTACTACTACTACAACTACTACTAACACCACTACAAAAACTACTGCTATTTCTAGAGGAACGATAAAAACCCACTAGGGCTACTATCTCTATTTCTTCAACAACGCTAATTATAACAATACTACTACTACTACTACTACTACTACTACTACTACTACTACTGCTACTGCTACTACCACTACTATTAATGCTGGTATTGGTGCTGCTGCTAGTGCTGGTGCTGCTACTACTGCTGCTGCTGCTGCTGCTGCTGCTGCTACTACTACTACTACTACTACTACTACTACTACTACTAATATCGATTTCCGGTAAGGATTGTGCTACCGCTGGTATCATGACGACCACCACCATTGCAGCCACCACTCGATAATCTGTACATCACAAACTATAAAAAAAAAACACATATAAGTAAATAAAACCACTAAAAATAAACACACACACACACACACACACACACACACACACACACACACACACACACACACACACACACACACTAAAGTGCCATGGCGAAAAATAACAAAAATAGAACAACAACAAAAAAAGCCACTTCGCTCGTGTGACTAAAAAGATAAACATAACATTTATTGCTAGTGACATGCATTTAACACACACACACACACACACACACACACACACACACACACACACACACACACACACACACACACACACACACACACACAAACGCGCGCGCGTGCTTTTTTTTTTGTATGTCTACAGAAGCTAGAAAAAAAAATATGTACCTGTATGTGGCTGACCTTGGTGGTGTGCAGTGGCACGTATAGGAGGAGGAGGAGGAGGAGGAGGAGGAGGAGGAGGAGGAGGAGGAGGAGGAGGAGGAGGAGGAGGAAAAGACGTAGGACAAAGAGTGAACGGGAGGGGGACAATGTGTCAAGGGGAAAGGACGGAAGATGGAGGACGGAGGAGAGAGGAGCGAAGGGGAGAGGGGAGAGGGGAGGGCAGAGGGAGAGGGAGAGGGAGAGGAAGAGGAAGAGGAAGAGGAAGAGGAAGAGGAAGAGGGAGAGGGATAGGGGATAGAGGAAGGGAAAAGGCCCAGAAAGAACACGGAAAGAATTCTGAGCCCAAAGACAAAAGAGTAAAAAAAATGCATGAGACGAATGCATGCATGAAAAATATATGGACAGACAGACAGACAGACAGAGACAGACAGATAGACAGACACACACACACACACACACACACACACACACACACACACACACACACACACACACACACACACACACACACACACACACACTCGGCGTAATGAGTTATAATCATAACTGTAAGTATAAATAGCACTTTCAAAGGCCAATAATAATAATAATAGTAGTAGTAGTAGTAGTAGTAGTAGTAGTAGTAGTAGTAGTAGTAGTAGTAGTAGTAGTAGTAGCAGTAGTAGTAGTAGTAGTGGTAGCAGCAGTAGTGGTAGCAGCAGCAGCAGCAGCAGCAGCAGCAGCAGCAGCAGCAGCAGCAGCAAAAAGGAGGAGGAAGAGGAGGATTGGTGAGGTACGGAATACTAATTTTTTACAACAACAACGACCAACTACTATTACTACTACTATTGTATAATGATTAAAATGCATATCTCTCTCTCTCTCTCTCTCTCTCTCTCTCTCTCTATATATATATATATATATATATATATATATATATATATATATATATATATATATATATATATATATATCTTGTGTGTGTGTGTGTGTGTGTGAGAGAGAGAGAGAGAGAGAGAGAGAGAGAGAGAGAGAGAGAGAGAGAGAGAGAGAGAGAGAGAGAGAGGTGAATGTGAGAGGGAAAGTGAACAAGAAGGCAAGGCGTCAATGCGTATGTGAGAACGAGTGTCTTTCAGTGAGAGGAGGCTGGGGGAGGGAGGGATGTAGGCAGGAGGGAGTAGGAGGGAGAGTGAGAGGAAGGAAAGGAAGGGAGGGGTAGGGGGAACACAATGGTATGTATAGACGAGAAAGCTGCCACTCGGGATAGAAAGCCACAGTCCTCGTTGAAAGTGCTGCTTCTGCTGCTGCTGCTGTTGCTCCTTCTATTACTACTACTACTACTACTACTACTACTACTACTACTACTACTACAACTATCATCTTCCTCTTCCGCTCCCCTTCTCTTTCTAGTGGAACGCAAAGGAACACAAAAGAACAAATGGTAGATTAATCGATAAATCGTGTATGTAACCTGATGGTAAGTGATGTTGGGTAGTAAGTGACGGGATTATCTTTTATATTCCTCTTTCTTTACTTCAATCAATCTTGTTTCGCCATCTCTCTCTCTCTCTCTCTCTCTCTCTCTCTCTCTCTCTCTCTCTCTCTCTCTCATACACACACAAACACACACATTTGACTATTTTTGTTCCATTTCATTCACTTCACTTGTATTTACAACCTCGCTCGTCCTTGCCATTATATTTCCACCTTTTCTTCCTTTTTTTCTTTTCACCTAATCTCGCCCCATCCACCCGCCTACTCCTTCTCCTTGCGTCATCTCCCACTTCTCTCCCCCCCACCTGCCTTCCACTTTCCCTTCCTCGGCAATGGCTGGCTGGCTGGATGGGCGCTCCCCGAGGCAGGGACCACCACTCTACCCATCCATCCTGAGCGTTTGTTTTCCTTCAACCTTCTACCTAGTTCTTCAAGGTTCCTCGCAATCTTTCTTTTTTTTTTTTGTATGAACTGGTATGAAATTATGTCCATTCATTCGTTCATCATCAGCGGTATTAATGGCAGTGGTGGTGGAAGTATTCAGTGAGTGATCATGGTCGTGGTGGTGGTGAAGGTGTTGGTGGGTGAGAGGCTGGTGATAGCGGCTTTCGAACTGGTTTCTCGGCTCAAAATCTTTAAATTCATGATATTTTTAAGACCAACCGACACCGTAGCAGTGGTCCAGGCAGGGCTGGCGACTGGAGGGGTGCGCGGGTGTGGGTTGGATGGCGGGACGGCGGAATGGAAGAGGAGGTGAGGGGGGAAGCTTAGAAGATGCTGGGCCCAAGGGATTGCCAGTACCAGTGTGTAGCCTCCCCGAGGAAGTTAAAAGCCACATTCTGGGCGACACCTTTTCCTCCATACCTTAATACCACCACGAGCTCCAGTAGGAAAGTGGCGTGAGTTTGAAGTAAGGTGCGTTACATTCCACACACGATAATGTGATAACACGTCTTACGGATGTCTTTATCTTTATCTATTCTAACTTATATTAGAATACCAGGCGATGTAATGTATACTAGAGTTGGGTGATGCACTAACTTATGGTACACAATGAAAGGTTAGCGCAGTTTTTTTTTATGCAAGTGAGAGACTGGCAAAGGAGAGAGGAAAGAAAAAAAAATAAATAAATAAAAGGGCCTACTGGATTCCCAGTTCTCTTAAAGTTCTTAAGTCATTCAAAAGTCAGCGATAAATGTTTTCAAACCTCCCCTTAAATGAAGTTAAGTCGTACGAAGATGGAAATACAGAAGCAGGCAGGGAGTACCAGAGTTTACCAGAGGAAGGTATGAATGATTGAGAGTACTCTTGTATTAGAGAGTTGGACAGAATAGGGGTGAGAGGAAGAAAGCCTTGTGCAGCGAGGCCGCAGGAGGAGGGGAGGCGTGCAGTTAGCAAGATCAGTAGAAGTTAGCATGAAAATAACGATAAAAGATAGCAAGATGCAACATTCCGGTGGTGAGAAAAAGGCTGAAAACAGTCAGTCAGAGGAGGGGAGTTGATGAGACGAAAAGCTTTTGATTCCACCCTATCTAACAAAACTCAGTGGAATCCCCAAACATGCGATGGACGGATTGTAGAGTTAGCAGTTGGAGGGATGAGAAAAGCAAGTGGAGACGCCTCAGAACGCCTAATTTCATAGAAGCTGTTTTGGCAAGAGATGAAATGTGAAGTTTCCAGTCAAGATTATGAGTAAAGAACAGACCGAGGATATTCATTGTAGAAGATGGGGACAGCTGAGTGTCATTGAAGAAGATAGGATAGTTGTCTGGAAGGTTGTGTCGAGTTGATAGATGGAGGAATTGAGTGTTTTGAGGCACTGAACACTACTAAGTTTTCTGCGTGATCTGTTGACTTCCTGAATGGTTGGTCGTCTCTGAAGAGACGTGGAAAAGTGTAAGGTGGTATCATCAGCATCGGAGTCGATAGAGCAAGAAGTTTGGCTAAAACATCATTAATGAATAATAGAAAGAGAGTGGGTGACGAGACAGAGCCCTGAGGAACACCACTGTTAATATATTTATAAGAACAGTGGCCGTCTACCACGGCTACAATAGAATGGTCAGGAAGGAAACTTGAGATACAAGTCGCAGAGATGGATAGAAACCGTAGGAGGACAGTTTTGAAATCAAAGCTTTGTGCCAGACTATATCAAAAGCTTTTGATATGTCTAACGCGACAGAAAAAGTTTCACCAAAAAAGTTTATACTTATAGATTTCGGTGAAACTTTTGCAAGACATCATTGTTGGTTGCTTATACTGCCACGTACAACAGAAACAACACCATGTGAGTCACGACCACACACTTGACTCTCCACAAAGCTCCAATGGTGCCAAGAAACAAGCAATACATTTAATCCAAACATAAAACTAATAATGCTTGTTAGTGAGATAGAAAACTGCTCACACTGAAGGGACAGCATGGGAACAGAATGCTCCACAGCAGCACGCAAGGTGTACTACGGGTAACATTTAACGTGTACACTCACTCACACACACACACACACACACACACACACACACACACACACACACACACACACACAGAGAGAGAGAGAGAGAGAGAGAGAGAGAGAGAGAGAGAGAGAGAGAGAGAGAGAGAGAGAGAGAGAGAGAGAGAGAGAGAGAGAGAGAGAGAGAGAGAGAGAGAGAGAGAGAGAGAGAGCAAAGTGGGTAGCCAGTTATTTCATGAAAACTACAAGTGATAAAGCTTGAATTATTGTGACACTGTATCCAGACTCCGGCAAAGTAAACGAAATGGTTAAAATGATCATCTTCTTTATTGGAGCACAATTTTATCGGTAGTAATTACTAGTTCAAACAAGCCTTGACTCATAATTAATGAGCCATGAAGGGGAATGTGGCGGCAAGTTACTTGTTACTGATATAGTCTATGTAGGAGTAGGTGGGTGGCGGAGGCGGTGGTCCATCCCTCCCTCCCTCCCTCAGGTATCTGTGAGCCATCACGCTCGCCGCACTCATAAAGCAAGCAATGATCCAGTTTTTATCCCACCTTCTTATTCAAGGTGGGCGGTGCTAGGCTGGCCGCTCGCTTTCATAAGCTTTAGCACTGTTCCACTGCAAGGGAGAGGCCGTGTGGCCGCCGCCCATACCTGAGGGATCTCCACCCACGCCCTCCCGTGTCTACAGCCCCGCCCTCCATCGGTCGCCATCCTCACATGCCTCGGCCGCCCACACTGTGCCTCGGCAGCCCTGCCCAAGGAACTCGTGAACGAAGCCCATGAACGCGGCAGCAACAAGAGGAGCAGGAGCAGCAGCAGTGGCTGCCGCAGAGGACGCGAGAGGAATATTTGGAGCGGCGTTTCCTTCAGAACGGCGGCAATAAAGATTCCCGCCACCTCTCTCGCATCCCAACACGGCGGTGCGGCCCAGTCGAGTTCCGCAGCCCACACTCTTCAGCGGTGAGGGTAAACACAACACACTCCGCCTCACGCCGCCCATACACACTCACACACACACACACACACACACACACACACACACACACACACACACACACACACACACACACTTCTGTAAGTAAGTGTGTGTGGTGATGATAACAGCCTGATAACTCTATTCTTCCCTGCACGTTAAGAGATGTCCTGTGCCCAACAGAGATGGGCGTGTGGGAGGCAATCTTCATCACCACACCCATGGCACTCCCCATCGCAGCTCACGACTTCCGTGTAAGAAAAGTTGTGATTGTACAGGACGCCAAATCCTACAGTTGTTACTGAATGTGACGCACAAGTAATGCAGGAGAGCAAAGGACAACACGCGGGTCATCCAGCCTCTTCCAGCAATGAACCGTAAACCACCTAAGTTACCGAGACACTGCAGTTCCATGACATTATATTCATTCTCACTTGACGCGAATCATGTTTCCTACTAAAGACTTAATAACTTCTTTGTGGGTTTCCTTCTTCCTAAGAAATTTCCCTTTTATAGCGTGTCATTAACTTGTGGGGCAGCAGAAGGCCGTGAGTGGCGTGCGGGGCGTGAGGGACGCCAGGCTTCCTTCGCTAATTAGTCGGCGGCAGCGATGGCAGAGAGAGAGGGGGCGGAGGGGGATGTGGATGCAGGTAGGCGTGGGGTGTGGGTAGAGCGAAGGAAAAAAATATTGAAGTTGAGAGTGGAACGTGTAAGTGGGCGGGGTGGGTAGGTGGGAATGAACGAGGAGATTCCTATAAGTGGAATGACGAAGTGACTCCTATGCCTTCCATCAGTGCTGACACCTAACACTCTTATCACTAGCTTCCTGTGAGGCAGTCCTACCTGCCACTGCTTACTCACACCCTCCTGCTGCTGCTCAGCGCGACACACTGCCAATGATTCACTTGTAAGCCCATTATGAACCCACGTCCGTCCCGCCCCTCTGTGGCTGCCGGGAAGTAGGTGACCCCAACCATTTTTTTTCTTTTAGGGAGAAGAAAAACAACGTACACGAATTACTGTAGGTGCGCCGTGCGGGTGTGTTTGTACCAATAAAACGGGGTCGTATTCAGAAACGGTTTGGTCTCTCACCACGACTATTTTCCAAGACCACAGAGATGACTAACGGGGTTTTCATGAGTGTTTCTCCTGTTAAAAACGCAGAAATCTTGTCATTCTGTCTCTAGAACCGTAAAAACACCCCAAACACTCGTGTAAACTTAAATAAAGCCTTTTGAAATATTGCAGGTGAAGTGTTTGAGAATACGAGCCTTGATCTCACACTGACACAGCACCACACCACATTGAAACTAAAAGCACCGAAGCCGCTCACTGGTGCTGCATGTGTGACAGTGCGAGCTTAGAGGATCGGTGACAGTGGTGAGAGAGGTGTGTGGAAAAAATAGCTTCGTATTCTAAGTGCCTATATGTTACCTCAGATGGGAAAAACAACACCTCATCTTTTAACAGGTCAATGTGACAGTAGTGAGGTGTCTCGTAGACACAAGAGTCACCCGTCATTCGCTGGCTATGAATTGAAGGTGCAACGTTTACTGTAAAAACTTCAAAATTCCACTATTATGAAGTTACTATACACCCCTACTCCACTTTTCGACGAAGGAGTTAGCGACCCAGTATGGCATGTGGAAGCGAACGGAAGGGAAAACTAGTGAAAGGACGCATGTACATAAATACACTGATAATCGCTAATAATACAAATGACAACATTTTCCAAGACCTGCTTTGCTGACCTTGACTCCTCGCTGACTCCTGCAACTTCTTCTTCCCTCCCAACCCCCCGCCACAGCGAGTACAGGTATTACCCTCACCCAGCACCACATGCCTCACCTACATCACATTCCTCACCCTCCAATGCCGAACCCTGTGTGCCTCTCGCTAGGGATGATGTCCTTCCTCGGCAAAAACAATGACTGCATTTTGTAGGGGAGCTAAAGAACCGCCACATATCCTAAGCTTCAGAGGGGCCAGTCTAAACTTCCAGCCAAGTTCTTTACCATCCGCCATCTTTGTGTGACTTAACTAAGGTCTTTTCAGCAGCCAGCCAGTCACAGCATCAGCCATGCACTGCAGTCCAGGAAGCATGCCCAGCTCGCAGTGATCCCGCAGCAGAAAGCAGCACGGACAGCACACCTAACATCAACAATACTCCACCGTCCCGTCACAGGAAGTATACCGCATTCCGCGCATGCCCTCCTCTTCCTAACATCCAACGCTCACTGCTGCACTCTGCCGCTGCCGCCCTTTCCTTCCCTTCACCTCGTCGCTACTATACTGATGTGACAGTGTCATTCACCACACATGCAGTAACCACCGATCCCTTCATGCCACGCTAGCTATGCCTAGCATGCCTAGTGCTCCCTGTAGGGCGCCATTCCATGACCGGTCACACCTCAGTGACCTTGAAGGATCACAAGCAATGTGCACTTAATCATATTTATCACGGGTCCGCGGTCGGAGCCAGACGTTTATTTGCGAGCGGTGGATGTCCGACGGCTTGGACCTGACAGCTATGAGCACCTAACAAGTTTTTCTGGCGGCCACCACGCTAAGTGTGCCACTCTGCAGGCACCTTCCTCCCCGAGCCGCCGTCATACCGAGTACTAACCACATCATACCAATACACCACAGTACGTACTGTACCAATGTGAGACTGTGTTGCACGGTGACGGTGGAGGCGTAACGCCACCAGACATGCGGGTCGAGGAGGAGGAGGAGGAGGAGGAGGAGGAGGAGGAGGAGGAGGAGGAGGAGGAGGAGGAGGAGGAGGAGGAGGAGGAGGAGGAAATATAAATATAAAGGAAGAAGAAACATCAACAGACTTGTTGCTCCTCTCAGGACTGCTTGTGATGCTTGGACTATCTGACATACAGCAAGGAGGAGGAGGAGGAGGAGGAGGAGGAGGAGGAGGAGGAGGAGGAGGAGGAGGAGGAGGAGGAGGAGGAGGAGGATGGAGCTAAGGGTTGGGAGAGTAGAGAGAGGGCGAGGGAGCGATGGGGTGGCAGGCGGCAGCAGTGTTGCCAGCTTTCAGCTGAGCGTCACACTGCCAACACGCTCCTCACAGCCACACCAGCAATCATTTCAATACACTCCGCTATTGCACCTTCCTTCTCCTTCTCCTGTCGCTCCCTCTCAACCCGGAAGTGACACTGCAAACACTCCGTCAGTAATGATCATCAGTAGGAGCCAAAGTGAGTCAGCCGCCCTCGCCTCTGATCGTCTCAGGGCCCCACTAAACACTGGTCTTAATGGCGTGTTTAGCTACGATGCTCCGACTCAAACCCAGAAAAAAGGAGGTCAGTGCCCGGGTTATGAACGACTGGGCGACGAGCTCTCCACCCTGGCGATATCAGCACCCACTGCCACCCCCGCCATGTCCCCCCCTCCTACCAGCCCTCCCGTGTAGAGTAGATGGGGAGACGGAAAGGCGTAATGACGGGGGTAGGGATGGTGGCAGGGACTGAGGGGGAGAGAGGAGGCTTTCAGAGGCCAAGGGTGAGAGGGTAAGGAAAGGAAATGAATGTGAGAAAGGGGATAAAGGGCGGGTATCAGTGTGGGATTTAGGATGAGTGAGGGAGGAGGAGGAGGAGGAGGAGGAGGAGGAGGAGGAGGAGGAGGAGGAGGAGGAGGAGGAGGAGGAGGAGGAGGAGGAGGGAGGGAGGGTTGGTGGGTGATGGGTAAAACTGGCGATGAGTCTGGCTGCAGGGGGTGAGGAAGGAATGGAAGGGTTGGCTGGCGAGGCATGGGTCAGGGCGGGGGCACAGCTGGTGGGTAGATGGTTGGGTGAGGGGGATAGGTGTCGGTGGTGGTTAATAGGACGGTGGAGGAGCTGGGTGGGGGTGGGTCGAGAAAGGACAAGGCGGCGGAGCGAGGGTGAGGCGCAGGCAGGGGGAGGGGGCAGGGTGATCAGTGGGGCATTGTGGTCGGCTGGGGCGAAGCGTGGAAGTTGGGGAAGGACATTATTATAGTGAAGGAGCGAGGCAGTACCGTGAGTAACAGGGGAGGTGGATCATGGCTTCGACGGGATGAGGGTAAGACAGGGTGACAGGGGTGACGGGACGGTGGGGCAGCGAGACGCGAGCGCCAGGCAGCCCGGCGTCAGAAGGTTTACATGCGGTGGTAAACAAAGCTTTGTTCACTGCTCGTCTCCGCTCACGTGTTTATCTCTATCCACACTTGACGCAGCAAGCCCCGCCCCGACCCGCCCCGCTCTCACCGCTCTGTCCCCTAACTTTTCCCCTTATTATTCATCCCTTACCACCCCCCTATCCCTACTACTCTTTTTACTTTCTCCTCTCTCTCTCTTTTCATTCATCAGGTTTATTATTTCTTCTCTACGATCTTTCCTCAAATTTCCTTCTCTCTCTCTCTCTCTCTCTCTCTCTCTCTCTCTCTCTCTCTCTCTCTCTCTCTCACACACACACACACACACACACACACACACACACACACACAGACTTGCTCCACCTCGACCTAATCCTACTGACCACCACTTGACAGGCTTCTCCACCCAGGTCATCTCCGGCACCACTCTGAGGCATTCCACCCATGCCCTGGGCGCCTGCTGCCCCCCTCAGAGCCAGGCCACACGGCGTCACTCAGACTGTATCAGGTGGCATCTTCACCCTACCACAGTAGCCTTGCCTCCTCCCCTTGAAGCTGATGACCTTCGCCACTCCCACTTCTGTTTCATATAAGGTCAGGACCCTAACCTCCACTGACCTTTCTGGGAGTGACCCGCTGACCCTCACCTTTCCTCTCGTCCCCACGTGCATGACGGCCTCTGCTACTCTCTCCCTCCCTCATTCCTCAACCCCCTTCCCCTCGCCCTTTAACCTTTCTTGCCCCTCACACACAAGTCTTAGAGTCCCGCTACGTACGTACATACGTTACCGTCGTGTCGGTACCTTCTGTTATTGCCTGTGTGTGTGTGTGTGTGTGTGTGTGTGTGTGTGTGTGTGTGTGTGTGTGTGTGTGTGTGTGTGTGTAAGATCCTCGTTGAATTTCTTGATATGGGGGTGGAGAGATGTTAAAGAGCAGCTGAACATTTCTCTGCCATCTAACTTTCGTTCAGTTTCCTGCCCACACGTCGTCCACGCCGCGGTTTAGGATAACGGAGCGGTGGTCGTTTTAGTCACTAACAAGCTTAGCCGCCACCCTACAAGTTCTCGCAGCATCCACAACATGTAAAAGGGCGGGCAAAGACGGGAAGACATTGTGTAAAGGACGGAAGGGAAGCTACCGACGGAAAAGAGGGAAGGATGAAGGAAAGATCACAAAGGGAGAAAGAAAAAAAAAATCAACAGACGTGCTGATTCCTAGAATTCTTTTCTGGTGCCTTACGCTATGTGCAGTAAAAGACACGGGGCAGCAGAAGCGAAAGGGGGGGAATGGGAACGACAGAGGAAGGGGCACGGGAGACAGTGTGGAATGTAAAGGGAGAAAAATCGCCGAGATAAGACAAGAGGGGAGGGTAAGCTGGGAAGGGCACGGGTCACACCGAGGCGTCAGTGAGACCCTCGTTCTCCTCCTCAGCGAGGCTCCTGCACTGCTGCCGCGCTCCATCTAGAACCTTACCTCTCGCCTTCTCTGGCTTAACCACACTCAACTCACCTGAAAAGACAGAAAAAAAAGGTTCGGTTAGATAATGTGCTAACGTTTTCGCTCAGGCTGCGAACCCCTGTCACAAAAAATAACATGAAGCCACAGTTAATAATTTTATTCGGGATTTAGTTGCATGTCATCGCCGCCAGATCCCACTCGACTGACGCAAACAACGATTCATGTATTCATCATTTGTTCCAGGTTTTTATTCATATTTCGATTTACTATCCACTACAAATTAATAAAATAAAAGCCACAGTAACAGAATTAAGGTATCTTGCTGTGGTCTTAATGCATGTAAGGACAGGACAAACTTGTACTGGAGATAAAAAAAAAGAAAAAAAAAAAAGATATTTGCAGGAGGCATGTGAATAAGGGTCGGGTTACAGTAACTGAGATTTGCTGTCTCTACGGAGCAGCCATCAATCGTTTCATTCTGTTTGCAGGAGCAGAAATGTTAAGAAACTGAATGTAAAACCAGACGGAAAAAATTAACTGAAGAAAGAATGATAGTCTATTTTCCTCTGATGCTACTGGCCGGGCCACGCTGTCGCCATGGATAACGAGGCCACGTAAAGACAGATGCCAAAAATGAGGTAATATGAACCGAGTGTAAATCCACCAAACGTAGAATCTGAGAGCCGTGCACCGGCGCCTTCAAAACACACAACAGTCTGACATGAAGACTGACCATTGAATGACAACACGAGACAACACGACTGACTGACGGCTGCATTTTGAGAGTAAATGTTGAGAGAGAGAGAGAGAGAGAGAGAGAGAGAGAGAGAGAGAGAGAGAGAGAGAGAGAGAGAGAGAGAGAGAGAGAGAGAGAGAGAGAGAGAGAGAGAGAGAGAGAGAGAGAGAGAGAGAGAGAGAGAGAGAGAGAGAGAGAGAGAGAGAGAGAGAGAGAGAGAGAGAGAGAGAGAGAGAGAGAGAGAGAGAGAGAGAGAGAGAGAGAGAGAGAGAATTAAAGGCACTTCATCCAAACTCCCACAACACACATGAAAAGGCACCCACCAAAATACGAGTACACCTCTACTAGGATGCACCAGGAATAATTAATCTGGCACCACTGTTGGGGAGGGGAGAAAAGGAAGGAAGGGGGGGACGTAGGGAAGGAAGATAAGAGGCAGAGGAAAGGGGCGAGAAAGACAAGAAAAGAAGGAAGGAAGGAAGGAAGGAAGGAAGGAAGGAAAAAAAAACATTAAATGAAGAAGATGGGAGACGAATTACAGCGAATTAGTGTGCACTGAGGCGAGGCAAGGGGCGAGGTGCAAGGAACAGGTGGGCGGCGGAGGACGAGGCTTAGGTAAGGCAGGGAAGGGAGGAAGAAAGAAAGAAAGGAAGGAAGGAAGGAAGGAAGGAAGGAAGGAAGGAAGGAAGAAAAGAAGGAAGGAAGAAAAGAAGGAAGGAAGAAAAGAAGGAAGGAAGGAAGGAAGAAAAGAAGGAAGGACTGACTGAACTAACTGGACGCACGCACAATGAACACCCCAAATTTAGTCTCTTCTGTGGTTTCTACATTATTTCCGGCAACGACCAACACTGCTACACATGTTACGACTACCATCATCATCAGCAGCAGCAACAACAGAGCACCATTATCTATCCTTTCTACCATTATTAAAGATTCTTGATCTAGTTTTGGATTTTATTTCAAACTTCACAGGAAACTCGGTATTCATGTTATTATTCTTAAGATTAAAGGGCAATTTGTGAATGGAGATACTATGGAACGAAAGAAATATGCATTTTCTTTTATTTAGGCCTAATGGCTTCTTGTACCAATCATTTATATCTTTCGTTGGTAGCTCATTCAGTCTTATGGCCTTACGAGAGAGAGGGAGAGAAAAGAAAGGTATCACTATCATTTAC
Organism: Portunus trituberculatus; assembly: GCF_017591435.1. Lineage (NCBI taxonomy): Eukaryota > Metazoa > Arthropoda > Malacostraca > Decapoda > Portunidae > Portunus > Portunus trituberculatus. The sequence goes on along the minus strand of NC_059271.1, from coordinate 16,224,154 downwards.
TATTTAGCCCCACACCCTTGCACTACCACGCTGCTCCTACCACGCCTTCGAGACGCCACAGAAGCCTCGCCCACTGCGGCCTACTTACTGGCGGAGGGGAAGAGGTGGTGAAGCGAGGGGTGGAGCTGATACGGAAGGCTGGAAAGGGAAAGGGGAGGGAATATAAGAGGAAGAAAGGAAGGGTTGGGAAGATTTATTGTGGAAGGGAATGTTAGTATATGACGTGAGTATGGAGAAGAGAGGAGAGGAGAGGAGAGGAGAGGAGAGGAGAGGAGAGGAGAGGGAAGAGGAAGGGAAGGGAAGGGAAGGGAAGGGAAGGGAAGGGAAAGGAAGGGAAGGGAAGAAAAGGGGGATAGAGCAGCGTTCGTGGAGAGGACCAGGGAAGAGAGGGGAAAGGAATAGAAGTAAGATGGAAGTTATTGGGGGGGGGTAGGCATTCATGGACAGAAGGGAAAGGGAGGGAAGGATAGGAAAATAAAAAGAGAAAGGTAGAGAAACGGAAGAACACATAACAAAATGCAAAGAAACGAGGAGAAAGTGAAGGGAACGCGACTGGACAAAAGGAGAAGAGAAGGGAAGAAAACGGTTAGGTAGGGATTGGAGAAAAAAAATAAATAAAAAAATAAAAAGATAAAAAAACGATAAGGCAGTGGAACTAAAGGAAGAGGAAGGGAGAAGGAGAGAGAGGAAGAAAGAGAGAGGGAGGAAAAATAGAGAAGAAAGGGATGGGAGGGAAGAGGGGCCGGGAGGGGGAGGGAGCGGTAGAGGAGAGCACGGGCCACGTCTACTGCCTGCCGCCTAGGAATCCCAGCCATCCACGGCAACCTGTCTGCCAACTTACTTTCTATGGAGGAATTCTCTTCAAGCCAACAGACAGGAAGAGACGGTACAGGAGTAATAATAATAACACCAACAACAACATCAACAACAACAACAACAGCAACAACAACAACTACTACTCCTCTTCCTCGTCTTTTTACTCTTGCTCCTCATTCTTCCCTCTTCTTTTTCTTTCGGCTTAATTTTCCCTTCATTCTCTCTTTCCTCCTCCTCCTCTTTTCCGTCCCTTCCTTTCTTTTTCTCTCTCTCCTTCCCGCTTAATTTTCTCTTTATTCCTCTTTCTTATTTTCCCTATCCAGCTTCTCTCTCTCTCTCTCTCTCTCTCTCTCTCTCTCTCTCTCTCTCTCTCTCTCACCATCTTCAAATCTTGTGTGTTCTTCCTTCGTGTTCGCTTGTGTCACTTTGCTTCTTCCTCCTCCTGCTCCGTGTCTTACCTTTTTTCCTGTTCATTCATTTATTAACTCTCCTCCCCTTGTCTCCATCTCTTCGGTTACATGTTTAGAAAATTATATATAAATGCCACTAATTCAGGGGAAGATAACCAGGAGAGAGAGAAGAGAGAGAGAGAGAGAGAGAGAGAGAGAGAGAGAGAGAGAGAGAGAGAGAGAGAGAGAGAGAGAGAGAGAGAGAGAGAGAGAGAGAGAGAGAGAGAGTGTGTGTGTGTGTGTTTCACTGTTTGATCTGCTGCAGTCTCTGACGAGACAGCCAGACGTTACCATACGGAACGAGCTCAGAGCTCATTATTTCCGATCTTCGGTGTGTGTGTGTGTGTGTGTGTGTGTGTGTGTGTGTGTGTGTGTGTGTGTGTGTGTGTGTGTGTGTGTGTGTGTGTGTGATTCACTGTTTGATCTGCTGCAGTCTCTGACGAGACAGCCAGACGTTACCCTACGGAACGAGCTCAGACCTCATTATTTCTGATCTTCGGAAAGGCCTGAGACCAGGCACACACCACACACCGGGACAACAAGGTCACAACTCCTCGATTTACATCCCGTACCTACTCACTGCTAGGTGAACAAGGGCTACACGTGAAAGGAGACACACCCAAATATTTCCACCCGGCCGGGGAATCAAACCCCGGTCCTCTGGCTTGTGAAGCCAGCGCTCTAACCACTGAGCTACCGGGCCGTGTGTGTGTGTGTGTGTGTGTGTGTGTGTGTGTGTGTGTGTGTGTGTGTGTGTGTGTGTGTGTGTGTGTGTGTGTGTGTTACATTTTCCTCTCAAGCTTCAACTTCTCTTGACCCTGAACGTGGGGGAAATCAGTTACAAAATTAACCCCTTCAGTACTGGGACACATTTTTACCTTAAAATTTGCGATTAAACCATTTTATTGATATTTGAAAGGGTCTATGGAGGTCAGAAGATTAATGGCCAGTCTTCACTAGTTCAATCCCCCACAAGTTTCTGAAGCTGTGTAAAATCACCAAACAGTAAGCAGAATGGATATGAAATCGCGTCATGCTACTGAAAGGGTTAAATGAATGCAGGTTAAAAGGAACGTAAAAAGTCATCATCATTCGTTCCTTAATTTTGTATCTATCGTTTGTTCATACACGATAACAGTGTTTCTTACATGTATCAAATTCAACGTTCATTCATAATTATCCCCCTTGACTTGACATCATTTTATAATCTCTACATAACTTTGTTATACTAATCTTCCCCATATTATGTCCACTAACTTCCACGTGCACTCCTCATTACTCCTTCGACTTACCTATGCATCTACTGTAAATACACAGGTGTAAAATGCTTCTTTTTCTTTAGTGTATAATTTTAATCACACAGACTGCTGTACGACGAAGAAACATGAGAAAGAGCCGAGACGAGACGCTCTTGTACCGCTGCCACCTGACTGGATGAGCTGTGAACATTCCCTCGAGGGGTGTCTGTTGCTTTCCACGTGCACAACAGCCAAGCAGACACCCCTCACACAGCCCCAAGTCCCACCCTTTCCACCATCATCCCCGCAAACCCTGCATACCAACCTTCCATTGTCCCATACAGCGCTACCGGAGCATCAGTCTAATCCCAGTACAGAAAGCTCACTCGCCTCGGCAATAGTGATGACAAGTACCAATCGATGTGTGCAGGAGAAAAGTGCAACGACCGCCAGCCTCGAGGAAGCGTTAGGCGAGAAGGAAGTGGGTGACTCGCCTGGGGGAAGAGTGATTCTCATGTGGGGGGCGAGGGGGTAAGATATGCAGTACCGGGAATGTGGTAGTAAAGTTTGGGGGGTTTTAATACTAGTAGGTGATGGCGGAGGTGATAGTTGTTGTTGTTTTCCTTCTGATTATAACAACAACAATAACAAAAGCCAATATTAACCGTTACTATTGTTTCTCATTGTTATCGTCACTACTATCATAATACTATCCTTATTAGCATTATATGTCATCATCATAACTCCATTACTATCATCATCATCATCATCATCACTGTCGCTGGGCTTTCCTTTCCGGCGGGCGGGGCAAAAAGGAAGCGGTGAGCCGTGTGTCCGCAAACCACTTCATTCTCATTTCCACCTTCCCCTCACCCCCGACTGTGCTCCATCATCACTGCCTCCACAACAACTAAAACTTTCCTCTTCCTCTTCCTCCTGCAATTGCCTCCTCCCCTCCCTCCCTCAGCATGACTTAACAATTACAGCAAATCGCCAACCAATGCTCCGGTGTTACATCTGCGCCACTTCAACATGCAATCGCCCCCACTCCCCCTGCCCCTTGTCTTGTGTCTGTGCGCTGCGGTCACCACTTGTTCGTATACTGATAGTGTTGATTTCTCTCTCTCTCTCTCTCTCTCTCTCTCTCTCTCTCTCTCTCTCTCTCTCTCACACACACACACACACACACACACACACACACACACACACACAGTCACTAAACTCAATGCCATCCGTGCAATCTGAGTCGCTCGCCTCGTTCCATCCTGCCAAGATTCCCATTAATCAACTGTGAAAATCTCATGAACCTCCAACTGTGTGTGTGTGTGTGTGTGTGTGTGTGTGTGTGTGTGTGTGTGTGTGTGTGTGTGTGTGTGTGTGTGTGTGTGTGTTTTCTCCCTCGGTACAATGTTAGTTTATGAGAATATATACACCACGCACTTATGCTTAAATTACGCAGACGTCTTGGAGACAAGTGTAAAAAGTTACGTAAACATGATTATGACGACACCCTATACTCTCTCTCTCTCTCTCTCTCTCTCTCTCTCTCTCTCTCTCTCTCTCTCTCTCAGCTTCTTGATTAACCACTCACCGATTTCCCTTGGTCGTGTTTACAGATCAGAGTCATCCTTTCACTGTGCACGGTGTTCCCTGACGTATCTTTATTTCTTGTCATTTTTCACTTCTCACACCACAATTATCGTTTTCTGTCTTCGTTAACTTAATTACTCCATATTCACTGTGTCATTGTTTCTATTCGTTCTCTTCCGCGTTTCTCTATCCCTTCTACTTTAGTGATAGTGGAAGAACCTTTCCTGCAAACGAAGGCAAGGTTCTGAAAGCCAACATACTCGTTCTATTGCTCATATCCGTTTTCGTGTTGTTACTGGAAATGTTTCATTCCTTCGTTATGCTCACGTTCCGGTGACCACAGGAAGGTTCAGCGGTTCCAGCAGACAGTTCGAGCCCATCTGAAGACTGAGGTGCAGCTGGTCATCGCGTCCCACAACACATCACAGCCCAAGGAATTTCCCTTTATCAGTGAATGGTGAGTTCCATGGTGCAAATGGGGGAAAGTGGTGATGGTGAATTCCACAGACCACTACGAGTAATACTAACAACAGATAGTTTTGGTACTACTACTACTACTACTACTACTACTACTACTACTACTACTACTACTACTACTGCTACTACTACTATACCACTACGATCACGGCTTCCTTCACACACACACACACACACACACACACACACACACACACACACACACACACACACACAAAGATTTAATCACCCTGAGAGAGAGAGAGAGAGAGAGAGAGAGAGAGAGAGAGAGAGAGAGAGAGAGAGAGAGAGAGAGAGAGAGAGAGAGAGAGAAAACAGCCATCTATACCTTGACAAAGACGTGTTCAGCATCAGACAAATTAAGATTGCAAGCACGTACTCACGTATTATAGGCGTCACCTGTCAAGCCGACACCCAGGCAAGAAAGGTTTCAATGAGCTGCGGATCCAGGGAAGGGGAAGAGAGTCGCACCGCGCCGCACCGCACTGCACTGCATCCCGTCACAGGTAAATAAGTGCACACGAGGCCGCGGCGCCACTTACTGCCCAAAATGTGTTGGTCGGCACTCTGGTCCTCGCAACAGGGCTCTTATTACACCGCCCAACCTGCGCTACATAACAATAATTCCCCTTAACGACCCCAGCCAATGGTCCCCTGATGGCGGCGCCGACCAGACCTCGACCTAAAGTAGGTGTTGACGACCCTCTCCCTGCCCCCCCCTCCTACCTGTGATAGTAGTGGCGGCGGCGGCGGCGGCGGCGGAGGAGGAGGAGGAGGAGGAGGAGGAGGAGGAGGAGGAGGAGGAGGAGGAGGAGGAGGAGGAGGAGCCAATGAAGTGACCCCACCTTAGTCCTGACCAGTAAAGTTAACACCATGCATCTCGCTCACCTCCATAGTAAGCTTTCCTTGACCCTCCCTGCCAGAGTTGTGGGAGTCCCGCGCCTCTCCCACGTGCTTGACATGCCTCTCCATGTAGTACAGGGAGCCCGATCTTTGCCAGTACAAGAATTATGAAGTGACAGCACCACTGGGCTGCTACAGGAAATGCATTCCTTATTGCTTATCATTCATTTGTCATTAATTGATCTCGATAATTCCTTTTTATTTTACTTTCATAATTTCTAGCAGAGTTGTTATTCGACTAGTGTTCGTGAAATGAAATATTGACTTATCAGTAAACACATGACTGCTGATGAGTATTCAATCAAGGAGTGGGCTTGAGGAGAGTCCCAGCATTCACCCTTAGCGTGAGTCATGTCTGGCGTGACTCATTAAGGTCGCATGAGGAAAGTTTCTCAGTGTTCGGGACACCCTCATGATTAGCATACTCGTACGATGAACTAACCACGCGGGTCGCCACAAACTGCACCACTTGCCAAACTGTCACTGGCTTTTCGTGACTCACCCCTCGCCACTTGCCCATCCCCTCCCTGGTCCCATCACCGATTCCATCTCGTGCCGCAGTCTCGTATCCATGTCATAACCCCCATCATTTGTCACGATGACTGGCGGCGGTTTACGATATGGAAATGATGCCGATCTTTTTTTGTCACGATTCACGATTTTCATACTTTCACGAGAAGCATCTCTATGGCTTAATTCGTTAAATTCACCATGCGATACAGGAGGATGAGAAACACTGGGCAAGAGTGTGACAATGACGCCCCGCCCTTGACGCCACGAATCTAGCAAGGGAGCGCTGCTTTCGAGACGCCAGTGTCAGGATGCACCCCACCC
>NC_059271.1:16200347-16210347 GCF_017591435.1 Portunus trituberculatus | reverse complement strand
TACCTGGAATAAAGAAAAAACAGACATTAAGATCAATAGGACAACGCACGCACGCACGCACACGCACACACACATTATCAGAAAGAAATCAACTGCAACACGATCAATGAATGAGTAAAAACTGGAGCAGACACAGCTACTTTTTTGCCACTAACACAAATACATAAATGAATAATGAATACATGAATGTGATCCTCTGTCTGTAGAACATACATACACTGCTTAAAAACAAGAACAGAATTGATAATTTGCTATAAGAACAATCCACACCACCAACCAGGACCCACGCCCACACCCATGCTCTCTCGTAGCCTTGGGGCGGACGGGAGCGAGGGCGACATCAACACCTACGCATCGATGACTCAACATGAGCAGGGACAGGGACAAGGGAGAGGGGAGAGGGGAGAGGGGAGAGGGATTGGTATTAGGGAGTAATGAGAACAGACAAACACATACCGACATATACAATGAGAAAGACAGAGAACAATATACACACACATACACCTACCCATCTCTCTCTCTCTCTCTCTCTCTCTCTCTCTCTCTCTCTCTCTCTCTCTCATACACAAGCCTCCTGACACGGGGCCGCAACACTCACCTCCTGAACTTGCCTATTAGCTACATGTGTCGCCGCTGTCACCATTTGGGCCGCGCGGGAAATTATTTACCAATGATGTACCTCACTGCCTCGTCCCCCGACCCATCCACTTGAAAACAAATGAATTTCAAATCCAATTTTCCACTGTCATTCTTTTCCCATGGATTTTCTATTTTCGAGAGCGTGAATATGTCATACAGTTGGGTGAGTGAGAGTTGGGTGACAGGGAGAGAGGGAGAGGGAGAAGGAGGGAGGGCTAAAGAGTGGATTCGAGCACCGAGAAGGGATGGGAGTGAAAAAGGAGGGGAGGGATAGTAGATAGAGGGGTGGAAAGAGAGGGACCGATGGAGGAGAGTGGCGAAAAGGCAGGGAGTGAGAAGAGGACAGTGAGGGGACGGCTGGATGAGTATGAGAGGGAGAACCGAACGATGCGGAAAAGGAAGCGAAAAATCGAAGATGGTGATGACGACCTCAAGGATCCCGACGAAAAAATATAATAATAATAATAAGAAGAATAATAAGAATAAGAATAATAATAATAATAATAATAATAATAATAATAAGAAGAAGAAGAAGCCAAGATACTATGATGAAGGGTAGAGAGCAAAGTTCCTTCACACAATTTTCCCCTAAAGCAACAACCTGGTTAAAACTTACTACAAGCATATAGATTTTTTTCCTCTCTCTCTCTCTCTCTCTCTCTCTCTCTCTCTCTCTCTCTCTCTCTCTCTCTCTCTCTCTCTCTCTCCTCACCACCTTGTCGAGATCGCAACACACGCTTACTGCTTCTTTACACACTTACCAAGTCCCTTTTCTTCTTCTTCTTCTCCTTCTTCTTGCTTGTATACTCTGATTCTTCTGTCTCCTCCTCTTTCCCACTTCCTCTCCTTTTTTTCCTCCTGCACTATTATCACACAAGGATTCGTAACGGCTTCACACACACACACACACACACACACACACACACACACACACACACACACACACACACACATCACCACTCAAGTGTTAGAGAAGTAAGACCATTTCACTTGACATCCACCAAAATTGTAGCGCCGTCACCTCTTTCCCTCCTCTTCAAAATTCCCTTAAATATGGGAATCTGCTGCTGGAGTCCCGATCAAACAGTTAAATCTCTCTCGAGCACCATCCCCCAAATCCTTACCAATCCAGGTTCGTATTTCCCGCCAAGCCCGCAAGTCCTCGATAATGCTGCTGGCTGGGACCGTCCATAACCTCATCCGCACGCAGCCTCCACCTCCCCGCCGGCTACAGTTACAACCCCCCCTTCTGGCACCCTCTAACTTTCCTTCTATACTTTCCCCAGGAGTGAGGGAGGCCAGTTGAGAGCCATGGCACTCGTAGGACACATTTGGCACTCAGCGTAAAGCCCGTCAGCAAATTGACATCCCACCGACCACGGCTTGTCGGCTTCCCTCGGTTGGGGAAACGGACGCGGTGCTGGAGTTGGCGCGCGCAAAGTTGCCGCACTATCCGCCCGGTAAACAAGCCGGTCGGAGCGAAATGGTGCGGAACAAATGGAAATTGAACAACCTAGCTGCTCCACTGTCGACGGCTACAGCGTCAGGGAGAAACTGTTTCCTCAAATGATCCTCAACTTCTCCCCTTTTTCCCTTTCCCCTCTCCTTTCTCTCGCTCGGCAGGCAAGGGGGAGGAGGCAAGCGCTGACGTGTGTGTGTGTGTGTGTGTGTGTGTGTGTGTGTGTGTGTGTGTGTGTGTGTGTGTGTGTGTGTGTGTGTGTGTGTGTGTGTGTGTGTGTGTGTGAGTAAGCTGCTGTTACTGTTGCTGTTGACGTTTTTCTTGTCGTTGGCAGGAACAAATTAACTCTTCTCTTCTCAACAAAGGCAACGATGTACTTTTTTCCTTTACGTCATGACTGCCTTGCTGTGGAGGTGAAGTACGCGCGGCCTCCCTAGGTGGTGGTGACGGTGGACAGGCACCCTGCCTCCCCCGTGAAGAGTTGATCGGCACTGTGCTGCAATGGAGCAGATGACGAACAGCCATGCTCTGAAGGCGGCGCCGATGAGGCGGCGTCGCGGGTCGTTTAGGAGTGAGGGTAGTAAAGAGAAGGGAGAGGAGGAAGGAGGGTAAAGAAGGGAGAAGTGGAAGAGATGGGGATAATTGGATGAGATGACGTGGGGAGGCTAGGCCCATGACTCACTGCCCTCGCGCGCGCACACACACACACACACACACACACACACACACACACACACACACACACACACACACACATTTCTTCAGGACACAAAAACGTGAAAAAAAAAAAAAAAAAAAAAAAACGCAGCATCACCATCAACAAGCGGCAGCGGATGACCTACAGTGATAAAACAACGGCAGCAGCAGCAGCAGCAACAACAGCACTGCCACCACCACCACCACCACCACCACCACCACCACCCCTGCATCGATCCGACAACTAGTTTCGATTTGTTGACACTTGGCGTGGCGAGCAGCGCTGGCCGGCGGGCGAAGAGTGGTCCTTGTGACGGGGGAGTCCCTGTGGCCTCCCTTCTACCGGGCCGGCCTCCAACACTAATTACACCGTCCCGTAAATGGCCAGAAGCCGTCCATTAACAGCCATCCCAGCCACCAAAATCCTTCATTAAGCTTTTTATAACACCCCACCGCCGGCCCGCCCCATGTCGGATGCACGGCCCGGCTCACGCCACTGAAACACAACACTGCCACGACAGCATTAACAAGACGAGGCAAGGTGAGCACACTGTCGTGGTGGGGACAATGACCAATATGCCGTGATGCTGAGCAAAGCACACACCATAAAAGAGAGAGAGAGAGAGAGAGAGAGAGAGAGAGAGAGAGAGAGAGAGAGAGAGAGAGAGAGAGAGAGAGAGAGAGAGAGAGAGAGAGAGAGAGAGAGAGAGAGAGAGAGAGAGAGAGAGAGAGAGAGAGAGAGAGAATATAAAGGAAAAAAAACAGAACACTCCAGATGGTTTAAACACACACACACACACACACACACACACACACACACACACACACACACACACACACACACACAGATAAAACTCGTGAATAATTCGATGATTAAAGTTTGCAACAGTTAGTTTCGGCGGTGGACAAAAAACACAACGGTATATGAACCAGGCAAGTGACCGCTTCAAAGCAACAGAGGAGAAATGCGGTGAGTTTTGAGTAAACAATCTAGACGAATGAACCAAAAAATTGTACGCAAGCAGAAAATAGCCAAAAATTTCGCGAATAAAATTGTTGGGAGGGGAAGAAAAACATAATAGAGCAAGAAGCAAAAATGTAATGTAAAAATCTAAACAAGGGATAATCACAGAGAGAGAGAGAGAGAGAGAGAGAGAGAGAGAGAGAGAGAGAGAGAGAGAGAGAGAGAGAGAATTTTTGAGGACTGAGGTATCATTCTCCCTTCGTGCCATTAGGGAATGATGGGAAGACTATGGCAAAGATGATGAGGAGGCAGGATAAACACGAGGAGGAGGAGGAGGAGGAGAGAACCCTTGGGAGTCGTGCCGCCCCTCCTTGCCGTGGCAGTGTCGGGCCAGCACACCTGCCACCCGCTGCTCGCCTTTGTTACTGAACATTGCCTTCGGTGAATTCATTGTTGAGACGCGAGGACACGAGGATTACGGCCAGGAGAAGGAAAATGGTAAGACAAATAAGGATTGTAAAACAGGATTTGTAAAAATGCTTCAAATAAATCCACTGCGACGATCTAGAGGCGGCGTTGCGAGACGGACAGTAGCAGCAGCAGCAGCAGCAGCAGCTACAGCAAAGACTGCCTGGACTCGAGGAAAACTGGCGGAAATTCACAGCTCCAGGGGAATGTCTGAGTAATGCCGCAAAACAAGCCAAACAGAACAGAATCAAGGACACAACTCTGGGAAGTCCTGAGGAAGTAATCTGCGGGCAGGATGGCCCCGTGGGGGAGGCGGTCCAGCCTGGGAGCCTTGCACTAGGCATCACAGTCCGCACCTCCATCGCCTCATAATTTTCCATTACCAGGGCTCAGGCGCCGTCGTAATCATTGCAAATGGTGACAGAAAAGAGAACATTGTGCAGGGCGTCCGCGGCGCCACACGACTGCTGCTTTGTGACGGCCAGGTGCGGGCGGCCCCTCCCGGCAAAGGTGGTGATGAAGATGGCTCCGGGCGGCTAACAATGTTGCCTCCCGGGGTATTGTCCCTTCACAATATCTTGGCGCACAAAGCGGTGCGCGTGATTGTTGTTGGGTGATGGAGGTGTAAACACCGAGAGGTGGACTGTGAGGTGGCCCCCCGCCGCGCCCACCTCGTCTCATCCACGCACACCCTCTTCCTCTTCCTCTTCTTCCTCTTCCTTACTAGCCAATAGCCGGTGGGTCCCACATTCTCACCCTTTTTCACGATCTCGTTACAATCATGAGCCTCTTCATGCCGTACAGTGGTCCACGCCATGCTTGCTCGCCCTGTCTCCCGCGGCGTCCCTTTGTGCGCCGCATTGCACCCAAATAAGAATAAACGATAAAACAACACTTCCTGGAAAATTTACTGATCACTTAATACTACCAACATTCTACTTGGTCACTCTATTCTACTTGTAAACACAGAGCAACACCACCATCACCATCAATACCTTGAGCAAGCAAAACAGATAACCTTCATAATTCAGAGACACCATCACCATGGCAATACCGCCATCACCATCACCACCACAACCTATCACTATCACACAACTCGATGCAATTCCTTCAACAAAGACGCATCGCTACCACCGCCAATTACCTTCCTTTCAACACGAGAGTCAAACACCTGAGAGCCACCTTTCACCTGCCAGAGACCTACACCACCTCTTAATGGGTCACCGTCAAGGGTCACCCAGCCCCGCACGTCCCAGTATACCCGTCACCCCCGCGGGCACGTAATAGTATTTACCTGCAGGGGTGAAGGTGGCGCGTATTGAGAGCGGATTGATAAGATACCGCGAGACTCTGCCGGCTGCTGATTGATACTCGCTGTTCTAAATTCGGTCCTGGCGAAGCAATCTGTGTCTTACAATTATCATTATTGTTTTCTAGAATTATCACGATTAATTACTATCAGCGTTGTTTGTCAGCCTTGAGAGAGAGAGAGAGAGAGAGAGAGAGAGAGAGAGAGAGAGAGAGAGAGAGAGAGTGAGAGTGAGTGAGTGTGTGTGTGTGTGTGTGTGTGTGTGTGTGTGTGTGTGTGTGTGTGTGTGTGTGTGTGTGTGTGTGTGTGTGTGTGTGTGTGTGTGTGTGTGTGTGTGTGTGTGTGTGTGTGTGTGTGTGTGCATATGCGTGCGGGCGCGGCACGTCAGTATATAACATTATCTTTGGTACATCGCCATTTTACTACGAGTGTGTCAAATGGACCGTCGTCAAACTTGGACAACTACATTAATATACCAGAGAGAGAGAGAGAGAGAGAGAGAGAGAGACTAAATTTAATTCTTAACCGGCGTAACTACGACTTTTAGATTGAGAAAAAAAGTGAGTCTCTCTCTCTCTCTCTCTCTCTCTCTCTCTCTAGGAATAAACGACAAAAAATAGAAGAGGAACAAAAAATAATGTCAACTGAGCCTCAGAATTTCACGAACAGAAGAAACTAGTGATCCGTCGAGGCGCGGCAGTAATTACCTCATAAGTCAGAGTGAACGATCGGAAATGGCAGCATGACACGGGCTTGAGGCGGAAATGAGGGGCGGGCCGGCGCTATCCAGGCCCCGGCTCTGTCCCCCACCACTCTCATCCATCCACCCCATGCCCCTCCGCACCCTACTACATGTCTTTTCTTCCACCTAGACCTAATACTTTTTTTTCCTTCTCACCTTAGCTTCTAGTACGTGGCCATCCTCCTCCTCCTTCCTTCCTTCACTTTAGCTTTTCACACCTCTTCTTGCAATCGTTGAGAGAGAGAGAGAGAGAGAGAGAGAGAGAGAGAGAGAGAGAGAGAGAGAGAGAGAGAGAGTACTTCACTTTTCTCTGGTCAGTTCTCTATGGTAACTTCACTTCCGTCAGGGCGTGGTGTGGTGACGGACAGAGGTAGTGGTGGTGGTGCTGGTCATGTCATGCTGTGTGACTTTATCTTCCCCCCTCAAGGTCTCCCCGACACCCTGACTCTCTCCAGGAAGGGCGTGGGTAACGGGCGTGTCTGGATGGGTAGTGAGAGGGGCGACGGGGTGTTGCGGACCCGGCGTGTTGTGGGGAATGATGTGGAAAAGGTGTGGATGAGGAGTGGTGGATGTGGGGCGCCGACGACTCTCTCTCTCTCTCTCTCTCTCATTACTCAAGTCTACATCATTGAGCTCCAAACCTTACTTTTTTTTTTTTTTTTTTTTTTTAATACAGACCGTGCAGCGCCAGTACCTACGGGCCCACAACGCTCAGTGGCTCCTGCCCCACCAGTTGTTCGACTTACTTATGAAAGTAACGTCTTGAAGCTACCATAAAACAAGCAAGATAAGGATAATCATTTGTGGAATCTACGACTCGAGGTGTTTACACAACCAAGAAGACTTCACGATAAGGTCTGAATACATATGTGATTAGATTGACACATAACTCTCTTTACGAGTCGCAATTCAAGTAACATAAAAAAGAGAGAGCATCGCTAATCTCAAAGCACGATAATGAAGGGAAAGAATGTTTGAAGGATGAAGGGCAACAATCAGTTAGTGGCGCCAGGGTGGGAGTGAGGAGGACTGGTGGAGCAAGGTGGTGCTGAGCAAAGGTCGCTGTGAAAGGCAGAGACGTATGAAAGAAGTAATTGTGATGAGGGGGAGTTAAGGCAAGAGACGGGGAAGTGGAGTTCAGGTGGAAGTCGACGATGAGGCGTAAGGTTGGAGTGAGGCACTGGGAGGAGGTAGGGCGTCGGCGAGGCGGCGTCTGTGGTGGCCCAGGATAGAGGTATTCTGGGCCCGGCCAAGGCCATTACCAGAGATGTAGACTACCCACAACTCAATTCAATTATCGCGATAAGATAGAGACTAGTAGAACGCCTCGCCATTACCGGTTTGTGCTAAATTGGCTCTATCAAACAAATGGCATATAAAGTAGAGGCTGTGGGAAGAGAGGCTAAGGAAGCCCGAACCACCCAGCCGCTCCTACTCCACCTTCCCCATCGCCCACCGCCCCGCCACTCCACGCTGGTGTTGCGTAATGCCCAGTCGGGCGCCACTGGCTGGTGTGTGGCAATCCCGTACAAAAGACATTAAATTATAGGCAAGCTGTTCTACGTAAAGTGTAACGAAAACGATACATGATAGTGAACATCAGAACTCTTGTGAAGATCTTTATAATATTGAAGTGATCATTACATGCAGCGACGTGAAGCTCAAGAATGGTGTTGTGGGATGCGTGCGAAGCCCAATGAGAGGCACTCCCTGCAAGACACTCACTCACCGGAACACAGGCACGGCGCCACATCGTGTTGACATTCAGACTGGTCTACTTATATACACCCATAAACGAGAGAGAGAGAGAGAGAGAGAGAGAGAGAGAGAGAGAGAGAGAGAGAGAGAGAGAGAGAGAGAGAGAGAGAGAGAGAGAGAGAGAGAGAGAGAGAGAGAGAGAGAGAGAGAGAGAGAGAGAGAGAGAGAGAGAGAGAGAGAGAGAGAGAGAGAGAGAGAGAGAGAGAGAGAGAGAGAGAGAGAGAGAGAGAAACAGTGACAGTAGACCAAAGCGTCGCAGATCAATGAAAGATGTGGTACTGCATCAAGAACCCCTACCCTACCCCCATACACACACACACACACACACACACACACACACACACACACACACACACACACACACACACACACACTTCCTTCAGACCACCAACAGCTGTAATAATAATAAAATGCCGCCTCTATTTTGTGACTACCTTACTCAGAAACATTGAAATGGGTCACCATAGTCGATTGGCTTGTGGTGAGGTGAGATGAGGTGAGGTGAATTTAGAATAGGTGTGTGTGTGGGGGGAGGGGGTTATCTAAAAATCTATCTCCCACAACACACACACACACACACACACACACACACACACACACACACACACACACTGTGAAAATTACACCTACAATTGTGTTTCTTTCACTATTATCATCACCACCACCACCACCACCACCACCACCACCACTACTACCACTCAGGAAATGCCAGTTAAGGTGAAGGTCGGTTGGTCTCTCTCTCTCTCTCTCTCTCTCTCTCTCTCTCTCTCTCTCTCTCTCTCTCTCTCTCTCTCTCTCTCTCACACATACTATGCTAAACTTTACAAACTTTTCATTTATTTTTTTCAATATCAACACCATCACTCATTTCAATCATCGTCGCTGCTACAACTCGCATCACTGCTATTCAGTGTCGCACCACCATCACCACCACCACCACCACCCACCACCACCACTCTCGCTCACTTACACCATGCGGGAGTGGTGGAGCGCTGTGGGGAGAGGGAGAGGGAGAGGGGAAGACCAGTCCGTGGGGTGAAGAACCCGCAGGATAGCTGAGAGAGGAAGCTGCTCCCTGGAAGCTGGTTGTGTCACGCTCACAGACTGCAGAATCATAATCCTACAGTAAGTACGAGCATTCTGTAACACCACGAGTTGTGGTGAGTGGTGTCCCACCCTCAGGATCCGCAGCAAGGACATAACAGGAACATGGAAGGGACAGAGCAGAACCGCGCCGCACGCGCCGTGTTATCAGGGAGGACAACGCCTATAATTGTGGCGGCAGCTGTTGTGACGTCATGACAGGTGTGCTGGCTGCCAGCCAATGAGGGAGTTGCTCGGACCCGCCACATGATTTGGTTGTGATAATAATGCAGCCGCAGGTAATGTGCGGCAGGAGGGAAGGGAACAAGCCGCACCACACGCCACATCCACTTGTGGCTACACACCCCGGGTCTGGACGAGTGTGCGGTCCGCCACGTCGCCTACCGCATGTAGGGTGCTACTAGTGTTGGTGTGAATCCAGGTGCAGCACAGAATCAGCAGCCTGCCGTGCGGGGCGGTGTTCAATGACAATGTTTCCAGCGTGATGGAGAGGCCAAGGACACGCGTAGTGGGCTGCGGGAGGCGGGAGTGGGCAAGGATGTAACACAGGGACAACTAGTAGTGGGATGCTGAAGGTCGTGCAGAGGGACATGCCATGCTGCAAGTTGTATCGCACTGGTGATACGTCCCATCCGCCTGCGATAAGCCCTGCTCTGCACCCTCAGTGCTAATTCCTAAAAAAAACACCTACGCCGCCGTGGCTCACACCACGCACGTGGCGGGGAGCGAAATCTGCTGATGCTGCATCTTATCATAGCCTCAGCTAAGTTTCATTTCATTAACAATTCTGGATTTTATCTATTTATCTATACATACATCCATCCATTATAGTCCGTGCCCTCCCAACCAGGAAATAGCGTC
>NC_059271.1:16192847-16195347 GCF_017591435.1 Portunus trituberculatus | reverse complement strand
GCGAGGCAAATGGGCAAGCCTCTTAATGTGTTGCCCCTGTTCACCTAGCAGTAAATAGATACGGGATGTAACTCGAGGGGTTGTGGCCTCGCTTTCCCGGTGTGTGGAGTGTGTTGTGGTCTCAGTCCTACCCGAAGATCGGTCTATGAGCTCTGAGCTCGCTCCGTAATGGGGAAGACTGGCTGGGTGATCAGCAAGCGACCGAGGAGGAGGTGAATTACACACACACAACTACTCTCTCTTGTCCAGCTCTTTCTTTCTCTTGCCTCCCGTCCTTTACCTGTCTCGTAACCAACATCAATTCCCCAGCTTCCCATTCCTTTATCCTTTTTCCTCAGCAGCTCTTCCCCTTCAACTCCATCCTCTCGTCTCTCCTGCTTTTCATCACCTGCATTCTTCCTAGTCCACTCTTTCTAGTTTCTCAACACTTCTTCCTCTTCCTCTATTCTCATTTTTACCTATCCACTTAGTGTAATGCTCTCCTTCCCTTTTAATTCCACCTACTCCTTGTCCTTTAGTTATCTGCTTATATCCTCATCTCTCTCTCTCTCTCTCTCTCTCTCTCTCTCTCTCTCTCTCTCTCTCTCTCTCTCTCTCTCTTCTTTAACCCTCCCTACTTGTTCCTCTTGTTCTTCCTCTCCCATTCCCTCCTTCTCCTCCTTCACTCACCAACTCTTTTTGGTATCCCCCCATCTCTCCTTGTGCTTACTCCCCCCCTCCCACCTCTTCCACTGTCTCTGCCCCTCATGCCCTCCATAACATCCCTCCCAGGCCCAGGACACGAGGGATGGTAATTAGCAACATTTATCTTTTAGACATGCTCACTTACGGGTCGGCTGCTTCCCCTGCCACCATCAGGGGCGACACACACACACACACACACACACACACACACACACACACACACACACACACACACACACACACACACACACACAGTGAAGGAGGGAGGGGAAGGAGGTAATAAGACACTTAACCTCTTACTCTGAAAACTATACCATTCTAAAAACTTAAATGAAATGAAGCGTGCAAAGAGAGAGAGAGAGAGAGAGAGAGAGAGAGAGAGAGAGAGAGAGAGAGAGAGAGAGAGAGAGAGAGAGAGAGAGAGAGAATAATGAACGAATGAGTTGATGAAAAAGGGGTGAAACAACGCAAAGAGTTAGCGAGTGTGCGGGACAGAGGTAGACAAAGGAAAGATTAGAACACATAATGAGAGATTGAAGCCGATAAACGTAACAGAGGGGAAGGATAATGGACGATAACAGACAGATTGGTGCGCGGGAGGGGAAGAGTTACGACGGTGACAACGACGGTGACGACGACGGTGATGATAATGACAATGCTCCTGACATAAAACTGACGAATGGCCATCAAATAAATGAGACACAAAAGACAGAGAGAAAGAAACGAGAAAAAGGAAGACAAAAACAAAAAAGTTGAACAAACAAATGTGAGAAAATCCTGACGACCACGGGATGGTTCAGAGGACGACGACGACAACAACAACAACAACAACAACAACAACAACAACAACAACAACAACAACAACGACGACGACATAACTTCAAAACACCATCACCACCACCACCACTACAACAGAGACAGTGAGGATGATGATGATGGTGACGACCTTAGAGCACGGCCATCTTCACCACCACGAAAAAGAAGGGAGAAAAGGGCCAAGACGACAACGACAACAACATCAACGACTGCTATGACCACACCATTAAAACTCCATCATGAAGGCGCGACCCAAACTTTCCCGCACTCATTACCATTATCAACGACCTCTCTCTCTCTCTCTCTCTCTCTCTCTCTCTCTCTCTCTCTCACCGGGCGTTCACTATTGACTCCTTAAATTAGCCATTCTACTCTTGTCTTGCTCCTTCCTTCCTTTCTTCCTTCTCTATTTCCACCTGACATTCCTACCATCTACATTTATTTTCTAATTACACATTACAATTGGAGAGAGAGAGAGAGAGAGAGAGAGAGAGAGAGAGAGAGAGAGAGAGAGAGAGAGAGAGAGAGAGAGAGAGAGAGAGAGAGAGAGAGAGAGAGAGAGAGAGAGAGAGAGAGAGAAGAAAATTAGTTATATTTTTCTACATGGCTGGCGGGACAGACAATATAATGTTTAAAGGTTGTCAATATATTTAAAAGTTTTCCCTATTTTTTTTTTATAGTTACTCCGATGAAGCGTGTCACTGAGGCATGGCTGAGTGTGTGTGTGTGTGTGTGTGTGTGTGTGTGTGTGTGTGTGTGTGTGTGTGTGTGTGTGTGTGTGTGTGTGTGTGTGAGAGAGAGAGAGAGAGAGAGAGAGAGAGAGAGAGAGAGAGAGAGAGAGAGAGAGAGAGAGAGAGAGAGAGAGAGAGAGAGAGAGAGAGAGAGCGGTTGTAACATCAATTTTAGGAAAGCAAGGTCGGTGTTGCTGTGTAGTAGTGAAGGCAAGGCATTGGGAGAGAGGAGGAGAGGACGTGACACAGGTTGCTCTCTTTCCCCGCCA
>NC_059271.1:16170347-16187847 GCF_017591435.1 Portunus trituberculatus | reverse complement strand
ACACTCCACACGCCTTCATCCCTCTTCGCCTACACGCCGCTTCAACCCACACCCGTCCACATACTACATATCCCCTTGTTATAACGTGCAAAGTTTTAAGAGATGAAATATAAACTAATTTGCACTCCTTAAAAGTATTCATAACAAATTACAGGGAAATAATTGTTTCACGTCCTTAAACTAGATCCAAGGCATCTCATCAACGGAAAACAAAGAGCGAAATAGAAAGAAATCAATGGACATAAAAATTAGTTGATACGGTGGCAGAGAATAATAAGAAAAGAACTAAAATCACATCTCGCATAACGCCATCGTAAAGGTGTTCTCCAAACAAACAAACACACACACACACACACACACACACACACACACACACACACACACATTATGGTAATATAAAGTAGCCGTAGTTCCACGTGCGAGGCAGTGGTCGTGGTATCTTGAAGAGCCAACAATCGCGTGTTAGCCCGTCATTATGTGAGGGATGCGCTTCAGTGAACCGGTTATGCATTATATCCTGTTATGTGGATCACGCACAGACACACCCATGCCGCCACGCCCGACACACACACACACACACACACACACACACACACACACACACACACACACACACACACACACACACACACACACACACACACACGAAATGGGTAAAGTCAGAGTAAGAATTAGAAAGGAAGAAGAAAGGAAGAAAAAAAGCCGAGATATGAGGAGAGAACATGAGAGGAGAGAGGCCTGCCAGTCAAGCCTTCTTCCTTCCACCTGGCGTCCTCCCATTGGTGGTGGTGGTGGTGGAGGACGAAGCCTCGGCATCCACCTCTTCCCACACTCTCCCTCCCTCCACCCAAGGCAAATCCCCCTACAATTTGCCCGCTTCCCGTCAGCAGCCACCGAGCGGATCTTTCATGACTGGAAAAATTATTCTGTTCAGGGTCTCTCCTTTTGTCCGGCGGGAGGAAAATCAGCAAAATTATGACAAATCATTCCGGTGTTTGGGACGGTGGTGACTCCGAAGGGTGGCCCCCAACGTAACCCTGCCCCTCTACCCTTTTACTCCTACTCTTCCCCTTCTTTCCTCGTAGTGCCCCCATCCCTGTCTGTGCGCCGGACCCCGTCTGAAGGTCTGACGAGGTATTGTGCAACTTGTCTAATGTGGTGGGATCAGTTGGGTCTCGGTCTCTCTCTCTCTCTCTCTCTCTCTCTCTCTCTCTCTCTCTCTCTCTCTCTCTCTCTCTCTCTCTCTCTCTCTCTCTCTCGCACACACACGCACACACACACGCACACACACACACACACACACACACACACACACACACACACACACACACACACACACACACACACACACACACACAGGCCTAAACTTACCTGATTTAACAAAGTACATGAATACGCATTTCTCTTCCTCTTACCACGTCTTTTTTTTCCTCTCCCATGGCGTCACAGGTACAAGTTCAACGTCTCTCACTCTCTCTTGTCTCACAGAAAACCTACATGAATGTAATCTAATGCTCTTAACTACTTTTTATCTTTTTTTTTTTCTTTCTCTTCTTCCTCTTTCAGGCATCTCGATACAGCCTAAAGACGATACGTTGGAGGTATTGCATGATGATGATGATGATGATGATGATGATGATGATGATGATGATGGTGGTGGTGGTGGTACTAGTGGTGGTAACAATGCTAACTACTACTTGCCTCCTTCAATGTGTAAGATAAACGGTGATGCAATCTTACAAACTAATCCCTCCAAACGGGTTCGAACGCTTTGCTCTATTGTCTACTCAGTCACTCTTGCATCCACAGCAGAGATGAAGCACTGTGGGGGAGACGAGTAATGAGTGAGTCTTAGGGTGAAATGTCAAACAAAGCCAAACCAAGCAAAGCAAAGCAAAACAAAGCAAAGTTAACGGAGGCACAGACCACGCTTAAGAAACACTTAAAACACTGATGAAAAAGAAAAATCCAATGCTACCCCAGTTGAGTGGTGTATTATTTTAGGTGCTGGCATTTGTGGAAGTAATGGTGCAAGGAGCTAGGTGGTGGTGTGGAAGATCTACTAGCTAGACAGAGCTATTGGTAATGAGGTGTGATACGGTAGGGAGCGGGAAAGTTAAAACTAGTATCAGATGACTGTTAGCAACGCCACACTTGTACGAGATTATGACATCGGGGCAGGCGTGCAGAAAGATTTGGACTGGTAATACAGGGATAGATTATTAAGACATGACGAACTGGTGGCGAGCCACAAGGCTGCAAGGCATGATGAGGCACATGTATGAGGAAAGATGGTGGTGCTGATGGGAAAATAAAATACTGGCAGTCCGGCGGCGCGCGAGGCGGAGATGCAACGGAAGGTCGAGTCGCCGGTGCCTTTGGAGGCCATAATGAGGTTAGATCCTGGAGACTATTGATTACTGTGTGTGTGTGTGTGTGTGTGTGTGTGTGTGTGTGTGTGTGTGTGTGTGTGTGTGTGTGCTGCAATACGCATGCAGCGCGCACACGCACACACACACACACACACACACACACACACACACACACACACACACACACACACACCCGGTAGCTCAGTGGTTAGAGCGCTGGCTTCACAAGCCAGAGGACCGGAGTTCGATTCCCCGGCAGGGTGGAGATATTAGGGTGTCTCCTTTCACATGTAGCCCCTGTTCACCTAGCAGTGAGTAGGTACGGGATGTAAATCGAGGGGTTGTGACCTTGTTGTCCCGGTGTGTGGTGTGTGCCTGGTCTCAGGCCTATCCGAAGATCGGAAATAATGAGCTCTGAGCTCTCTCTAGGGTAACGCCTGGCTGTCTCGTCAGAGACTGCAGCAGATCAAACAGTGATACACACACACACACACACATTTTAAGCTTACACGGTGTTAATGAAACTACCATTTAGTTAACAATTACGACAGATTGGTGCGGGAAGGAGGTGGAGGCGAAATGCAACACTGCTTGGAGGGAGTCACCGTGGCTGCTGCCGCTGCTGCCGCCGCCGTCGGTTTGGGGAGGCTGAGCGTCACGTTCAATCATTACATAACGCTGGTCTGAATTTCCCAGCCTCAGAAAATGTGGGTAAAAACCGTACTATCAGCAAGGAAATCGGTCGGGCTGGCCGGCGCCAGTCATTGTGGCAAATGGACAACACTTTCCCCTTCCTAAATATTGTTTCCCCTCGCGGCCAAACCCCGCTACACCAACCAACCACAGCCAGTGAGGGCAGAGGGATGGCCGAGGCTGCCGGGAAGGGCTGGTAGCGCCTCGCGTCCCCACCAGCCCGGGGCACCAGGGCACTTCTGGGGAAGCACGAACCCAAGGAGCCTCCTGGAGGCGTTGGCGTGGCGGCCACCATTGTTTTTCCCCGCTTTAAAACCTGGCGGCGTAATGCGTGGTCGACTGCATCCATACAAATGGGGTGGTTGCCTGATATTGAGACGGTCCCGATAACAATGGCCCTCGCTAACGGCCAGCCCCACGCCACACCAAGCCGTGGCTTCCTCCCCCACGCCCCTTCCACCACTTCGCGTGGTCCTGGGAGTCTATTCCTCTCTTTACCAACACTTGGACTTGTACAACCACAACCACACTTACCACAATCCTTCACCAATGTTTATCGAGCCTCGCCACAAGAATCACAGCCTGAACTCACCATCCTGACAGACACAATGCCGAAACCACCTTCACCAAGTCCTTCCCTTCATTCTGAATTCTTCCACTGCTGTCTCTTTGTGACAAGCACCAACCATGCAACCTCTTGACCACTGACACCCACTTAACAACTACAAGGCACTCATGACTCCCTCGTCTTCACATCCACTTTTCACACACAACACTAATCGACTTGCACCGTCCACCCACTCACCACACACGTCAGTTTTGCCACACTAAAGCTCACAACACACACACACACACACACACACACACACACACACACACACACACACACACACACACACTGTCACTCCGTGCTGCTACTGCGTCCCAGCATAACACAGCACCAAGACCATTAACACAGGATTTATTCTCAGCTTCATCTCCTTTCACGCTAGAGGCTCCCCGTCAAGACTATCAAAGCCAGCGTGGCGTGATATCTGGCTTAAACCACTATAGGGAGAGATCAGCGAGCAGGCGTGTGAACACAAGACAGAGACAGACAGACAGACAGACAGACAGACAGACACACACACACACACACACACACACACACACACACACACACACACACACACACCGCGTAGTGTAGTGGTTAGCACGCTTGACTCACAATCGAGAGGGCCGGATTCGAGTCCCGGGAAGCGGCGAGGCAAATGGGCAAGCCTCTTAATGTGTGGCCCCCTGTTCACCTAGCAGTAAATAGGTACGGGATGTAACTCGAGAGGTTGTGGCCTAGCTTTCCCGGTGTGTGGAGTGTGTATTGTGGTTTCAGTCCTACCCGAAGATCGGTCTATGAGCTCTGAGCTCGCTCCGTAATGGGGAAGACTGTCTGGGTGACCAGCAGACGACCGAGGTTA
Source organism: Portunus trituberculatus (assembly GCF_017591435.1). NCBI lineage: Eukaryota > Metazoa > Arthropoda > Malacostraca > Decapoda > Portunidae > Portunus > Portunus trituberculatus. The sequence continues at coordinate 16,183,328 of NC_059271.1, read as the reverse complement.
ATTACACACACACACACACACACACACACACACACACACACACACACACACACACACACACACACACACACGACAGTGTGACCCAGTGGCGCGGAGCCGGGCCCAGGAGACCACAGCGCCAGCAGGTCGGTGACAAATCAGGCCCCAGGAATCCCCCCAACAATTATCACGTGGTTACCGGCAGCCGCAGACCGTGGAATGACTTAATACGGGGGTTGAGGTTCATCGTCGGCCTCTGCTTTTGTCAAGGACCCCTAAACAAAGCAGGCCACCCGTTCTGAACCATTACCACCAGCATACGCCCACATTACGCGCCCATTACAGGAGCTGTTCGCCTGTTATTACAACCAATTATGCCCACCCTTCTGGGCAAGCTGACTACCATGCTTCTCCGCCTCTGTCTCCGTGGCCATCCCACCCCAACGGTAGCTTCCACAAAGCTGGTGAGAACTCAAGCCTGTGGATTTACAATTATACTAGTGCAGAGGAAACGTGAGTAAGAACACAGTTTTTCTCGCCCCTCCAACTGCTTACTCTGTATAAGGGCCTTATCCGTCCCTGTATGGAGTACTCTTCGCATGTTTGGGGGGGTTCCAGTCATACAGCTTTGCTTGATAGGGTGGAATCGAAAGCTCTTCGTCTCATCAACTCCCCTTCTCTGACTAACTGTCTTCAGTCTCTTTCTCACCGCCGAAATGTTGCATCCCTTTCTATATTTCATCGCCATTTTCATGGTAACTGTTCTACTGATCTTGCTAACTGCATGCCTCCCCTCCTCCTGCGGCCACGCTGCACAAGGCTTTCTTCTTCCTCTCATCCCTATTCTGTCCAACTCTCTAATGCAAGAGTTAACCAGTACGCTCAATCATTCATCCCTTTCACTGGTAAACTCTGGAACTCCCTCCCTGCATCTGTATTTCCGAATTCCTACAACTTGTCTTCTTTTAAGAGGGAGGTATCGAGGCATTTGCTCCCCTAATTCTGGCTGACGGTTTTGGCACTTTTTTTAACTCTTTGGAGAGCCAGCGCTCAAGTGGGCCTTTTTCTAACTTTCTTTTTTTTGCCCCTCTTCCCTACGAGAGAAAAAAAAAAAAAAAAAAAAAAAACACTCACGGATGCCGAAACACTGAGTGGTCACAAAGACAAGATGCAAACAAAACGATAACTCTGGTCTTGGAGACCAAAACTAGACCGCAGCCATCACCAACACCGCCTTGGCTCAGCACCTCGAGACACTGTTGCACCAAACATCAAAATTCACGATACCAGCACCTCGCGATCCTCAGTCAAGATACCAGACAGCAGCGTTCACCTGTGCCAGGTGAGAATCAGGCCACACGCCTGGCGGCGACGAGGCTTGGCCCACAACATTAGCGATGAACAAACTTCTGCCTCGTCTTGACGGTGAAAGACAAATACACACACCACTTCCCATCATGTCTCCGGGGAAGAAAACATTGGTACTTAAAACACAGGTCCCACGAATAATTTATGAAAAACAGAAAAAAAACTGGCGTGGTTCCCAGTAACGATGTCTCTAACTACACTAAGGTTCAGGTCACCATAGGCACCGCGCTCTAACATGTGTTGGTGGCGGTGGCGGTGGTGGTCACAATTGGGCCCCTATTGCCCATGTCTGTCAACAGATGCAACTTTCCAACCAATACATTTCATTAAACACATTTAACACCTCTGATACATACATCACTGCCATCAACATCATCATCGTTGCTGCTGGTGCTGCTGCTATCACCGCCTGTAACACCATTACCTTTGCCACAGTTTCGCTGAGATATAGGAATTACCTTAACACACACTCTCTCTCTCTCTCTCTCTCTCTCTCTCTCTCTCTCTCTCTCTCTCTCTCTCTCTCTCTCTCTTAGCACGGCAATTCCTGACCCTGCAATCAGCAACAAAATCTGAATTAATGTCAGACGAGGGAGAAAAAAGTAGACGTTACGGGAATCTTCCAAAGCCGCCTCGGTATTACTTGTCAATGACAAACAAAAACCAAGACAAAAACAATTACTGAGTGGCAGGGGCGAGCAATGAGAAACACACACACACACACACACACACACACACACACACACACACACACACACACACACACACCATATATGTACGGTACGTACAGTGTGTTAAAATGAATGAGAGTATCAAGACTGCAACATAATTGACAACAAGTGCAATATATAATTAGCAACACAAAAAGGGGTTGAGTGCAGACGGCAGGGTAAGACAAGGATATGGGAGGGGAGGGGAGTGGACGGGAGAGGAGAAGAGGGGATGGGAGAGGAGAGGAGAGGAGAGGAGGGGAGGGAAAAGGAGGGGGAGAGGGATGGGGAGAGGGAGATAAGACGGGAGGGGACAGGGTAGTCACCAAGGTTGTGTGTGGCCCGGGGCCGAGTTGCCTGCCCACTGCCCCGTGCCTCCCACAAATCAGTGCCGGGTGAGTCCTCACAGCCCTTCCATTCCTCCGCAAGTGACGTTCTGCTCCCAGCATTCCCTATTCTCGCTCCTTGCCCCTCAGCGCTGTCTGGAATTCTCTGGGAGTCCTCCTCACCTCCCATTGCCTCTCTTACACAACAATTTCCCTATACAGAAGGCGAGGGCATCCCTTCTCAGGCAGACGCTCGTCTCCAAGGACTGATCACACGTCGTCTAAGCGGGAAAGATTCGCTCTCCAGCTAACCTCACGCCCATGACCGAGAGAAACCGTCACACACAACACCCACGACCAGGATGTCTGTAACCAGTCCACTCGAGAAACAACTCGACCCTAACACGTCCGAGGTGTCTGCTGAGGGTGGACAACATGTCATTCTCGCCACCAACAATCAAGGATGCACAGCCTCGCAAGGGCACAATGGTCCGTAAGGTCTATACTTTCCTGTAAATCAATGTAAGACAACAGCTTAGTCAAGAGAAGGGAAGCCAGGAAGCGGTGGTATCGGAGGAGCCGCGTGTGAGGCGAGGTTATTTGGAGGATGTGTGCCGCGGGGCCTCGGGGGAAGGGGGAGAATGGAAGGAAGCCAGGGAGTGGCTTCAGGGAGGCAGTTAGCTCGGTGATACCATCTCCCGGGCCTAGCTTGGCACCGGCTCCTCACGTCGGGCTGACACTCACTGTCGTCCCGGACACTTTATCACTGCCAGCCGAACTCGCTCAGCCTGGCGATAGGGCTCTTGGTACACCATGGGGGGTGGGGACATCGAGGAGACGAGGCTGGGGTAGTGTGGAGAGAGAGAGAGAGAGAGAGAGGAAGAGAGAGAGAGAGAGAGAGAGAGAGAGAGAGAGAGAGAGAGAGAGAGAGAGAGAGAGAGAGAGAGAGAGAGAGAGAGAGAGAGAGAGAGAGAGAGAGAGAGAGAGAGAGAGACTATAAGATTACACTTGAAGCTCCTCGTGAAGATGACAAGGAAACATGAAAGATAAAAATAAGGCACTTTGTTTTATGACATTTAATAAAGAAACCATCGACACCAACCACGAGAGAGAGAGAGAGAGAGAGAGAGAGAGAGAGAGAGAGAGAGAGAGAGAGAGAGAGAGAGAGAGAGAGAGAGAGAGAGAGAGAGAGAGAGAGAGAGAGAGAGAGAGTTATTTCCGCACCTCTATATTTATACCCGCGCTACGTAACATACCTTAACACACCCTCACCTGCGTCACTAACTTTTCCAAACACACGTCAAGCGACTAAATTATTTTTTCCCTTTCAACGTAAATAAGAGGAATAAAGATACTAACGAGAATACGACAGGCTGGCGATAACAGAACTGACAAAACAACCCAACACGAGAGAGAGAGAGAGAGAGAGAGAGAGAGAGAGAGAGAGAGAGAGAGAGAGAGAGAGAGAGAGAGAGAGAGAGAGAGAGAGAGAGAGAGATTGTCACATTGGGCATTCACGTTCGCACGTTCCAAATCTTTCTCCCCATTTTCCAACATATACCCTCCACCGCAGCCTGCCGAAGGAGGGCGTCACGTAAAAAAAATGAAGAGCCAGAATACTGGAGAGAGAGAGAGAGAGAGAGAGAGAGAGAGAGAGAGAGAGAGAGAGAGAGAGAGAGAGAGAGAGAGAGAGAGAGAGAGAGAGAGAGAGAGAGAGAGAGAGAGAGAGAGAGAGAGAGAGAGAGAGAGAGAGAGAGAGAGAGAGAGAGAGAGAGAGAGAGAGAGAGAGAGAGAGAGAGAGAGAGAGAGAGAGAGAGAGAGAGAGAGAGAGCGCCAGACGGATGACGACTGCAAGACTATAGTACATCGGATGAGGAGCAAGTAAAAATAAAAATAGTGTGAGGAAAATGTACACAGGAAATAATGTGTGCGAGGGTTGGGTAGTGTTGGGTGTGCGAGGTGGTAGAGTGGAGGAGTGGAATGAGCAGTGGGTGGGAGGGTGGACTGTTGGTGAGGGTGGGAGGAGAGAAAGGCAGGTAAAAGTGGGTGCTAGTGAAAGGTGACGCGCATGAGAGGGTCCGCTGTAACTCTCACACCGCTACACCCAACCAGCCAGCCAGCCAGCCTTCCTGCCGTCCCCCATCACCCAATCACCCCACACCCCTAGCACCACCTCTCCTCATCACATACCCCTCACCATCCACACTACACCACCACATACTTGCCCATCACACTGTTACTAACAATTAATCTCTTCGTTGCCTTTCCCTGCCTGTCCACCACGTCACATCTTCGGCCTGCTGAACAACCTCCTCCTCCTCCTATTCGCCCTCAACCGTTACTATCTTCCTTTTCTTCTTTTCTTTTTCTTCTACCATCATCATCACAACCACCACCATAATACTATTATCTCCTCTTCCTCCTCCTTCCACGGCCTACCTTCGCTGCTACGACTTTCTCTTTCACTTCTGGGTCGCACACGCTCGTAGCTACAGTACACGGCCTACACCTCCATACAACCTTTCCTTCACAGGGCGTACCACCGCTCTCTCCGTTCTCAAGACACGGTATATTTCAAAACATTAAAATCGCCCTTTCGTTGCGACATCGTCATCGTTGCCATGTTTCCAAAAGTGACCTATAACTCACCTTGGCCTGTGTCTGCATGGCTGAGCACCGCACCACCACCACCATTACTTCTGCCGCCGCAGACGCAGGAAACATGCCAGGAAAAATGAAGAGGAGAAATATTCCGGCCGCCGGTGAGAATGTCAGCAGGAGGTTCATAAGAAAAATATATAGATAAATATATACAAGGACGCAGAACAGCTCAGCTGATGTGCAGGACTTCCCATCCTACCTCTGTCTACCTCAGCATGTTTTCACTTCCGTGTCAGCAAATACTTGACTCGCAGTCCATCTCAGCCTACCCAAGTCAAGAGAAAATCACCTTTTCTGATCCTACCTGTAAGGAACTCAATCACAGCCGTGCCACGCCCCCAAGTCCCTCCAGGAGTGCCCGCCCCGCCCCGCCCGTCACGTCACCTCACTGGCCGACACACTGGAAGACAGGCAGCTCACTGATGGTACCATTAACAAGAGCCGGTGTCCGAAGGCGCGGAATAATAGCAGAGCGCCACAGTGCCACAGGCCGCCGCGCACTACACACAGCGCCCCCTGATTTATTGTCTCAATATTCTTGTGAACGTCTCCACACATGTAAACCAACCTTCCTGCTATATTGTTTCCTGTGTGTGTGTGTGTGTGTGTGTGTGTGTGTGTGTGTGTGTGTGTGTGTGTGTGTGTGTGTGTGTGTGTGAGAGAGAGAGAGAGAGAGAGAGAGAGAGAGAGAGAGAGAGAGAGAGAGAGAGAGAGAGAGAGAGAGAGAGAGAGAGAGAGAGAGAGAGAGAGAGAGAGAGAGAGACTTGAAATGCCAATGGAGAAAATATAACAAAAAGAAAAAGAAATTGAAAAAGCGGATGTAACAATGTTAATACTAAATGAAACAGATCGGAATGCAGGAGAGATGATGTTCTCACTACTGATGTACTTCCAACTTTCTCTCTCTCTCTCTCTCTCTCTCTCTCTCTCTCTCTCTCTCTCTCTCCAGATCCTCACTTTCTCGGAGCTGCGTAACCTTGCTCGTTCCCGCTGCGAACACCCTCCTCTTCCCTCACCCCATCCTCTTTTCCCTTCCAATCCCTTCCCAACTTCACTTCCTGATACCCAATCCTCCTTGCACTACCTCTACTCATCCCTTTCTTCCCCTATCGTCTCTCCGGCTTTTCCTACTTCTTGTCTACATCCCTTTCCATTTTTCTCCCTTCTCCTCCTCTCCCTCCATCTCATTTCTTTCTTCCTCCTCATATTACACTAGTCGCCACCTCCTTGCATCAATGTATCAAAGAGTGTCATTTGGTCACTCGCGTCGCAAAATAATTGAATAAATTGCTGGAGTACTTGCTATACACACAAGGTTCATCAGCGACTTATTCTGGACGATGTGCTATGAGTGAGTGTGTGTGTGTGTGTGTGTGTGTGTGTGTGTGTGTGTGTGTGTGTGTGTGTGTGTGTGTGTGTGTGTGTGTGTGTGTGTGTGTTTCTTTAAACTTTTCATTCAGTGGGGCAAAAGCTTGAATTTAAGCTAAGGTGCACGAAGGAAGGTGATATAGCGTTTATCGGAGTGAAAAGAGTGTGGGGTTCATTTCAGAAGTTTGGAAACACACACACACACACACACACACACACACACACACACACACACACACACACACACACACACACATCAAAGATAACAAAAACCTCTCCCCCAATGACAAGAGTGATATCTAGCACAAAGTGACACTACCACGTGGTGACTGAGACTCTGCCACCTGCCGACCATCAGTGACAAGAGGCAGGGCACGGCGGAGAGGGGGAGTTGGGAACACGAGGGGAGGCGTAGAGTGAAGGAGGGGCAGGTGGCAGCCACACACACGTGCTGGTGACGGCTAGTAAACAGGTGACCCAAGGTGGCGCGCCTTCACGCTACCACCTGCCGCCTGGCTGGTCAAGGTCGACCAGCACGCGCGGCCCCTCACACCTGGCCGCCTCACCTGCTCCACTCCGACACTTTCTCCAGGAACCAGCGGCCGCCTCATCACTCTCCCCACATTATGACTCCTCTTCCCACCCCCCCAGCCGCCCACCCACCCCACAATTTACACGCCCGCTCTTCTATATTTGGTATCAACACCAGTACAACTTGTTAACTCATGTCGACCGGAGCCTTCCCTCTGCCTCGGACTCTTTCCTTCCCTTTCCCAGCAAAGTGCGAGTCTTGACCTCTAGCGGCTCCCAGACACTTCCCGCCTGACGCAGCAAATTCTCCTGATGCCTTACGGAGCTTTACCATACCAGGAGAATTATGTATCATGTCCAACAATTGCCATGTGAAATTTCACCAAGCGCGTGCGCGGTACGGAACCACACCTCTTGAGTATCAAAACACAACGCTACCACGACTCAAAAGAGACCCGTGTTCATTACTTTGCCGTTGTTTATTAACATGCAGATTTATAAGCGTTTGCCGGTAAGCTTAGGAGGATAACATCACGAATGACTTTTTTCTCTTCTTCATGTGAATCTCCGCCAAGCAAATGTCAGAGCGTTATTCTAACTTAATTAATGAGAGCATTGCATCGCTTCCTAGAATTAGTCCCTCACAAGACCGAACACAAGGCATGCCAAGCATGGCGACCTTAAGCCGGATATAATTCTGACTCAAATCAGGCGCACAATAAGAAAGGCGTTGGGCAGCGATGAACGAACCGGAGAAATGGACCCCTGGTTGTGGGAAAAAAAAGTTAGTATTTACTTATTAATGTCTTAAGTAGATTTACAGGTATGTCCTTTCTTTCTTTTTCCCAGGCAACACTATCACAACCCGTCACTGCTACAGATCCTTCCGATCTGCTGTACCTTGACTAAGTGCCTGCCTTCATGTTAAATACACATGTACACACTGTTCTATCGCTGCAATTATGAAATAAATTAGAGGCTACCGCCACACCTCACGGTCGCTTTCATACAAAACTGATTAATGTCCGATTTCTGGTTACCCCATTCCTTAGCTATGTTTTTCTGTAGCGGTCATTCTCCCCTGGTGTCCGTTATGTTGGTTTCCGGGATACGGCCCAGGCAAGCGGACGGATCACCAAGATCTGAACATAAAAGTGTGTCCTACAGGGAGGTACTGGTAGGCGCGATGCGAAGGGAAGCCTGGAGGCGAGGGCGAACAGGGGCGGGGCTGGTGGCAAGACCACCTCCTGCGTCGGTAATCAATGAGTTGTTTACCTTGGCGCGGAGGAGAGCACACCTCACTGACGGGAGACACCGCAAAAAGCAGCTCGCGCCTCACCCTGATGCCCGCGCCGATCCCCGCTTGTAAAGTCAATAGCGCGGTCCTCCACTCCACTTCATCTGCCACACTTAATACAATAATCTTCGAGCACAGTCGATACGTTCACTCAATTGTGTCAGTCTCGATTGCTGGCACGTGAGACCTTCCTCACAGCTGCTATATATATATATATATATATATATATATATATATATATATATATATATATATATATATATATATATATATATATATATATATATATATACACACACACACACACACACACACACACACACACACACACACACACAGGAAGACAAGCTTTTACAGTCTCACTCGCCCTGCCAGGCCAGGTGAGGGCCAGCATTCCTGGTAATAATGTGTTGACAAGACTCAATTAACCATAAGGAATGGAGGAGGAGCGGGGAACAAGAGGGAGCACGGGTCTTCAAAATAGGACGTGAAAATCACACTCTCTCAGCAGGCCATGCACTCCTCCAGCGGCACCCGGCGCGGCGAGGCCTCACGCGGCCCGGTGTAAGTATAGTCAGTCGGGTAGTGTGGGTGTCTGCCTCCACCTTGACCCAACACCCGGCACGCGCGGCCTTCACCACCGCGACCCACTGTGTGTGTGTGTGTGTGTGTGTGTGTGTGTGTGTGTGTGTGTGTGTGTGTGTGTGTGTGTGTGTGTGTGTGTTTCACTGTTTGATCTGCTGCAGTCTCTGACGAGACAGCCAGACGTTACCCTACGGAACGAGCTCAGAGCTCATTATTTCCGATCTTCAGATAGGCCTGAGGCCAGGCACACACCACACACCGAGACAACAAGGTCACAACTCCTCGATTTACATCTCGTACCTATTCACTGCTAAGTGAACAGGGGCTACACGTGAAAGGAGACACACCAAAATATCTCCACCCGGCCGGGGAATCGAACCCCAGTCCTCTGGCTTGTAAAGTGTCCACTGCACAGGAGGTGGAGGAAGGCGAGTAGGGTCACCTCGAAGGAATCCCCATACCCCTTGTATCCACACACACACACACACACACACACACACACACACACACACACACACACACACACACACACACACACACACCGCGTAGTGTAGTGGTTAGCATGCTCGGCTTACAACCGAGAGACCCTGGGTTCGAGTCCCAGGAGCGACGAGGCAAATGGGCAAGCCTCTTAATGTGTAGCCCCTGTTAATCTAGCAGTAAATAGTACGGGATGTAACTGGAGGGTTCGTGGCCACGCTTTCCCGGTGTTAGGAGTGTGTGATGTGGTCTAGATCCTACCTGAAGTCAGTATGAGTTCTGAGCTCTTTCCATTGGGGAAAGGCTGGTTGGGTGACCAGCAGACGACCGTGGTGAATAACACACACCTTTACATCCGCATGGTCGTCACTGTTTAGGAAAACACATCATAAACAAGGAGAGAATGCCAAGACGCAGACGAGGAGGATGTTCTTCCTATAAGTGATGCAGGACAGGTAGCGCCGGTCGGCGTGGGGGCTACCTGGGGACTTCCGCATGACTCCCTCACCTTCCCAAGGCCATCCTCCTCCCCTCAGTCCTGCTCAGTCTCCCATATCACCACACACAAATACACACCACTCAACACACTTCATAGATTTATACTCACACTCAGAGAGAACCACATCTCAGTGTACTTTTCCCAACTAACTCCACCTCAACTCTAGCTGCAGGATGTTGCGCTCGCTCGTGTTCTCTTTCTCTCTCTCTCTCTCTCTCTCTCTCTCTCTCTCTCTCTCTCTCTCTCTCTCTCTCTCTCTCACACACACACACACTAAGCAAAGGTTTAACTTCTTGAAATAGGTCTTGCCATTTATTATGAAAAAAAAAAAAAAGCGAAGAGCATTAAGGCAGCAGGCGGTGGGAGTGATGTTTGCAGGCACCAGGCCTTCAGATTTCTCTCACCGTAATGAGGCAGACTAAAGCAGCAGTATTCTTGTGAGAGAAAGTATGTAACTAGTTAAAGCCAGGCCATTGTCTGACTTCGTTTTTCAAGCAGTGAAGAGGAAAGCTAACATCTGAAATACTGCTAGCCTCCTCCGCTACATATAAAGTGTACTCCCACGTGGGGAATGAGCACAGGCTCCAAATGAACGACGTAACCACCGCACCACTCGCTTCATTACCTCAATTAAGAAAAAGCTCTGGGGAGTAAGAGAGGCAGTGCCGGCGCCCTACCTTAGTGTTGGTCGAGGTGGCTTCTGAAGAGGAACTTACATACGTAAGCCTTCCTGACCACAAGCTAACCACCGCCGGCCACAGGCACCATTTGATCTTCAGCCCGCACTCAGTAACTACACTCTGGTGTGTGTGTGTGTGTGTGTGTGTGTGTGTGTGTGTGTGTGTGTGTGTGTGTGTGTGTGTGTGTGTGTGTGTGTGTGTGTGTGTGTGTAAGAGAGAGAGAGAGAGAGAGAGAGAGAGAGAGAGAGAGAGAGAGAGAGAGAGAGAGAGAGAGAGAGAGAGAGAGAGAGAGAGAGAGAGAGAGAGAGAGAGAGAGAGAGAGAGAGAGAGAGAGAGAGAGAGAGAGGAATTATCCACTGCCTAAGTGTTGACAAGAGCCAGGAATGATATGAACGTGACAAACGTGCGTGCGTGCATATACACATAAAGAAGAGAAGAAAAAAGTCATGTAGGAGGGACGGGTGAGGAATGGTAGGGCATGGAGTAAAAAAATCGCTGTTTCGGGGGAGGCCCTGTTTGGGGAGTCGCCGGAGGTGGAGCAAAATAGAGACGGAGTGATATTCATTTCCCTAAGTGCAGGGAGCAGCAGGGGATCCGACGGGACGGGGCGGCACGGGATGGGGCGTCTCCACGTCTTGGCATCTTGGCACACAGGTCTGCTCCGAGGTTGAGGGAGGGCAGGAGGGAGACTGAGCCATTTATAGATCAATCAAACGGAGACATCTTGGGAATCCTCTCTTACTAGTGGTAGCCAGACTAGTGGCGGAGAGAGAGAGAGAGAGAGAGAGAGAGAGAGAGAGAGAGAGAGAGAGAGAGAGAGAGAGAGAGAGAGAGAGAGAGAGAGAGAGAGAGAGAGAGAGAGAGAGAGAGAGAGAGAGAGAGAGAGAGAGAGAGAGAGAGAGAGAGAGAGAGAGAGAGAGAGAGAGAGAGAGAGAGAGAGAGAGAAGGAAAGTGTGTCCGACAACCTGTCACCCCACTACCTCCCCTCCCCGTTCATTTGTGAGTCTCTTCAGCCATCTCGCTCAGCCCCGCCCCGGCACTGGCCTCTGACACCATCACCACAACCACCACCACCATCATATCATCTAGACACATCGTCCTGTCTCGCCCCTTCACTTTTATCGGTTCCCTTCACTTAGCTCAGCTTTCAGTCACTTTAAGTTAATACCAGTCTTCTGATTTCAATATTAAGTGTTGCTAAAACTGCTAAACAACATCACATCTTCATCACCTCACCTCACGCGACTAACACGACAATGTCCCTACCACTACCTCACACGCCCGAACACGACCACATTAACCCTACACATTACCACATACGAGTATCTCACCATTATACCACTACACTAACACTACACACTGCTGCGTCGCACCACATTCCACCATAGTGCATCACACACGTTCACCTAACACCCGAGTCTGACATGACATCACACCACCGCCACACTCACGCCACACGCCACCATATTAGCGCCACACTTAGTGCTGGCCTGCCACGTCAACACGACCACTAACCCTTTAAGCCACCATCCATCACACGCGTCAACATAAAAGACCACCACTACATGAAACATTCGGAGGCGTGTTTTTCTCTCACTAATTAGATTCATTTCAACAAAAGTTTTCGGCAAATATTACCAGCATTTAATTACTGCGCCATCAAAAGATTTCTGGGAAAGGACTGGGAGGGAGGGAGGGAGGGAGGGAGGGAGGGAGGGAGGGAGGAAGGAGGAGGAGTACCTGTCAAGGGGAAAGAGAGAGGGAGGGGGGAACCTCGGCTCTGCTTCACAGGTGACCAGGTGAGGTATCCAAACACGGATTATGTGAAAGAAAGAAGAAAAAAATGCCCGCACTTCGCAAAGGGCTCAGTTAATCGACAATAAAATATTTCATTGACAATCCCTTATTTCTTCGTATTATTAATCTTTTTGTTAGAGAATATCACGATTTTATAAACATTTTTCATTATCATTTTACAGGCGACTCTACTGATACAAAGAGTTCTTACACCTATGAGGGAGGAAGAGGAAGGCGGAGCTGGGGAGGGGAACAGGGAGCAATGAGGGGAAGGAAACAATACGTCGTGAAATGCCGGTCAGGACGTAGCTCACTCAGTCTTGCTTGTTAGTCTTTCTTTGGGGTCTTCGCTGAGAGTTCACCTCGCAAACACGTCGGCACTGGGCTAGGCAGCGGTGGAGGTTTGTCATCCATCACCAGGCTCGTCGTAATGACAAGCTAACACCCTCCTCCGATGGCCAAACATGTGTCTGTCAATCAACTGCGCGACGAACAGTTTATTTAGGGGAAAGAGAGAGATAGGGAGAGAAAGTATATATATATATATATATATATATATATATATATATATATATATATATATATATATATATATATATATAAATCACAAAAAGTAAATTATGGCGTTACTTCCTCCAACCTGAAAGAGCTTCATGCATCAACACCTACTGCTCTCATTTCCTCTTTCAAGATGAGCCCA